>NC_054485.1:77405250-77776612 GCF_017639515.1 Carcharodon carcharias
CTTCAATACTGACATGTCTGATCAATGCTTCAATACTGACCAGTCTGATCAATGCTTCATTAGTGACCTGTCTGATAAATCTATCAGTATTAACCTGTCTTATCAATGCTTCAGTACGGACTTGTCTGATCAATGCTTCAGTCTGCGATATCTGGTCAATGCTTCAGTCTAAACAATGCCTCAGTACTGACCTGTCTGATCAATTCTTCAGTCTGAACTTTCTGATCAATGCATTAGCACGGACTTGGATGATCAATGTTCAGTCTGATCACTGCTTCACAGGTGACCTGTCTGATTAATACTTCAGCAAAGACCTTTCAGATGAATACTTCTGTATGGTCAATACTTCAGAACTGCCCCTTCTGATCAATGCTTCAGCATTAACCTGTGTGATCAAATCTTCAGTACTGACCCGCCTTATCAATGCTTCAGTACGGACCTGTCTGATCAAGGCTTCTGTACTGACCTGTCTGAAAAAGTCTTCAGAACTGACCTGTCTGATCAATGCTTCAGCTCTTAGCGATCTGATCACTGATTAAGTCTGAATAATGCTTCAGCAATGACCATTCTGAACAATGCTTCAGCACTGACCAAACTGAACAATACTTCACTAGTGACCTTTCTTAACAATGCTTCAGTACTGACCTGTCTGATCAATGCTTATGCACTGAACCGTCTGATCAATGCTTTAGTACTGACCTGTCTGATCAATGCTTCAATACTGATCTGCCTGATCAATGCTTCTGTACGGACCTGTTTGGTCAATGCTTCAGTACGGTCCTGCCTGATCAATGCTTCATTACTGACCTGTCTGATCAATGCTTCAGTACTGACCTGTCTGATCAATGCTTCAGTACTGACCTGTCTGATCAATGCTTCAGCACTGACCTGTCTGATCAATGCTTCAGCACTGACCTATCTGATCAATGATTCTGTCCTGACCTACCTGATCAATGCTTCAGTACTGACCTGTCTGATGAATGCTTCAATTTTGACCTGTCTGATAAATGCTTCAATACTGACCTGTCTGATCAATGCTTCAGCAATAACCTGTCTGATCATTGCTTCAGCAATAACCTTTCTGATCAATGTTCCAGTACTGAGCTTTCTGATCAATGCTTCAGTACTGAGCTGTCTGATCAATGCTTCAGCACTGAACTCTCTGATCAATGCTTCAGCACTGAACTCTCTGATCAATGCTTCAGCACTGAACTCTCTGATCAATGCTTCATCACTGAACTCGCTGATCAATGCTTCAGCACTGAACTCTCTGATCAATGCTTCAGCACTGAACTCTCTGATCAATGCTTCAGCACTGATCTGTCTGATCAATGCTTCAGCACTGAACTCTCTGATCAATTCTTCAGTACTGATCTGTCTCATCAATGCTTCAGCACTGATCTGTCTGATCAATGCTTCAGCACTGAACTCTCTGATCAATGCTTCAGCACTGAGTTCTCTGATCAATGCTTCAGCGCTGACCTGTCTGATCAATGCTTCAATACTGATCTGCCTGATCAATGCTTCAATACTGATCAATGCTTCAGTACTGATTAGCCTGATCGATGCTACAGTACTGACTTGTCTCATCAATTTTCAGCTCTGAGCTATCTGATCACTGCTTCAGTCTGAACAATGCTTCAGTACTGATCTGTCTGATCAATGCTTCAGTAATGGCCTGTCTGATCAATGCTTCAGTACTGACCTGTCTGATCAATGCTTCAGTACTGACCTATCTGATCAATGCTTCTGTCCTGACCTATCTGATCAATGCTTCAATACTGACCTGTCTGATGAATGCTTCAATTTTGACCTGTCTGATAAATGCTTCAATACTGACCTGTCTGATCAATGCTTCAGCTCATAGCTGTCTGAGCACTGATTATGTCTGATCAATGCTTCAGCACTGAACTGTCCAATCAATGCTTCAGCAATAACCTGTCTGATCAATGCTTCAGCAATAACCTGTCTGATCAATGCTTCAGCAATAACCTGTCTGATCAATGCTTCAGCAATAACCTGTCTGATCAAAGCTTCAGTCATGACCTGTCTGATCAATGCTTCAGCACTGAGCTGTCTGATCAATGCTTCAGTACTGAGCTGTCTGATCAATGCTTCAGTACTGAACTCTCTGATCAATGCTTCAGTACTGAGCTGTCTGATCAATACTTCAGCACTGAACTCTCTGAGCAATGCTTCAGCACTGAACTCTCTGATCAATGCTTCAGCACTGAACTCTCTGATCAATGCTTCAGCACTGAACTCTCTGATCAATGCTTCAGCACTGAACTCTCTGATCAATGCTTCAGCACTGAGTTCTCTGATCAATGCTTCAGCAATGACCTGTCTGATCAATGCTTCAATACTGATCTGCCTGATCAATGCTTCAGTCTGTTCAATGCTTCAGTACTGATTAGCCTGATCGATGCTACAGTACTGACTTGTCTCATCAATGTTTCAGCTCTGAGCTATCTGGTCACTGCTTCAGTCTGAACAATGCTTCAGTACTGACCTTTCTGATCAATGCTTCAGTACTGACCTGTCTGATCAATGCTTCTGCACTGAACCGTCTGATCAATGCTTTAGTACTGACCTGTCTGATCAATGCTTCAGTACTGACCTGTCTGATCAATGCTTCTGTACGGACCTGTTTGATCAATGCTTCAGTACGGTCCTGCCTGATCAATGCTTCATTACTGACCTGTCTGATCAATGCTTCAGTACTGACCTGTCTGATCAATGCTTCAGTACTGACCTGTCTGATCAATGCTTCAGCACTGACCTGTCTGATCAATGCTTCAGCACTGACCTATCTGATCAATGATTCTGTTCTGACCTACCTGATGAATGCTTCAATACTGACCTGTCTGATCAATGCTTCAGCTAATAGCTATCTGAGCACTGATTAAGTCTGGTCAATGCTTCAGCACTGAACTGTCTGATCAATGCTTCAGCAAGAACCTGTCTGATCATTGCATCAGCAATAACCTGTCTGATCAATGTTTCAGTCCTGACCTGTCTGATCAATGCTTCAGTACTGAGCTGTCTGATCAATGCTTCAGTACTGAGCTGTCTGATCAATGCTTCAGCACTGATCTCTCTGATCAATGCTTCGGCACTGAACTCTCTGATCAATGCTTCAGCACTGAACTCGCTGATCAATGCTTCAGCACTGAACTCTCTGATCAATGCTTCAGCACTGTACTCTCTGATCAATGCTTCAGCAATGAACTCTCTGATCAATGCTTCAGCACTGAACTCTCTGATCAATTCTTCAGTACTGATCTGTCTCATCAATGCTTCAGCACTGATCTGTCTGATCAATGCTTCAGCACTGAAATCTCTGATCAATGCGTCAGCACTGAGTTCTCTGATCAATGCTTCAGCACTGACCTGTCTGATCAATGCTTCAGAACTGACCTGTCTGATTATTGCTTCAGTACTGACCTGTCTGATCATTGCTTCAGTACTGACCTGTCTGATCAATGCTTCAGTACAGACCTGTCTGATCAATGCTTCAGTACAGACATGTCTGATCAATGCTTCAGTATAGACCTGTCTGATCAATGCTTCAGTACAGTCCTGTCTGATCAATGCTTCAGTACAGACCTGTCTGATCAATGCTTCAGTCTGGTCAAGGATTCAGAACTGACCTTTCTGATCAATGCTTCAGCTCTGAACTGTCTTATCAATGCTTCAGCATTAACTGTCTGATCAATTCTTCAGTACTGTTCTGTCCGTTCAATGCTTCAATAGTGAGCTGTCTCATAAATGCTTCAGAACGGACCTGTCTGATCAATGCTTCAGCACGTACCTGTCTGATCAATGCTTCAGTACGGACCTGTCTGATCAATGCTTCAGTACTGACCTGTCTGATCAATGCTTCTGTACGGACCTGTTTGATCAATGCTTCAGTACGGTCCTGCCTGATCAATGCTTCATTACTGACCTGTCTGATCAATGCTTCAGTACTGACCTGTCTGATCAATGCTTCAGTACTGACCTGTCTGATCAATGCTTCAGCACTGACCTGTCTGATCAATGCTTCAGCACTGACCTATCTGATCAATGATTCTGTCCTGACCTACCTGCTGAATGCTTCAATACTGACCTGTCTGATCAATGCTTCAGCTAATAGCTATCTGAGCACTGATTAAGTCTGGTCAATGCTTCAGCACTGAACTGTCTGATCAATGCTTCAGCAAGAACCTGTCTGATCATTGCATCAGCAATAACCTGTCTGATCAATGTTTCAGTCCTGACCTGTCTGATCAATGCTTCAGTACTGAGCTGTCTGATCAATGCTTCAGTACTGAGCTGTCTGATCAATGCTTCAGCACTGATCTCTCTGATCAATGCTTCGGCACTGAACTCTCTGATCAATGCTTCAGCACTGAACTCTCTGATCAATGCTTCAGCACTGAACTCGCTGATCAATGCTTCAGCACTGAACTCTCTGATCAATGCTTCAGCACTGAACTCTCTGATCAATGCTTCAGCAATGAACTCTCTGATCAATGCTTCAGCACTGAACTCTCTGATCAATGCTTCAGTACTGATCTGTCTGATCAATGCTTCAGCACTGATCTGTCTGATCAATGCTTCAGCACTGAACTCTCTGATCAATGCGTCAGCACTGAGTTCTCTGATCAATGCTTCAGTACTGACCTGTCTGATCATTGCTTCAGTACTGACCTGTCTGATCAATGCTTCAGTACTAACCTGTCTGATCATTGCATCAGTTCTGACCTGTCTGATCAATGCTTCAGCATGGACCTGTCTGATCCATGATTCAGTACGGACCTGTCTGATCAATGCTTCAGCATTAACCTGTCTGATCAATTCTTCGGTACTAACCGGTATGATCAATGCTTCAGTACTAACCTGTCTGATCATTGCTTCAGTCTAGTCAAGGATTCAAAACTGCCCTTTTTGATCAATGATTATTCTCTGAACTGTCTTATCAATGCTTTAGCATTAACCTGTCTGATCAATGCTTCAGTACGGACCTCTCTGATCAATGCTTCAGTCCGGACCTGTCTGATCAATACTACAATATTAACCTGTCTGATCAATCCTTCAGTACTGAAATGTCTGATCAATCCTTCAGTACTGACCTATCTGATCAACCCTTCAGTACTGACCTATCTGATCAACCCTTCAGTACTGACCTATCTGATCAATGCTTCTGTACGGACCTGTTTGATTAATGCTTCAGTACGGTCCTGACTGATCAATGCTTCAGTACTGACCTGTCTGATCAATGCTTCAGTACTGACCTGTCTGATCAATGCTTCAGTGCTGAACTGTCAGATCAATGCTTCAGCACTGACCATTCTGACCAATACTTCAGCACTGAACTTTCTGATCAATGCTTCATTACTGAATCGCTTGATCAATGCTTCAGTACTGACCTGTCTGATCATTGCTTCAGAACTGACCTGTCTGATCATTGCTTCAGTACTGACCTGTCTGATCATTGCTTCAGTACTGACCTGTCTGATCAATGCTTCAGTACAGACCTCTCTGATCAATGCTTCAGTACAGACCTGTCTGTTCAATGCTTCAGTACAGACCTGTTTGATCAATGCTTCAGTACTGTCCTGTCTGATCAATGCTTCAGTCTGGTCAAGGATTCAGAACTGACCTTTCTGATCAATGCTTCAGCTCTGAACTGTCTGATCAATGCTTCAGCATTAAATGTCTGATCAATTCTTCAGTACTGACCTGTCCGATCAAAGCTTCAGTAGTGAGCTGTCTGATAAATGCTTCAGAACGGACCTGTCTGATCAATGCTTCAGCACGTACCTGTCTGATCAATGCTTCAGTACGGACCTGCCTGGTCAATACTTCAGAACAGACCTGTCTGATCAATACTTCAGAACGGACCTGTCTGATCAATACTTCAGTACGGACCTGTCTGATCAATGCTTCAGCATGGACCTGTCTGATCAATGCTTCAGTACGGACCTGTCTGATCAATGCTTCAGCATGGACCTGTCTGATCAATGCTTCAATACTGATCTGCCTGATCAATTCTTCAATACTGATCCGCCTGATCAATGCTTCAGCACGGATTGTTTGATCAATGCTTCAGTACAGTCCTGCCTGATCAATGCTTCATTACTGACCTGTCTGATCAATGCTTCAGTACTGACATGTCTGATCAATGCTTCAATACTGACCAGTCTGATCAATGCTTCATTAGTGACCTGTCTGATAAATGCATCAGTATTAACCTGTCTGATCAATGCTTCAGTACAGACTTGTCTGATCAATGCTTCAGTCTGCGATATCTGGTCAATGCTTCAGTCTAAACAATGCCTCAGTACTGACCTGTCTGATCAATGCTTCAGTCTGAACTTTCTGATCAATGCATTAGCACGGACTTGCATGATCAATGTTCAGTCTGATCACTGCTTCACAGGTGACCTGTCTGATTAATACTTCAGCAAGGACCTTTCAGATGAATACTTCTGTATGGTCAATACTTCAGAACTGCCCTTTCTGATCAATGCTTCAGCATTAACCTGTGTGATCAATTCTTCAGTACTGACCCGCCTGATCAATGCTTCGTACGGACCTGTCTGATCAAGGCTTCTGTACTGACCAGTCTGAACAATGCTTCAGCACTGACCATTCTGAACAATGCTTCAGCACTGACCAAACTGAACAATGCTTCACTAGTGACCTTTCTTAACAATGCTTCAGTACTGACCTGTCTGATCAATGCTTCTGCACTGAACCGTCTGATCAATGCTTTAGTACTGACCTGTCTGATCAATGCTTCAATACTGATCTGCCTGATCAATGCTTCAGTTTGATCAATGCTTCAGTACTGATTAGCCTGATCGATGCTACAGTACTGACTTGTCTCATCAATGTTTCATCTCTCAGCTATCTGGTCACTGCTTCAGTCTGAACAATGCTTCAGTACTGACCTGTCTGATCAAGGCTTCAGTGTTGACCTGTCTGATCAATGCTTCAGTACGGTCCTGCCTGATCAATGCTTCATTACTGACCTGTCTGATCAATGCTTCAGTACTGACCTGTCTGATCAATGCTTCAGTACTGACCTGTCTGATCAATGCTTCAGTACTGACCTGTCTGATCAATGCTTCAGTACTGACCTATCTGATCAATGATTCTGTCTTGACCTACCTGATCAATGCTTCAGTACTGACCTGTCAGATGAATGCTTCAATTTTGACCTGTCTGATAAATGCTTCAATACTGACCTGTCTGATCAATGCTTCAGCTAATAGCTATCTGAGCACTGATTAAGTCTGGTCAATGCTTCAGCACTGAACTGTCTGATCAATGCTTCAGCAAGAACCTGTCTGATCATTGCATCAGCAATAACCTGTCTGATCAATGTTTCAGTCCTGACCTGTCTGATCAATGCTTCAGTACTGAGCTGTCTGATCAATGCTTCAGTACTGAGCTGTCTGATCAATGCTTCAGCACTGATCTCTCTGATCAATGCTTCGGCACTGAACTCTCTGATCAATGCTTCAGCACTGAACTCGCTGATCAATGCTTCAGCACTGAACTCTCTGATCAATGCTTCAGCACTGTACTCTCTGATCAATGCTTCAGCAATGAACTCTCTGATCAATGCTTCAGCACTGAACTCTCTGATCAATTCTTCAGTACTGATCTGTCTCATCAATGCTTCAGCACTGATCTGTCTGATCAATGCTTCAGCACTGAAATCTCTGATCAATGCGTCAGCACTGAGTTCTCTGATCAATGCTTCAGCACTGACCTGTCTGATCAATGCTTCAGTACTGACCTGTCTGATCAATGCTTCAGTACTGACCTGTCTGATCAATGCTTCAGTACTGACCTGTCTGATCAATGCTTCAGTACAGACCTGTCCGATCAATGCTTCAGTACAGACATGTCCGATCAATGCTTCAGTACAGACATGTCCGATCAATGCTTCAGTACAGACATGTCCGATCAATGCTTCAGTACAGACATGTCCGATCAATGCTTCAGTCTGGTCAAGGATTCAGAACTGACCTTTCTGATCAATGCTTCAGCTCTGAACTGTCTTATCAATGCTTCAGCATTAACTGTCTGATCAATTCTTCAGTACTGTTCTGTCCGTTCAATGCTTCAATAGTGAGCTGTCTCATAAATGCTTCAGAACGGACCTGTCTGATCAATGCTTCAGCACGTACCTGTCTGATCAATGCTTCAGTACGGACCTGTCTGATCAATGCTTCAGCACGGACCTGTCTGATCAATGCTTCAGTACGGACCTGCCTGATCAATACTTCAGAACGGACCTGTCTGATCAATACTGCAGAACAGACCTGTCTGACCAATACTTCAGAATGGACCTGTCTGACCAATACTTCAGAACGGACCTGTCTGATCAATACTTCAGAACGGACCTGTCTGATCAATGCTTCACCACGGACCTGTCTGATCAATGCTTCAGTACGGACCTGCCTGATCAATACTTCAGAACGGACCTGTCTGATCAATACTTCAGAACAGACCTGTCTGACCAATACTTCAGAACGGCCCTGTCTGATCAATGCTTCAGAACGGACCTGTCTGATCAATGCTTCACCACGGACCTGTCTGATCAATGCTTCAGTACGGACCTGTCTGATCAATGCTTCAGCATGGACCTGTCTGATCAATGCTTCAATACTGATCTGCCTGATCAATTCTTCAATACTGATCCGCCTGATCAATGCTTCAGCACGGATTGTTTGATCAATGCTTCAGTACAGTCCTGCCTGATCAATGCTTCATTACTGACCTGTCTGATCAATGCTTCAGTACTGACATGTCTGATCAATGCTTCAATACTGACCAGTCTGATCAATGCTTCATTAGTGACCTGTCTGATAAATCTATCAGTATTAACCTGTCTGATCAATGCTTCAGTACGGACTTGTCTGATCAATGCTTCAGTCTGCGATATCTGGTCAATGCTTCAGTCTAAACAATGCCTCAGTACTGACCTGTCTGATCAATGCATCATTCTGAACTTTCTGATCAATGCATTAGCACGGACTTGCATGATCAATGTTCAGTCTGATCACTGCTTCACAGGTGACCTGTCTGATTAATACTTCAGCAAAGACCTTTCAGATGAATACTTCTGTATGGTCAATACTTCAGAACTGCCCTTTCTGATCAATGCTTCAGCATTAACCTGTGTGATCAATTCTTCAGTACTGACCCGCCTGATCAATGCTTCAGTACGGACCTGTCTGATCAAGGCTTCTGTACTGACCTGTCTGATCAAGGCTTCTGTACTGACCAGTCTGATGAATGCTTCAGTACTGACCTGTCTGATCAATGCTTCAGCTCTTAGCGATCTGATCACTGATTAAGTCTGAACAATGCTTCAGCACTGACCATTCTGAACAATGCTTCAGCACTGACCAAACTGAACAATGCTTCACTAGTGACCTTTCTTAACAATGCTTCAGTACTGACCTGTCTGATCAATGCTTCTGCACTGAACCGTCTGATCAATGCTTTAGTACTGACCTGTCTGATCAATGCTTCAATACTGATCTGCCTGATCAATGCTTCAGTCTGATCAATGCTTCAGTACTGATTAGCCTGATCGATGCTACAGTACTGACTTGTCTCATCAATGTTTCAGCTCTGAGCTATCTGGTCACTGCTTCAGTCTGAACAATGCTTCAGTAGTGACCTGTCTGATCAATGCTTCAGTACTGACCTGTCTGATCAATGCTTCTGCACTGAACCGTCTGATCAATGCTTTAGTACTGACCTGTCTGATCAATGCTTCAATACTGATCTGCCTGATCAATGCTTCAGTTTGATCAATGCTTCAGTACTGATTAGCCTGATCAATGCTACAGTACTGACTTGTCTCATCAATGTTTCAGCTCTGAGCTATCTGGTCACTGCTTCAGTCTGAACAATGCTTCAGTACTGACCTGTCTGATCAAGGCTTCAGTATTGACCTGTCTGATCAATGCTTCAGTACGGTCCTGCCTGATCAATGCTTCATTACTGACCTGTCTGATCAATGCTTCAGTACTGACCTGTCTGATCAATGCTTCAGTACTGACCTGTCTGATCAATGCTTCAGTACTGACCTATCTGATCAATGATTCTGTCCTGACCTACCTGATGAATGCTTCAGTACTGACCTGTCAGATGAATGCTTCAATTTTGACCTGTCTGATAAATGCTTCAATACTGACCTGTCTGATCAATGCTTCAGCTCATAGCTATCTGAGCACTGATTAAGTCTGGTCAATGCTTCAGCACTGAACTGTCTGATCAATGCTTCACCACGGACCTGTCTGATCAATGCTTCAGTATGGACCTGTCTGATCAATGCTCCAGTCCGGACCTGTCTGATCAATGCTTCAGTCCGGACCTGTCTGATCAATGCTTCAGTCCGGACCTGTCTGATCAATGCTTCAGTACTGAGCCGTCTGGTCAATGCTTCAGTTCTGACCTGCCTGATAAATGCATCAGTACTGACCTGTCTGATCAATGCTTCAGCATGGACCTGTCTGATCAATGCTTCAATACTGATCTGCCTGATCAATTCTTCAATACTGATCCGCCTGATCAATGCTTCAGCACAGATTGTTTGATCAATGCTTCAGTACAGTCCTGCCTGATCAATGCTTCATTACTGACCTCTCTGATCAATGCTTCAATACTGACATGTCTGATCAATGCTTCAATACTGACCAGTCTGATCAATGCTTCATTAGTGACCTGTCTGATAAATCTATCAGTATTAACCTGTCTTATCAATGCTTCAGTACGGACTTGTCTGATCAATGCTTCAGTCTGCGATATCTGGTCAATGCTTCAGTCTAAACAATGCCTCAGTACTGACCTGTCTGATCAATTCTTCAGTCTGAACTTTCTGATCAATGCATTAGCACGGACTTGCATGATCAATGTTCAGTCTGATCACTGCTTCACAGGTGACCTGTCTGATTAATACTTCAGCAAAGACCTTTCAGATGAATACTTCTGTATGGTCAATACTTCAGAACTGCCCCTTCTGATCAATGCTTCAGCATTAACCTGTGTGATCAAATCTTCAGTACTGACCCGCCTTATCAATGCTTCAGTACGGACCTGTCTGATCAAGGCTTCTGTACTGACCTGTCTGATCAAGTCTTCAGTACTGACCTGTCTGATCAATGCTTCAGCTCTTAGCGATCTGATCACTGATTAAGTCTGAATAATGCTTCAGCAATGACCATTCTGAACAATGCTTCAGCACTGACCAAACTGAACAATACTTCACTAGTGACCTTTCTTAACAATGCTTCAGTACTGACCTGTCTGATCAATGCTTATGCACTGAACCGTCTGATCAATGCTTTAGTACTGACCTGTCTGATCAATGCTTCAATACTGATCTGCCTGATCAATGCTTCAGTCTGATCAATGCTTCAGTACTGATTAGCCTGATCGATGCTACAGTACTGACTTGTCTCATCAATGTTTCAGCTCTGAGCTATCTGGTCACTGCTTCAGTCTGAACAATGCTTCAGTACTGACCTGTCTGATCAATGCTTCAGTACTGACCTGTCTGATCAATGCTTCTGCACTGAACCGTCTGATCAATGCTTTAGTACTGACCTGTCTGATCAATGCTTCAGTACTGACCTGTCTGATCAATGCTTCTGTACGGACCTGTTTGATCAATGCTTCAGTACGGTCCTGCCTGATCAATGCTTCATTACTGACCTGTCTGATCAATGCTTCAGTACTGACCTGTCTGATCAATGCTTCAGTACTGACCTGTCTGATCAATGCTTCAGCACTGACCTATCTGATCAATGATTCTGTCCTGACCTACCTGATCAATGCTTCAGTACTGACCTGTCTGATGAATGCTTCAATTTTGACCTGTCTGATAAATGCTTCAATACTGACCTGTCTGATCAATGCTTCAGCAATAACCTGTCTGATCATTGCTTCAGCAATAACCTTTCTGATCAATGTTCCAGTACTGAGCTTTCTGATCAATGCTTCAGTACTGAGCTGTCTGATCAATGCTTCAGCAATGAACTCTCTGATCAATGCTTCAGCACTGAACTCTCTGATCAATGCTTCAGCACTGAACTCTCTGATCAATGCTTCATCACTGAACTCGCTGATCAATGCTTCAGCACTGAACTCTCTGATCAATGCTTCAGCACTGAACTCTCTGATCAATGCTTCAGCACTGATCTGTCTGATCAATGCTTCAGCACTGAACTCTCTGATCAATTCTTCAGTACTGATCTGTCTCATCAATGCTTCAGCACTGATCTGTCTGATCAATGCTTCAGCACTGAACTCTCTGATCAATGCTTCAGCACTGAGTTCTCTGATCAATGCTTCAGCACTGACCTGTCTGATCAATGCTTCAATACTGATCTGCCTGATCAATGCTTCAATACTGATCAATGCTTCAGTACTGATTAGCCTGATCAATGCTACAGTACTGACTTGTCTCATCAATTTTCAGCTCTGAGCTATCTGATCACTGCTTCAGTCTGAAAAATGCTTCAGTACTGATCTGTCTGATCAATGCTTCAGTAATGGCCTGTCTGATCAATGCTTCAGTACTGACCTGTCTGATCAATGCTTCAGTACTGACCTATCTGATCAATGCTTCTGTCCTGACCTATCTGATCAATGCTTCTATACTGACCTGTCTGATGAATGTTTCAATTTTGACCTGTCTGATAAATGCTTCAATACTGACCTGTCTGATCAATGCTTCAGCTCATAGCTGTCTGAGCACTGATTATGTCTGATCAATGCTTCAGCACTGAACTGTCCGATCAATGCTTCAGCAATAACCTGTCTGATCAATGCTTCAGCAATAACCTGTCTGATCAATGCTTCAGCAATAACCTGTCTGATCAATGCTTCAGCAATAACCTGTCTGATCAAAGCTTCAGTCATGACCTGTCTGATCAATGCTTCAGCACTGAGCTGTCTGATCAATGCTTCAGTACTGAGCTGTCTGATCAATGCTTCAGTACTGAACTCTCTGATCAATGCTTCAGTACTGAGCTGTCTGATCAATACTTCAGCACTGAACTCTCTGAGCAATGCTTCAGCACTGAACTCTCTGATCAATGCTTCAGCACTGAACTCTCTGATCAATGCTTCAGCACTGAACTCTCTGATCAATGCTTCAGCACTGAACTCTCTGATCAATGCTTCAGCACTGAACTCTCTGATCAATGCTTCAGTACTGATTTGTCTGATCAATGCTTCAGCACTGATCTGTCTGATCAATGCTTCAGCACTGAGTTCTCTGATCAATGCTTCAGCAATGACCTGTCTGATCAATGCTTCAATACTGATCTGCCTGATCAATGCTTCAGTCTGATCAATGCTTCAGTACTGATTAGCCTGATCGATGCTACAGTACTGACCTTTCTGATCAATGTTTCAGCTCTGAGCTATCTGGTCACTGCTTCAGTCTGAACAATGCTTCAGTACTGACCTGTCTGATCAATGCTTCAGTACTGACCTGTCTGATCAATGCTTCTGCACTGAACCGTCTGATCAATGCTTTAGTACTGACCTGTCTGATCAATGCTTCAGTACTGACCTGTCTGATCAATGCTTCTGTACGGACCTGTTTGATCAATGCTTCAGTACGGTCCTGCCTGATCAATGCTTCATTACTGACCTGTCTGATCAATGCTTCAGTACTGACCTGTCTGATCAATGCTTCAGTACTGACCTGTCTGATCAATGCTTCAGCACTGACCTGTCTGATCAATGCTTCAGCACTGACCTATCTGATCAATGATTCTGTCCTGACCTACCTGATCAATGCTTCAGTACTGACCTGTCTGATGAATGCTTCAATTTTGACCTGTCTGATAAATGCTTCAATACTGACCTGTCTGATCAATGCTTCAGCAATAACCTGTCTGATCATTGCTTCAGCAATAACCTTTCTGATCAATGTTCCAGTACTGAGCTTTCTGATCAATGCTTCAGTACTGAGCTGTCTGATCAATGCTTCAGCAATAACCTGTCTGATCATTGCTTCAGCAATAACCTGTCTGATCAATGTTTCAGTACTGAGCTTTCTGATCAATGCTTCAGTACTGAGCTGTCTGATCAATGCTTCAGCACTGAACTCTCTGATCAATGCTTCAGCACTGAACTCTCTGATCAATGCTTCAGCACTGAACTCTCTGATCAATGCTTCATCACTGAACTCGCTGATCAATGCTTCAGCACTGAACTCTCTGATCAATGCTTCAGCACTGAACTCTCTGATCAATGCTTCAGCACTGAACTCTCTGATCAATGCTTCAGCACTGAACTCTCTGATCAATTCTTCAGTACTGATCTGTCTCATCAATGCTTCAGCACTGATCTGTCTGATCAATGCTTCAGCACTGAACTCTCTGATCAATGCTTCAGCACTGAGTTCTCTGATCAATGCTTCAGCAATGACCTGTCTGATCAATGCTTCAATACTGATCTGCCTGATCAATGCTTCAATACTGATCAATGCTTCAGTACTGATTAGCCTGATCGATGCTACAGTACTGACTTGTCTCATCAATTTTCAGCTCTGAGCTATCTGATCACTGCTTCAGTCTGAACAATGCTTCAGTACTGATCTGTCTGATCAATGATTCAGTAATGGCCTGTCTGATCAATGCTTCAGTACTGACCTGTCTGATCAATGCTTCAGTACTGACCTATCTGATCAATGCTTCTGTCCTGACCTATCTGATCAATGCTTCAATACTGACCTTTCTGATGAATGCTTCAATTTTGACCTGTCTGATAAATGCTTCAATACTGACCTGTCTGATCAATGCTTCAGCTCATAGCTGTCTGAGCACTGATTATGTCTGATCAATGCTTCAGCACTGAACTGTCCGATCAATGCTTCAGCAATAACCTGTCTGATCAATGCTTCAGCAATAACCTGTCTGATCAATGCTTCAGCAATAACCTGTCTGATCAATGCTTCAGCAATAACCTGTCTGATCAAAGCTTCAGTCATGACCTGTCTGATCAATGCTTCAGCACTGAGCTGTCTGATCAATGCTTCAGTACTGAGCTGTCTGATCAATGCTTCAGTACTGAACTCTCTGATCAATGCTTCAGTACTGAGCTGTCTGATCAATACTTCAGCACTGAACTCTCTGAGCAATGCTTCAGCACTGAACTCTCTGATCAATGCTTCAGCACTGAACTCTCTGATCAATGCTTCAGCACTGAACTCTCTGATCAATGCTTCAGCACTGAACTCTCTGATCAATGCTTCAGCACTGAACTCTCTGATCAATGCTTCAGTACTGATTTGTCTGATCAATGCTTCAGCACTGATCTGTCTGATCAATGCTTCAGCACTGAACTCTCTGATCAATGCTTCAGCACTGAGTTCTCTGATCAATGCTTCAGCAATGACCTGTCTGATCAATGCTTCAATACTGATCTGCCTGATCAATGCTTCAGTCTGATCAATGCTTCAGTAGTGATTAGCCTGATCGATGCTACAGTGCTGACTTGTCTCATCAATGTTTCAGCTCTGAGCTATCCGGTCACTGCTTCAGTCTGAACAATGCTTCAGTACTGACCTGTCTGATCAATGCTTCAGTACTGACCTGTCTGATCAATGCTTCAGTACTGACCTGTCTGATCAATGCTTCAATTTTGACCTGTCTGATAAATGCTTCAGTACTGACCTGTCTGATCAATGCTTCAGTACTGACCTGTCTGATCAATGCTTCAGTACTGACCTGTCTGATCAATGCTTCAGCACTGAACTGTCTGATCAATGCTTCAGCACTGACCATTCTGATCAATGCTTCATTACAGACCTGTCTGATCAACGCTTCAGTACTGACCTGCCTGATCAATGCTTCAGTCTGGTCAAGGATTCAGAACTGACCTTTCTGTTCGATGCTTCAGCTCTGAACTGTCTTATCAATGCTTCAGCATTAACCTGTCTGATCAATTCTTCAGTACTGACCTGTCTGATCAATGCTTCAGTAGTGAGCTGTCTGATAAATGCTTCAGAACGGACCTGTCTGATCAATGCTTCAGCACGGACCTGTCTGATCAATGCTTCAGTACGGACCTGCCTGATCAATACTTCAGTTCAGACCTGTCTGATCAATACTTCAGAACGGACCTGTCTGATCAATGCTTAACCACGGACCTGTCTGATCAATGCGTCAGTACGGACCTGTCTGATCAATGCTTCAGTATGGACCTGTCTGATCAATACTTCAGAACAGACCTGTCTGATCAATGCTTCACCACGGACCTGTCTGATCAATGCTTCAGTACGGACCTGTCTGATCGATGCTTCAGTATGGACCTGTCTGATCAATGCTTCTTTACTGACCTGTCAGATCAATGCTTCAGTACTGACCTGACTGATCAATGCTTCAGTACTGATCTGTCTGATCAATGCTTCAGTACTGACCTGTCTGATCAATGCTTCAGTACTGACCTATCTGATCAATGATTCTGTCCTGACCTATCTGATCAATGATTCAGTACTGACCTGTCTGATCAATGCTTCAGTACTTACCTGTCTGATCAATGCTTCAGCACTGAACTGTCTGATCAATGCTTCAGCACTGACCATTCTGATCAATGCTTCATTACAGACCTGTCTGATCAACGCTTCAGTACTGACCTGTCTGATCAATGCTTCAGTCTGGTCAAGGATTCAGAACTGACCTTTCTGATCGATGCTTCAGCTCTTAACTGTCTTATCAATGCTTCAGCATTAACCTGTCTGATCAATTCTTCAGTACTGACATGTCTGATCAATGCTTCAGTAGTGAGCTGTCTGATAAATGCTTCAATACTGACCTGTCTGATCAATGCTTCAGCTTACAGCTATCTGAGCACTGATTAAGTCTGATCAATGCTTCAGCACTGAACTGTCTGATCAATGCTTCAGCAATAACCTGTCTGATCATTGCTTCAGCAATAACCTGTCTGATCAATGTTTCAGTACTGAGCTTTCTGATCAATGCTTCAGTACTGAGCTGTTTGATCAATGTTTCAGCACTGAACTCTCTGATCAATGCTTCAGCACTGAACTCTCTGATCAATGCTTCATCACTGAACTCGCTGATCAATGCTTCAGCACTGATCTCTCTGATCAATGCTTCAGCACTGAACTCTCTGATCAATGCTTCAGCACTGATCTGTCTGATCAATGCTTCAGCACTGAACTCTCTGATCAATGCTTCAGCACTGAACTCTCTGATCAATGCTTCATCACTGAACTCGCTGATCAATGCTTCAGCACTGAACTCTCTGATCAATGCTTCAGCACTGAACTCTCTGATCAATGCTTCAGCACTGAACTCTCTGATCAATGCTTCAGCACTGAACTCTCTGATCAATTCTTCAGTACTGATCTGTCTCATCAATGCTTCAGCACTGATCTGTCTGATCAATGCTTCAGCACTGAACTCTCTGATCAATGCTTCAGCACTGAGTTCTCTGATCAATGCTTCAGCAATGACCTGTCTGATCAATGCTTCAATACTGATCTGCCTGATCAATGCTTCAATACTGATCAATGCTTCAGTACTGATTAGCCTGATCGATGCTACAGTACTGACTTGTCTCATCAATTTTCAGCTCTGAGCTATCTGATCACTGCTTCAGTCTGAACAATGCTTCAGTACTGATCTGTCTGATCAATGATTCAGTAATGGCCTGTCTGATCAATGCTTCAGTACTGACCTGTCTGATCAATGCTTCAGTACTGACCTATCTGATCAATGCTTCTGTCCTGACCTATCTGATCAATGCTTCAATACTGACCTTTCTGATGAATGCTTCAATTTTGACCTGTCTGATAAATGCTTCAATACTGACCTGTCTGATCAATGCTTCAGCTCATAGCTGTCTGAGCACTGATTATGTCTGATCAATGCTTCAGCACTGAACTGTCCGATCAATGCTTCAGCAATAACCTGTCTGATCAATGCTTCAGCAATAACCTGTCTGATCAATGCTTCAGCAATAACCTGTCTGATCAATGCTTCAGCAATAACCTGTCTGATCAAAGCTTCAGTCATGACCTGTCTGATCAATGCTTCAGCACTGAGCTGTCTGATCAATGCTTCAGTACTGAGCTGTCTGATCAATGCTTCAGTACTGAACTCTCTGATCAATGCTTCAGTACTGAGCTGTCTGATCAATACTTCAGCACTGAACTCTCTGAGCAATGCTTCAGCACTGAACTCTCTGATCAATGCTTCAGCACTGAACTCTCTGATCAATGCTTCAGCACTGAACTCTCTGATCAATGCTTCAGCACTGAACTCTCTGATCAATGCTTCAGCACTGAACTCTCTGATCAATGCTTCAGTACTGATTTGTCTGATCAATGCTTCAGCACTGATCTGTCTGATCAATGCTTCAGCACTGAACTCTCTGATCAATGCTTCAGCACTGAGTTCTCTGATCAATGCTTCAGCAATGACCTGTCTGATCAATGCTTCAATACTGATCTGCCTGATCAATGCTTCAGTCTGATCAATGCTTCAGTAGTGATTAGCCTGATCGATGCTACAGTGCTGACTTGTCTCATCAATGTTTCAGCTCTGAGCTATCCGGTCACTGCTTCAGTCTGAACAATGCTTCAGTACTGACCTGTCTGATCAATGCTTCAGTACTGACCTGTCTGATCAATGCTTCAGTACTGACCTGTCTGATCAATGCTTCAATTTTGACCTGTCTGATAAATGCTTCAGTACTGACCTGTCTGATCAATGCTTCAGTACTGACCTGTCTGATCAATGCTTCAGTACTGACCTGTCTGATCAATGCTTCAGCACTGAACTGTCTGATCAATGCTTCAGCACTGAACTGTCTGATCAATGCTTCAGCACTGACCATTCTGATCAATGCTTCATTACAGACCTGTCTGATCAACGCTTCAGTACTGACCTGCCTGATCAATGCTTCAGTCTGGTCAAGGATTCAGAACTGACCTTTCTGTTCGATGCTTCAGCTCTGAACTGTCTTATCAATGCTTCAGCATTAACCTGTCTGATCAATTCTTCAGTACTGACCTGTCTGACCAATGCTTCAGTAGTGAGCTGTCTGATAAATGCTTCAGAACGGACCTGTCTGATCAATGCTTCAGCACGGACCTGTCTGATCAATGCTTCAGTACGGACCTGCCTGATCAATACTTCAGTTCAGACCTGTCTGATCAATACTTCAGAACGGACCTGTCTGATCAATGCTTAACCACGGACCTGTCTGATCAATGCGTCAGTACGGACCTGTCTGATCAATGCTTCAGTATGGACCTGTCTGATCAATACTTCAGAACAGACCAGTCTGATCAATGCTTCACCACGGACCTGTCTGATCAATGCTTCAGTACGGACCTGTCTGATCGATGCTTCAGTATGGACCTGTCTGATCAATGCTTCTTTACTGACCTGTCAGATCAATGCTTCAGTACTGACCTGTCTGATCAATGCTTCAGTACTGACCTGTCTGATCAATGCTTCAGTACTGACCTGTCTGATCAATGATTCAGCACTGACCTATCTGATCAATGATTCTGTCCTGACCTACCTGATGAATGCTTCAGTACTGACCTGTCTGATGAATGCTTCAATTTTGAGCTGTCTGATAAATGCTTCAATACTGACCTGTCTGATCAATGCTTCAGCTAATAGCTATCTGAGCACTGATTAAGTCTGATCAATGCTTCAGCACTGAACTGTCTGATCAATGCTTCAGCAATAACCTGTCTGATCATTGCTTCAGCAATAACCTGTCTGATCAATGTTTCAGTTCTGAGCTTTCTGATCAATGCTTCAGTACTGAGCTGTCTGATCAATGCTTCAGCACTGAACTCTCTGATCAATGCTTCAGCACTGAACTCTCTGATCAATGCTTCAGCACTGGACTCTCTGATCAATGCTTTATCACTGAACTGGCTGATCAATGCTTCAGCACTGAACTCTCTGATCAATGCTTCAGCACTGAACTCTCTGATCAATGCTTCAGCAATGAACTCTCTGATCAATGCTTCAGCACTGAACTCTCTGATCAATGCTTCAGTACTGATCTCTCTCATCAATGCTTCAGCACTGATCTGTCTGATCAATGCTTCAGCACTGAACTCTCTGATCAATGCTTCAGCACTGACCTGTCTGATCAATGCTTCAATACTGATCTGCCTGATCAATGCTTCAATACTGATCAATGCTTCAGTACTGAATAGCCTGATCAATGCTACAGTACTGACTTGTCTCATCAATTTTCAGCTCTGAGCTATCTGATTACTGCTTCAGTCTGAACAATGCTTCAGTAATAACCTGTCTGATCAATGCTTCAGCAATAACCTGTCTGATCAATGCTTCAGCAATAACCTGTCTGATCAAAGCTTCAGTCATGACCTGTCTGATCAATGCTTCAGCACTGAGCTGTCTGATCAATGCTTCAGTACTGAGCTGTCTGATCAATGCTTCAGTACTGAACTCTATGATCAATGCTTCAGTACTGAGCTGTCTGATCAATACTTCAGCACTGAACTCTCTGAGCAATGCTTCAGCACTGAACTCTCTGATCAATGCTTCAGCACTGAACTCTCTGATCAATGCTTCAGCACTGAACTCTCTGATCAATGCTTCAGCACTGAACTCTCTGATCAATGCTTCAGTACTGATTTGTCTGATCAACGCTTCAGCACTGATCTGTCTGATCAATGCTTCAGCACTGAACTCTCTGATCAATGCTTCAGCACTGAGTTCTCTGATCAATGCTTCAGCAATGAACTGTCTGATCAATGCTTCAATACTGATCTGCCTGATCAATGCTTCAGTCTGATCAATGCTTCAGTAGTGATTAGCCTGATCGATGCTACAGTACTTACTTGTCTCATCAATGTTTCAGCTCTGAGCTATCCGGTCACTGCTTCAGTCTGAACAATGCTTCAGTACTGACCTGTCTGATCAATGCTTCAGTACTGACCTGTCTGATCAATGCTTCAGTACTGACCTGACTGATCAATGCTTCAGTACTGATCTGTCTGATCAATGCTTCAGTACTGACCTGTCTGATCAATCCTTCAGTACTGACCTATCTGATCAATGATTCTGTCCTGACCTATCTGATCAATGATTCAGTACTGACCTGTCTGATCAATGCTTCAGTACTTACCTGTCTGATCAATGCTTCAGCACTGAACTGTCTGATCAATGCTTCAGCACTGACCATTCTGATCAATGCTTCATTACAGACCTGTCTGATCAACGCTTCAGTACTGACCTGTCTGATCAATGCTTCAGTCTGGTCAAGGATTCAGAACTGACCTTTCTGATCGATGCTTCAGCTCTTAACTGTCTTATCAATGCTTCAGCATTAACCTGTCTGATCAATTCTTCAGTACTGACATGTCTGATCAATGCTTCAGTAGTGAGCTGTCTGATAAATGCTTCAATACTGACCTGTCTGATCAATGCTTCAGCTTACAGCTATCTGAGCACTGATTAAGTCTGATCAATGCTTCAGCACTGAACTGTCTGATCAATGCTTCAGCAATAACCTGTCTGATCATTGCTTCAGCAATAACCTGTCTGATCAATGTTTCAGTACTGAGCTTTCTGATCAATGCTTCAGTACTGAGCTGTTTGATCAATGTTTCAGCACTGAACTCTCTGATCAATGCTTCAGCACTGAACTCTCTGATCAATGCTTCATCACTGAACTCGCTGATCAATGCTTCAGCACTGATCTCTCTGATCAATGCTTCAGCACTGAACTCTCTGATCAATGCTTCAGCACTGATCTGTCTGATCAATGCTTCAGCACTGAACTCTCTGATCAATGCTTCAGCACTGAGTTCTCTGATCAATGCTTCAGCACTGACCTGTCTGATCAATGCTTCAATACTGATCTGCCTGATCAATGCTTCAATACTGATCAATGCTTCAGTACTGATTAGCCTGATCGATGCTACAGTACTGACTTGTCTCATCAATTTTCAGCTCTGAGCTATCTGATCACTGCTTCAGTCTGAACAATGCTTCAGTACTGATCTGTCTGATCAATGCTTCAGTAATGGCCTGTCTGATCAATGCTTCAGTACTGACCTGTCTGATCAATGCTTCAGTACTGACCTATCTGATCAATGCTTCTGTCCTGACCTATCTGATCAATGCTTCAGTACTGACCTGTCTGATGATTGCTTCAATTTTGACCTGTCTGATCAATGCTTCAGTACTGACCTGTCTGATCAATGCTTCAGCACTGAACTGTCTGATCAATGCTTCAGCACTGAACTGTCTGATCAATGCTTCAGCACTGACCATTCTGATCAATGCTTCATTACAGATCTGTCTGATCAACGCTTCAGTACTGACCTGTCTGATCAATGCTTCAGTCTGGTCAAGGATTCAGAACTGACCTTTCTGATCGATGCTTCAGCTCTGAACTGTCTTATCAATGCTTCAGCATTAACCTGTCTGATCAATGCTTCAGTAGTGAGCTGTCTGATAAATGCTTCAGAACGGACCTGTCTGATCAATGCTTCAGCACGGACCTGTCTGATCAGTGCTTCAGTACGGACCTGTCTGATCAATACTTCAGTTCAGACCTGTCTGATCAACGCTTCAGAACGGACCTGTCTGATCAATACTTCAGAACGGACCTGTCTGATCAATACATCAGAGCAGACCTGTCTGACCAATACTTCAGAACGGACCTGTCTGATCAATACTTCAGAACGGACCTGTCTGATCAATGCTTCACCACGGACCTGTCTGATCAATGCTTCAGTACGGACCTGTCTGATCAATGCTTCAGTATGGACCTGTCTGATCAATACTTCAGAACGGACCAGTCTGATCAATGCTTCACCACGGACCTGTCTGATCAATGCTTCAGTACGGACCTGTCTGATCAATGCTTCAGTATGGACCTGTCTGATCAATGCTTCAGTACTGACCTGTCAGATCAATGCTTCAGTACTGACCTGTCTGATCAATGCTTCAGTACTGACCTGTCTGATCGATGCTTCAGTACTGACCTGTCTGATCAATGCTTCAGCACTGACCTATCTGATCAATGATTCTGTCCTGACCTACCTGATGAATGCTTCAGTACTGACCTGTCTGATGAATGCTTCAATTTTGACCTGTCTGATAAATGCTTCAATACTGACCTGTCTGATCAATGCTTCAGCTTATAGCTATCTGAGCACTGATTAAGTCTGATCAATGCTTCAGCACTGAACTGTCTGATCAATGCTTCAGCAATAACCTGTCTGATCATTGCTTCAGCAATAACCTGTCGGATCAATGTTTCAGTACTGAGCTTTCTGATCAATGCTTCAGTACTGAGCTGTCTGATCAATGCTTCTGCACTGAACTCTCTGATCAATGCTTCAGCACTGAACTCTCTGATCAATGCTTCAGCACTGAACTCTCTGATCAATGCTTCATCACTGAACTCGCTGATCAATGCTTCAGCACTGAACTCTCTGATCAATGCTTCAGCACTGATCTGTCTGATCAATGCTTCAGCACTGAACTCTCTGATCAATGCTTCAGCACTGAGTTCTCTGATCAATGCTTCAGCACTGACCTGTCTGATCAATGCTTCAATACTGATCTGCCTGATCAATGCTTCAATACTGATCAATGCTTCAGTACTGATTAGCCTGATCGATGATACAGTACTGACTTGTCTCATCAATTTTCAGCTCTGAGCTATCTGATCACTGCTTCAGTCTGAACAATGCTTCAGTACCGATCTGTCTGATCAATGCTTCAGTAATGGCCTGTCTGATCAATGCTTCAGTACTGACCTGTCTGATCAATGCTTCAGTACTGACCTATCTGATCAATGCTTCTGTCCTGACCTATCTGATCAATGCTTCAATACTGACCTGTCTGATGAATGCTTCAATTTTGACCTGTCTGATAAATGCTTCAATACTGACCTGTCTGATCAAAAATTCAGCTCATATCTATCTGAGCACTGATTATGTCTGATCAATGCTTCAGCACTGAACTGTCCGATCAATGCTTCAGCAATAACCTGTCTGATCAATGCTTCAGCAATAACCTGTCTGATCAAAGCTTCAGTCATGACCTGTCTGATCAATGCTTCAGCACTGAGCTGTCTGATCAATGCTTCAGTACTGAGCTGTCTGATCAATGTTTCAGTACTGAACTCTCTGATCAATGCTTCAGTACTGAGCTGTCTGATCAATACTTCATCACTGAACTCTCTGAGCAATGCTTCAGCACTGAACTCTCTGATCAATGCTTCAGCACTGAACTCTCTGATCAATGCTTCAGCACTGAACTCTCTGATCAATGCTTCAGTACTGATTTGTCTGATCAATGCTTCAGCACTGATCTGTCTGATCAATGCTTCAGCACTGAACTCTCTGATCAATGCTTCAGCACTGAGTTCTCTGATCAATGCTTCAGCAATGACCTGTCTGATCAATGCTTCAATACTGATCTGCCTGATCAATGCTTCAGTCTGATCAATGCTTCAGTACTGATTAGCCTGATCGATGCTACAGTACTGACTTGTCTCATCAATGTTTCAGCTCTGAGCTATCCGGTCACTGCTTCAGTCTGAACAATGCTTCAGTACTGACCTGTCTGATCAATGCTTCAGTACTGACCTGTCTGATCAATGCTTCAGTACTGACCTGTCTGATCAATGCTTCAGTACTGACCTGTCTGATCAATGCTTCAGTACTGACCTGTCTGATCAATGCTTCAGTACTGACCTGTCTGATCAATGCTTCAGTACTGACCTATCTGATCAATGATTCTGTCCTGACCTATCTGATCAATGATTCAGTACTGACCTGTCTGATGAATGCTTCAATTTTGACCTGTCTGATAAATGCTTCAGTACTGACCTGTCTGATCAATGCTTCAGTACTGACCTGTCTGATCAATGCTTCAGTACTGACCTGTCTGATCAATGCTTCAGCACTGAACTGTCTGATCAATGCTTCAGCACTGAACTGTCTGATCAATGCTTCAGCACTGACCATTCTGATCAATGCTTCATTACAGACCTGTCTGATCAATTCTTCAGTACTGACCTGTCTGATCAATGCTTCAGTCTGGTCAAGGATTCAGAACTGACCTTTCTGATCGATGCTTCAGCTCTGAACTGTCTTATCAATGCTTCAGCATTAACCTGTCTGATCAATTCTTCAGTACTGACCTGTCTGATCAATGCTTCAGTAATGAGCTGTCTGATAAATGCTTCAGAACGGACCTGTCTGATCAATGCTTCAGCACGGAACTGTCTGATCAATGCTTCAGCACGGACCTGCCTGATCAATGCTTCAGCACGGACCTGTCTGATCAATGCTTCAGCACGGACCTGTCTGATCAATGCTTCAGTACGGACCTGTCTGATCAATACTTCAGTTCAGACCTGTCTGATCAACGCTTCAGAACGGACCTGTCTGATCAATACTTCAGAACGGACCTGTCTGATCAATACTTCAGAGCAGACCTGTCTGACCAATACTTCAGAACGGACCTGTCTGATCAATACTTCAGAACGGACCTGTCTGATCAATGCTTCACCACGGACCTGTCTGATCAATGTTTCAGTACGGACCTGTCTGATCAATGCTTCAGTATGGACCTGTCTGATCAATGCTTCAGTCTGGTCAAGGATTCAGAACTGACCTTTCTGATCGATGCTTCAGCTCTGAACTGTCTTATCAATGCTTCAGCATTAACCTGTCTGATCAATGCTTCAGTAGTGAGCTGTCTGATAAATGCTTCAGAACGGACCTGTCTGATCAATGCTTCAGCACGGACCTGTCTGATCAGTGCTTCAGTACGGACCTGTCTGATCAATACTTCAGTTCAGACCTGTCTGATCAACGCTTCAGAACGGACCTGTCTGATCAATACTTCAGAACGGACCTGTCTGATCAATACATCAGAGCAGACCTGTCTGACCAATACTTCAGAACGGACCTGTCTGATCAATACTTCAGAACGGACCTGTCTGATCAATGCTTCACCACGGACCTGTCTGATCAATGCTTCAGTACGGACCTGTCTGATCAATGCTTCAGTATGGACCTGTCTGATCAATACTTCAGAACGGACCAGTCTGATCAATGCTTCACCACGGACCTGTCTGATCAATGCTTCAGTACGGACCTGTCTGATCAATGCTTCAGTATGGACCTGTCTGATCAATGCTTCAGTACTGACCTGTCAGATCAATGCTTCAGTACTGACCTGTCTGAGCAATGCTTCAGTACTGACCTGTCTGATCGATGCTTCAGTACTGACCTGTCTGATCAATGCTTCAGCACTGACCTATCTGATCAATGATTCTGTCCTGACCTACCTGATGAATGCTTCAGTACTGACCTGTCTGATGAATGCTTCAATTTTGACCTGTCTGATAAATGCTTCAATACTGACCTGTCTGATCAATGCTTCAGCTTATAGCTATCTGAGCACTGATTAAGTCTGATCAATGCTTCAGCACTGAACTGTCTGATCAATGCTTCAGCAATAACCTGTCTGATCATTGCTTCAGCAATAACCTGTCGGATCAATGTTTCAGTACTGAGCTTTCTGATCAATGCTTCAGTACTGAGCTGTCTGATCAATGCTTCTGCACTGAACTCTCTGATCAATGCTTCAGCACTGAACTCTCTGATCAATGCTTCAGCACTGAACTCTCTGATCAATGCTTCATCACTGAACTCGCTGATCAATGCTTCAGCACTGAACTCTCTGATCAATGCTTCAGCACTGATCTGTCTGATCAATGCTTCAGCACTGAACTCTCTGATCAATGCTTCAGCACTGAGTTCTCTGATCAATGCTTCAGCACTGACCTGTCTGATCAATGCTTCAATACTGATCTGCCTGATCAATGCTTCAATACTGATCAATGCTTCAGTACTGATTAGCCTGATCGATGATACAGTACTGACTTGTCTCATCAATTTTCAGCTCTGAGCTATCTGATCACTGCTTCAGTCTGAACAATGCTTCAGTACCGATCTGTCTGATCAATGCTTCAGTAATGGCCTGTCTGATCAATGCTTCAGTACTGACCTGTCTGATCAATGCTTCAGTACTGACCTATCTGATCAATGCTTCTGTCCTGACCTATCTGATCAATGCTTCAATACTGACCTGTCTGATGAATGCTTCAATTTTGACCTGTCTGATAAATGCTTCAATACTGACCTGTCTGATCAAAAATTCAGCTCATATCTATCTGAGCACTGATTATGTCTGATCAATGCTTCAGCACTGAACTGTCCGATCAATGCTTCAGCAATAACCTGTCTGATCAATGCTTCAGCAATAACCTGTCTGATCAAAGCTTCAGTCATGACCTGTCTGATCAATGCTTCAGCACTGAGCTGTCTGATCAATGCTTCAGTACTGAGCTGTCTGATCAATGTTTCAGTACTGAACTCTCTGATCAATGCTTCAGTACTGAGCTGTCTGATCAATACTTCATCACTGAACTCTCTGAGCAATGCTTCAGCACTGAACTCTCTGATCAATGCTTCAGCACTGAACTCTCTGATCAATGCTTCAGCACTGAACTCTCTGATCAATGCTTCAGTACTGATTTGTCTGATCAATGCTTCAGCACTGATCTGTCTGATCAATGCTTCAGCACTGAACTCTCTGATCAATGCTTCAGCACTGAGTTCTCTGATCAATGCTTCAGCAATGACCTGTCTGATCAATGCTTCAATACTGATCTGCCTGATCAATGCTTCAGTCTGATCAATGCTTCAGTAGTGATTAGCCTGATCGATGCTACAGTACTGACTTGTCTCATCAATGTTTCAGCTCTGAGCTATCCGGTCACTGCTTCAGTCTGAACAATGCTTCAGTACTGACCTGTCTGATCAATGCTTCAGTACTGACCTGTCTGATCAATGCTTCAGTACTGACCTGTCTGATCAATGCTTCAGTACTGACCTGTCTGATCAATGCTTCAGTACTGACCTGTCTGATCAATGCTTCAGTAATGACCTGTCTGATCAATGCTTCAGTACTGACCTATCTGATCAATGATTCTGTCCTGACCTATCTGATCAATGATTCAGTACTGACCTGTCTGATGAATGCTTCAATTTTGACCTGTCTGATAAATGCTTCAGTACTGACCTGTCTGATCAATGCTTCAGTACTGACCTGTCTGATCAATGCTTCAGTACTGACCTGTCTGATCAATGCTTCAGCACTGAACTGTCTGATCAATGCTTCAGCACTGAACTGTCTGATCAATGCTTCAGCACTGACCATTCTGATCAATGCTTCATTACAGACCTGTCTGATCAATTCTTCAGTACTGACCTGTCTGATCAATGCTTCAGTCTGGTCAAGGATTCAGAACTGACCTTTCTGATCGATGCTTCAGCTCTGAACTGTCTTATCAATGCTTCAGCATTAACCTGTCTGATCAATTCTTCAGTACTGACCTGTCTGATCAATGCTTCAGTAATGAGCTGTCTGATAAATGCTTCAGAACGGACCTGTCTGATCAATGCTTCAGCACGGAACTGTCTGATCAATGCTTCAGCACGGACCTGCCTGATCAATGCTTCAGCACGGACCTGTCTGATCAATGCTTCAGCACGGACCTGTCTGATCAATGCTTCAGTACGGACCTGTCTGATCAATACTTCAGTTCAGACCTGTCTGATCAACGCTTCAGAACGGACCTGTCTGATCAATACTTCAGAACGGACCTGTCTGATCAATACTTCAGAGCAGACCTGTCTGACCAATACTTCAGAACGGACCTGTCTGATCAATACTTCAGAACGGACCTGTCTGATCAATGCTTCACCACGGACCTGTCTGATCAATGTTTCAGTACGGACCTGTCTGATCAATGCTTCAGTATGGACCTGTCTGATCAATGCTTCAGTCTGGTCAAGGATTCAGAACTGACCTTTCTGATCGATGCTTCAGCTCTGAACTGTCTTATCAATGCTTCAGCATTAACCTGTCTGATCAATGCTTCAGTAGTGAGCTGTCTGATAAATGCTTCAGAACGGACCTGTCTGATCAATGCTTCAGCACGGACCTGTCTGATCAGTGCTTCAGTACGGACCTGTCTGATCAATACTTCAGTTCAGACCTGTCTGATCAACGCTTCAGAACGGACCTGTCTGATCAATACTTCAGAACGGACCTGTCTGATCAATACATCAGAGCAGACCTGTCTGACCAATACTTCAGAACGGACCTGTCTGATCAATACTTCAGAACGGACCTGTCTGATCAATGCTTCACCACGGACCTGTCTGATCAATGCTTCAGTACGGACCTGTCTGATCAATGCTTCAGTATGGACCTGTCTGATCAATACTTCAGAACGGACCAGTCTGATCAATGCTTCACCACGGACCTGTCTGATCAATGCTTCAGTACGGACCTGTCTGATCAATGCTTCAGTATGGACCTGTCTGATCAATGCTTCAGTACTGACCTGTCAGATCAATGCTTCAGTACTGACCTGTCTGAGCAATGCTTCAGTACTGACCTGTCTGATCGATGCTTCAGTACTGACCTGTCTGATCAATGCTTCAGCACTGACCTATCTGATCAATGATTCTGTCCTGACCTACCTGATGAATGCTTC
Source organism: Carcharodon carcharias (assembly GCF_017639515.1). Lineage (NCBI taxonomy): Eukaryota > Metazoa > Chordata > Chondrichthyes > Lamniformes > Lamnidae > Carcharodon > Carcharodon carcharias. The sequence continues at coordinate 77,434,909 of NC_054485.1, forward strand.
AGTACTGACCTGTCTGATGAATGCTTCAATTTTGACCTGTCTGATAAATGCTTCAATACTGACCTGTCTGATCAATGCTTCAGCTTATAGCTATCTGAGCACTGATTAAGTCTGATCAATGCTTCAGCACTGAACTGTCTGATCAATGCTTCAGCAATAACCTGTCTGATCATTGCTTCAGCAATAACCTGTCGGATCAATGTTTCAGTACTGAGCTTTCTGATCAATGCTTCAGTACTGAGCTGTCTGATCAATGCTTCTGCACTGAACTCTCTGATCAATGCTTCAGCACTGAACTCTCTGATCAATGCTTCAGCACTGAACTCTCTGATCAATGCTTCATCACTGAACTCGCTGATCAATGCTTCAGCACTGAACTCTCTGATCAATGCTTCAGCACTGATCTGTCTGATCAATGCTTCAGCACTGAACTCTCTGATCAATGCTTCAGCACTGAGTTCTCTGATCAATGCTTCAGCACTGACCTGTCTGATCAATGCTTCAATACTGATCTGCCTGATCAATGCTTCAATACTGATCAATGCTTCAGTACTGATTAGCCTGATCGATGATACAGTACTGACTTGTCTCATCAATTTTCAGCTCTGAGCTATCTGATCACTGCTTCAGTCTGAACAATGCTTCAGTACCGATCTGTCTGATCAATGCTTCAGTAATGGCCTGTCTGATCAATGCTTCAGTACTGACCTGTCTGATCAATGCTTCAGTACTGACCTATCTGATCAATGCTTCTGTCCTGACCTATCTGATCAATGCTTCAATACTGACCTGTCTGATGAATGCTTCAATTTTGACCTGTCTGATAAATGCTTCAATACTGACCTGTCTGATCAAAAATTCAGCTCATATCTATCTGAGCACTGATTATGTCTGATCAATGCTTCAGCACTGAACTGTCCGATCAATGCTTCAGCAATAACCTGTCTGATCAATGCTTCAGCAATAACCTGTCTGATCAAAGCTTCAGTCATGACCTGTCTGATCAATGCTTCAGCACTGAGCTGTCTGATCAATGCTTCAGTACTGAGCTGTCTGATCAATGTTTCAGTACTGAACTCTCTGATCAATGCTTCAGTACTGAGCTGTCTGATCAATACTTCATCACTGAACTCTCTGAGCAATGCTTCAGCACTGAACTCTCTGATCAATGCTTCAGCACTGAACTCTCTGATCAATGCTTCAGCACTGAACTCTCTGATCAATGCTTCAGTACTGATTTGTCTGATCAATGCTTCAGCACTGATCTGTCTGATCAATGCTTCAGCACTGAACTCTCTGATCAATGCTTCAGCACTGAGTTCTCTGATCAATGCTTCAGCAATGACCTGTCTGATCAATGCTTCAATACTGATCTGCCTGATCAATGCTTCAGTCTGATCAATGCTTCAGTACTGATTAGCCTGATCGATGCTACAGTACTGACTTGTCTCATCAATGTTTCAGCTCTGAGCTATCCGGTCACTGCTTCAGTCTGAACAATGCTTCAGTACTGACCTGTCTGATCAATGCTTCAGTACTGACCTGTCTGATCAATGCTTCAGTACTGACCTGTCTGATCAATGCTTCAGTACTGACCTGTCTGATCAATGCTTCAGTACTGACCTGTCTGATCAATGCTTCAGTACTGACCTGTCTGATCAATGCTTCAGTACTGACCTATCTGATCAATGATTCTGTCCTGACCTATCTGATCAATGATTCAGTACTGACCTGTCTGATGAATGCTTCAATTTTGACCTGTCTGATAAATGCTTCAGTACTGACCTGTCTGATCAATGCTTCAGTACTGACCTGTCTGATCAATGCTTCAGTACTGACCTGTCTGATCAATGCTTCAGCACTGAACTGTCTGATCAATGCTTCAGCACTGAACTGTCTGATCAATGCTTCAGCACTGACCATTCTGATCAATGCTTCATTACAGACCTGTCTGATCAATTCTTCAGTACTGACCTGTCTGATCAATGCTTCAGTCTGGTCAAGGATTCAGAACTGACCTTTCTGATCGATGCTTCAGCTCTGAACTGTCTTATCAATGCTTCAGCATTAACCTGTCTGATCAATTCTTCAGTACTGACCTGTCTGATCAATGCTTCAGTAATGAGCTGTCTGATAAATGCTTCAGAACGGACCTGTCTGATCAATGCTTCAGCACGGAACTGTCTGATCAATGCTTCAGCACGGACCTGCCTGATCAATGCTTCAGCACGGACCTGTCTGATCAATGCTTCAGCACGGACCTGTCTGATCAATGCTTCAGTACGGACCTGTCTGATCAATACTTCAGTTCAGACCTGTCTGATCAACGCTTCAGAACGGACCTGTCTGATCAATACTTCAGAACGGACCTGTCTGATCAATACTTCAGAGCAGACCTGTCTGACCAATACTTCAGAACGGACCTGTCTGATCAATACTTCAGAACGGACCTGTCTGATCAATGCTTCACCACGGACCTGTCTGATCAATGTTTCAGTACGGACCTGTCTGATCAATGCTTCAGTATGGACCTGTCTGATCAATGCTTCAGCACTGACCTATCTGATCAATGATTCTGTCCTGACCTACCTGATGAATGCTTCAGTACTGACCTGTCTGATGAATGCTTCAATTTTGACCTGTCTGATAAATGCTTCAATACTGACCTGTCTGATCAATGCTTCAGCTTATAGCTATCTGAGCACTGATTAAGTCTGATCAATGCTTCAGCACTGAACTGTCTGATCAATGCTTCAGCAATAACCTGTCTGATCATTGCTTCAGCAATAACCTGTCTGATCAATGTTTCAGTACTGAGCTTTCTGATCAATGCTTCAGTACTGAGCTGTCTGATCAATGCTTCATCACTGAACTCGCTGATCAATGCTTCAGCACTGAACTCTCTGATCAATGCTTCAGCACTGAACTCTCTGATCAATGCTTCAGCACTGATCTGTCTGATCAATGCTTCAGCACTGAACTCTCTGATCAATGCTTCAGCACTGAGTTCTCTGATCAATGCTTCAGCACTGACCTGTCTGATCAATGCTTCAATACTGATCTGCCTGATCAATGCTTCAATACTGATCAATGCTTCAGTACTGATTAGCCTGATCGATGCTACAGTACTGCCTTGTCTCATTAATTTTCAGCTCTGAGCTATCTGATCACTGCTTCAGTCTGAACAATGCTTCAGTACTGATCTGTCTGATCAATGCTTCAGTAATGGCCTGTCTGATCAATGCTTCAGTACTGACCTGTCTGATCAATGCTTCAGTACTGACCTATCTGATCAATGCTTCTGTCCTGACCTATCTGATCAATGCTTCAATACTGACCTGTCTGATGAATGCTTCAATTTTGACCTGTCTGATAAATGCTTTAATACTGACCTGTCTGATCAATGCTTCAGCTCATAGCTATCTGAGCACTGATTATGTCTGATCAATGCTTCAGCACTGACCTGTCTGATCAATGCTTCAGCTCATAGCTATCTGAGCACTGATTATGTCTGATCAATGCTTCAGCACTGAACTGTCCGATCAATGCTTCAGCAATAACCTGTCTGATCAATGCTTCAGCAATAACCTCTCTGATCAATGCTTCAGCAATAACCTGTCTGATCAATGCTTCAGCAATAACCTGTCTGATCAATGCTTCAGCAATAACCTGTCTGATCAAAGCTTCAGTCATGACCTGTCTGATCAATGCTTCAGCACTGAGCTGTCTGATCAATGCTTCAGTACTGAGCTGTCTGATCAATGTTTCAGTACTGAACTCTCTGATCAATGCTTCAGTACTGAGCTGTCTGATCAATACTTCAGCACTGAACTCTCTGAGCAATGCTTCAGCACTGAACTCTCTGATCAATGCTTCAGCACTGAACTCTCTGATCAATGCTTCAGCACTGAACTCTCTGATCAATGCTTCAGTACTGATTTGTCTGATCAATGCTTCAGCACTGATCTGTCTGATCAATGCTTCAGCACTGAACTCTCTGATCAATGCTTCAGCACTGAGTTCTCTGATCAATGCTTCAGCAATGACCTGTCTGATCAATGCTTCAATACTGATCTGCCTGATCAATGCTTCAGTCTGATCAATGCTTCAGTAGTGATTAGCCTGATCGATGCTACAGTACTGACTTGTCTCATCAATGTTTCAGCTCTGAGCTATCCGGTCACTGCTTCAGTCTGAACAATGCTTCAGTACTGACCTGTCTGATCAATGCTTCAGTACTGACCTGTCTGATCAATGCTTCAGTACTGACCTGTCTGATCAATGCTTCAGTACTGACCTGTCTGATCAATGCTTCAGTACTGACCTATCTGATCAATGATTCTGTCCTGACCTATCTGATCAATGCTTCAGTACTGACCTGTCTGATGAATGCTTCAATTTTGACCTGTCTGATAAATGCTTCAGTACTGACCTGTCTGATCAATGCTTCAGTACTGACCTGTCTGATCAATGCTTCAGCACTGAACTGTCTGATCAATGCTTCAGCACTGAACTGTCTGATCAATGCTTCAGCACTGACCATTCTGATCAATGCTTCATTACAGACCTGTCTGATCAACGCTTCAGTACTGACCTGTCTGATCAATGCTTCAGTCTGGTCAAGGATTCAGAACTGACCTTTCTGATCGATGCTTCAGCTCTGAACTGTCTTATCAATGCTTCAGCATTAACCTGTCTGATCAATTCTTCAGTACTGACCTGTCTGATCAATGCTTCAGTAGTGAGCTGTCTGATAAATGCTTCAGAACGGACCTGTCTGATCAATGCTTCAGCACGGACCTGTCTGATCAATGCTTCAGCACGGACCTGCCTGATCAATGCTTCAGCACGGACCTGTCTGTTCAATGCTTCAGCACGGACCTGTCTGATCAATGCTTCAGTACGGACCTGCCTGATCAATACTTCAGTTCAGACCTGTCTGATCAACGCTTCAGAACAGACCTGTCTGATCAATACTTCAGAACGGACCTGTCTGATCAATACTTCAGAGCAGACCTGTCTGACCAATACTTCAGAACGGACCTGTCTGATCAATACTTCAGAACGGACCTGTCTGATCAATGCTTCACCACGGACCTGTCTGATCAATGCTTCAGTACGGACCTGTCTGATCAATGCTTCAGTATGGACCTGTCTGATCAATACTTCAGAACGGACCAGTCTGATCAATGCTTCACCATGGACCTGTCTGATCAATGCTTCAGTACGGACCTGTCTGATCAATGCTTCAGTATGGACCTGTCTGATCAATGCTTCAGTACTGACCTGTCAGATCAATGCTTCAGTACTGACCTGTCTGATCAATGCTTCAGTACTGACCTGACTGACCAATGCCTCAGTACTGACCTGTCTGATCAATGCTTCAATTCTGACCAGCTTGATAAATGCATCAGTACTGAACTCTCTGATCAATGCTTCAGCTCTGAGCTACCTGGTCACTGCTTCAGTCTGAACAATACTTCAGTACTGACCTGTCTGGTCAATGCTTCAGTCTGATCACTGCTTCAATATTGATCTGTCTGATCAGTACTTCAGCACGGACCTTTCCGATGAATGCTTCAGTCTGGTCAATGCTTCAGAACCTATACTTCTGATCAATGCTTCAGTACTGACCTGCCTGATCAATGCTTCAATTATGATCTGCCTGATCAATGCTTCTGTCTGATCAATGCATCAGTACTGACCTGCCGGATCGATGCTACAGTACTGGCAAATCCGACCAATTTTTCATTCCTGACCTCTCTAATCAATGCTTCAGTGTGAAAAATGGTTCAGTACCTACCTGTCTAATCAATGCTTGCATCTGATCAATGTTTCACTACTGACCTGTCTGATCAATCCTTCAGCACTGACCTGTCTGATCAATCATCAGTTCTAATCTGTCTGATCAATACTTCAGTACACACCTGCCTGATAAATGCTTCAGCACTGACCTGTCTGATCAATGCTTCATTACTGAATCGCCTGATCAATGCTTCAGTACTGACCTGTCTGATCATTGCTTCAGTACTGACCTGTCTGATCATTGCTTCCTTACTGACCTGTCTGATCATTGCTTCAGTTCTGACCTGTCTGATCATTGCTTCAGTACTGACCTGTCTGATCATTGCTTCAGTACTGACCTGTCTGATCAATGCTTCAGTACAGACCTGTCTGATCAGTGCTTTAGTACAGACTTGTCTGATCAATGCTTCAGTCTGGTCAAGGATTCAGAACTGACCTTTTTAATCAATGCTTCAGCTCCTAACTGTCTTATCAATGCTTCAGCATTAACCTGTCTGATCAATTCTTCAGTACTGACCTGTCTGATCAATGCTTCAGTACTAACCTGTCTGATCATTGCATCAGTTATGACCTGTCTGATCAATGCTTCAGCATGGACCTGTCTGATCCATGATTCAGTACGGACCTGTCTGATCAACGCTTCAGCATTAACCTGTCTGATCAATTCTTCGGTACTAACCTGTCTGATCAATGCTTCAGTACTAACCTGTCCGATCTTTGCTTCAGTACTGACCTGTCTGATCATTGCTTCAGTACTGACCTGTCTGATCATTGCTTCCTTACTGACCTGTCTGATCATTGCTTCAGTACTGACCTGTCTGATCATTGCTTCAGTACAGACCTGTCTGATCAATGCTTCAGTACTGACCTGTCTGATCAATGCTTCAGTACAGACCTGTCTGATCAGTGCTTCAGTACAGACTTGTCTGATCAATGCTTCAGTCTGGTCAAGGATTCAGAACTGACCTTTTTAATCAATGCTTCAGCTCCTAACTGTCTTATCAATGCTTCAGCATTAACCTGTCTGATCAATTCTTCAGTACTGACCTGTCTGATCAATGCTTCAGTACTAACCTGTCTGATCATTGCATCAGTTCTGACCTGTCTGATCAATGCTTCAGCATGGACCTGTCTGATCCATGATTCAGTACGGACCTGTCTGATCAATGCTTCAGCATTAACCTGTCTGATCAATTCTTCGGTACTAACCTGTATGATCAATGCTTCAGTCTGGTCAAGGATTCAAAACTGACCTTTCTGATCAATGCTTATTCTCTGAACTGTCTGATCAATGCTTCAGCTCTGAGCTACCTGGTCACTGCTTCAGTCTGAACAATACTTCAGTACTGACCTGTCTGGTCAATGCTTCATTCTGATCACTGCTTCAATATTGATCTGTCTGATCAGTACTTCAGCACTGACCTTTGCGATGAATGCTTCAGTCTGGTCAATGCTTCAGAACTGATACTTCTGATCAATGCTTCAGCACGGACCTGTCTGATCAATGCTTCAGCACGGACCTGCCTGATCAATGCTTCAGCACGGACCTGTCTGATCAATGCTTCAGCACGGACCTGTCTGATCAATGCTTCAGTACGGACCTGCCTGATCAATACTTCAGTTCAGACCTGTCTGATCAACGCTTCAGAACGGACCTGTCTGATCAATACTTCAGAACGGACCTGTCTGATCAATACTTCAGAACGGACCTGTCTGATCAATGCTTCACCACGGACCTGTCTGATCAATGCTTCAGTACGGACCTGTCTGATCAATGCTTCAGTATGGACCTGTCTGATCAATACTTCAGAACGGACCAGTCTGATCAATGCTTCACCACGGACCTGTCTGATCAATGCTTCAGTACGGACCTGTCTGATCAATGCTTCAGTACTGACCTGTCAGATCAATGCTTCAGTACTGTCCTGCCTGATCAATGTTTCAATTATGATCTGCCTGATTAATGCTTCAGTCTGAATAATGCATCAGTACTGATCTGCCGGATCGATGCTACAGTACTGGACTTGTCTGATCAATACTGCAGTACAGACCTGTCTGATCAATGCTTCGGTACTGACATGTCTGATCAATGCTTCAGTATGGACTTGTCTGATCAATACTTCAGTACAGACCTGCCTGATAAATGCTTCAGCACTGACCTGTCTGATCAATGTGTCAGTCTGAGATATCTGGTCAATGCTTCTGTCTAAACAATGCTTCAGTACTGAACTATTTGATCAATGCTTCAGTCTGAACTATCTGATCAATGCATTGGCACTGACTTGCCTGATCAATGGTTGAGTCTGATCACTGCTTCAATGGTAACCTGTCTGATGAATACTTCAGTCTGGTCAATAAATTCAGAACTGACCATTCTGATCAATGTTTCAGCAGTAACCCGTCTGATCAATGCTTCAGCACGGAGCTGCCTGATCAAACTTCAGAACGGACCTGTCTGATCAATGCTTCAGTACTGACCTGTCTGATCATTGCTTCAGAACGGACCTGCCTGATCAGTACTTGAGAACGGACCTGTCTGAACAATACTTCAGTACTGACCTGTCTGATCAATACTTCAGTACTGACCTGTCTGATCAATACTTCAGTACTGACCTGTCTGATCAATACTTCAGAATTATCTATAAATTAGTATAGATCTGCATGATCAATGCTCCTTTACTGACCTTCCTGATCAATGCATCAGCACTGAGCTTCCTGATCAATGCTTCAGTACAGGCCTGTATGTTTAATACGTCAGTACTGACCTGTCTGATCAATGCTTCAGTCCGGACCTGTCTGATAAATGCTTCAGTACGGACCTGTCTGTTCAATGCTTCAGTACGGACCTCTCTGATCAATGCTTCAGTCTGGACCTGTCTGATCAATGCTTAGGTATGGACCTCTCTGATCAATGCTTCAGTACCGACCTGTCTGATCAATGCTTCAGGACTGACATGTCTGATCAATGCTTCAGTACTGACCTGTCTGATCAAAGGTTCAGTACAGTCCTGTCTGATCAATGCTTCTGTACTGACCTGTCAGACAAATGCTTCAGTACAGCCCTGTCTGATCAATACTTCAGAACGAACCTGTCTGATCAATGCTTCAGTACTGACCTGTCTGATCAATACTTCAGTACTGACCTGTCTGATCAATACTTCAGAATTATCTATAAATTAGTATAGATCTGCATGATCAATGCTCCTTTACTGACCTTCCTGATCAATGCATCAGCACTGAGCTTTCTGATCAATGCTTCAGTACAGACCTGTATGTTTAATACGTCAGTACTGACCTGTCTAATCAATGCTTCAGTCCGGACCTGTCTGATAAATGCTTCCAACGGACCTGTCTGATCAATGCTTCCAACGGACCTGTCTGATCAATGCTTCAGAACGGACCTGTCTGATCAATACTTCAGAACGGATCTGTCTGATCAATACTTCAGACTTATCTATAAGTTAATATAGATCCGCTTGATCAATGCTTCAGCACTGACCTGTCTGATCAATGCGCAGTATGATCAATGCTTCAGTGCTAACCAGTCTGATAAATACTGCTGTCTGATCAATATGTTAGTACAGATCTCCCTGATCAATGCTTCAGCACGGACCTGTCTGATCAATGCTTCAGTACTGATCTGCCTGATCAATGCTTCAGTACTGATGTGCCTGATCAATGCTTCAAGTACTGATGTGCCTGATCAATGCTTCAGTACTGATCTGCCTGATCAATGCTTCAGTACTGATCTGCCTGATCAATGCTTCAGTACTGATCTGCCTGATCAATGTTTCAGTACTGATCTGCCTGACCAAAGCTTCAGTACTGATCTGCCTAATCAATGCTTCAGTACTGATCTGCCTGATCAATGCTTCAGTACTGATCTGCCTGATCAATGCTTCAGTACTGATCTGCCTGATCAAAGCTTCAGTACTGATCTGCCTGATCAATGCTTCAGTACTGATCTGCCTGATCAATGCTTCAGTATTGATGTGCCTGACCAATGCTTCAGTACTGATGTGCCTGATCAATGCTTCAGTACTGATGTGCCTGATCAATGCTTCAGTACTGATCTGCCTGATCAATGTTTCAGTACTGATCTGCCTGATCAAAGCTTCAGTACTGATCTGCCTAATCAATGCTTCAGTACTGATCTGCCTGATCAATGCTTCAGTACTGATCTGCCTGATCAATGCTTCAGTACTGATCTGCCTGATCAATGCTTCAGTACTGATCTGCCTGATCAAAGCTTCAGTACTGATCTGCCTGATCAATGCTTCAGTACTGATGTGCCTGATCAATGCTTCAGTACTGATGTGCCTGATCAATGCTTCAGTACTGAACTGTCTGATCAATGCTTCAGTACAGACCTGTCTGATAAATGCTTCAGTACAGAACTGTCTGATCAATGCTTCAGTACAGAACTGTCTGGTCAATGCTTCAGTACTGAGCTGTCTGGTCAATGCTTCAGTTCTGACCCGCCTGATAAATGCATCAGTACTGACCTGTCTGATCAATGCTTCAGCATGGACCTGTCTGATCAATGCTTCAATACTGATCTGCCTGATCAATGCTTCAGTCTGATCAATGCTTCAGCATGGACCTGTCTGATCAATGCTTCAATACTGATCTACCTGATCAATGCTTCAGTCTGATCAATGCTTCAGCATGGACCTGTCTGATCAATGCTTCATTACTGACCTGTCTGATCAATGCTTCAGTACTGACCTGTCTGATCAATGCTTCAGTACTGACCTGTCTGACCAATGCTTCAGATCTGAGCTAACTGGTCACTGCTTCAGTCTGAACAATACTTCAGTACTGACCTGTCTGATCAATGCTTCAGTCTGAACTTGCTGATCAATGCATCAGCCCTGACTTGCCTGATCAATGGTTCATTCTGATCACTACTTCAGTATTGACCTGTCTGATCAGTACTTCACAACTGACCTTTCCGATGAAGGCTTCAGTCTGGTCAATGCTTCAGAACTGATACTTCTGATCAATGGTTCAGCACTGACTTGTCTGATCAATGATTCAGTACTGACCTGTCTGATCAATGCTTCAGTACTGACCTGCCTGATCAATGCTTCAGTACTGATGTGCCTGATCAATGCTTCAGTACTGATGTGCCTGATCAATGCTTCAGTACTGATGTGCCTGATCAATGCTTCAGTACTGATGTGCCTGATCAATGCTTCAGTACTGAACTGTCTGATCGATGCTTCAGTACAGACCTGTCTGATAAATGCTTCAGTACAGAACTGTCTGATCAATGCTTCAGTACAGAACTGTCTGGTCAATGCTTCAGTACTGAGCTGTCTGGTCAATGCTTGCATCTGATCAATGCTTCACTACTGACCTGCTTGATCAATCCTTCAGCACTGACCTGTCTGATCAATCATCAGTTCTAACCTGTCTGATCAATACTTCAGTACACACCTGCCTGATAAATGCTTCAGCACTGACCTGTCTGATCAATGCTTCAGTCTGAGATATCTGGTCAATGCTTCAGTCTAAACAATGCTTCAGTACTGACCTATCTGATCAATGCTTCAGTCTGAACTTTCTGATCAATGCATTGGCACTAACTTGCCTGATCAATGTTTGAGTCTGATCACTGCTTTAATGGTGACCTGTCAGATCATTGCTTCAGCACTGACCTTTTTGATGAATGCTTCAGTCGGTTCAAAGATTCAGAACTGATATTTATAGTCAATGCTTCAGCACTAAACTGTCTGATCAATTCTTCTGTCTTGTCAAGGATTCAGAACAGAATTTGCTGATCAATGCTTCAAAACTGAACTGTCTGATCAATGCTTCAGCATTAAGCTGTCTGATCAATGCTTCAGCACTGACCTGTCTGATTAATGCTTCAGTACTGACCTGTCTGATCAATGCTTCAGTACTGACCTGTCTGATCAATGCTTCAGTACTGATCTGTCTGATCAATGCTTCAGTAATGACCTGTCTGATCAATGCTTCAGTCTGAACTTGCTGATCAATGCATCAGCCCTGACTTGCCTGATCAATGGTTCATTCTGATCACTGCTTCAATATTGACATGTCTGATCAGTACTTCAGCATTGACCTTTCCGATGAATGCTTCAGTCTGGTCAATGCTTCAGATTTGATACTTCTGATCAATGCTTCAGCACTGATCTGTCTGAACAATGCTTCAGTACTGACCTGTCAGATCAATGCTTCAGTACTGTCCTGCCTGAACAATGTTTCAATTATGATCTGCCTGATTAATGCTTCAGTCTGAATAATGCATCAGTACTGATCTGCCGGATCGATGCTACAGTACTGGACTTGTCTGATCAATACTGCAGTACAGACCTGTCTGATCAATGCTTCAGTACTGACGTGTCTGATCAATGCTTCAGTATGGACTTGTCTGATCAATACTTCAGTACAGACCTGCCTGATAAATGCTTCAGCACTGACCTGTCTGATCAATGCTTCAGTACTGATCTGCCTGATCAATGCTTCAGTACTGATCTGCCTGATCAATGCTTCAGTACTGATCTGCATGATCAAAGCTTCAGTACTGATCTGCCTGATCAATGCTTCAGTACTGATCTGCCTGATCAATGCTTCAGTTCTGATCTGCCTGATCAATGCTTCAGTGCTGATCTGCCTGAACAGTGCTTCAGTACTGATGTGCCTGATCAATGCTTCAGTACTGCTGTGCCTGACCAATGCTTCAGTACTGATGTGCCTGATCAATGCTTCAGTACTGATGTGCCTGACCAATGCTTCAGTACTGATGTGCCTGATCAATGCTTCAGTACTGATCTGCCTGATCAATGCTTCAGTACTGATGTGCCTGATCAATGCTTCAATACTGAACTGTCTGATCGATGCTTCAGTACAGACCTGTCTGATAAATGCTTCAGTACAGACCTGTCCGATCAATGCTTCAGTAGTGATCTGCCTGATCATTGCTACAGTTCTGGTGAGTCTGACCAATACTTCATTACCTATTTTTCTGATCAATGCATCATTCTGATTAAGGCTTCAGTACTGGCCCATCGGAGCAATGTTTCAGTTTAATCAACTTTTCAGTACTGATCTGTCTGATCAATGCTCAGTATGATCAATGCTTCAGTGCTAACCAGTCTGATAAATATTTCAGTCTGATCAATATGTTAGTACAGATCTGCCTGCTCAATGTATCAGCCCGGACCTTTCTGATCAGCGCTTCAGCACGGACCTGTCTGATCAGCGCTTCAGCCCGGACCTGTCTGATCAGCGCTTCAGCCCGGACCTGTCAGATCAGAGCTTCAGTTCTGATTTGCCTGATCAATGCTTCAGTACTGATCTGTCTGATCAGAGCTTCAGTTCTGATTTGCCTGATCATTGCTTCAGTACTGAACTGCCTGATCAATGCTTCAGTACTGATCTGCCTGATCAATTCTTCAGTACTGATCTGCCTGATCAATGCTTCTGCACTGAACTTTCTGATCCATGCTTCAGTACTTACCTGTCTGATCAATGCTTCAGTACTGACCTGCCTGATCAATGCTTCAGTACTGATCTGCCTGATCAATGCTTCAGTACTGATGTGCCTGATCAATGCTTCAGTACTGATCTGCCTGATCAATGCTTCAGTACTGATCTGCCTGATCAATGCTTCAGTTCTGATCTGCCTGATCAATGCTTCAGTACTGATCTGCCTGATCAATGCTTCAGTTCTGATCTGCCTGATCAATGCTTCAGTTCTGATCTGCCTGAACAATGCTTCAGTACTGATGTGCCTGATCAATGCTTCAGTACTGATCTGCCTGATCAATGCTTCAGTACTGATGTGCCTGATCAATGCTTCAATACTGAACTGTCTGATCGATGCTTCAGTTAGACCTGTCTGATAAATGCTTCAGTACAGACCTGTCCGATCAATGCTTCAGTAGTGATCTTCCTGATCATTGCTACAGTTCTGGTGAGTCTGACCAATGCTTCATTACCTATTTTTCTGATCAATGCATCATTCTGATTAAGGCTTCAGTACTGACCCATCGGTACAATGTTTCAGTTTAATCAACGTTTCAGTACTGATCTGTCTGATCAATGCTCAGTATGATCAATGCTTCAGTGCTAACCAGTCTGATAAATATTTCAGTCTGATCAATATGTTAGTACAGATCTGCCTGCTCAATGTATCAGCCCGGACCTTTCTGATCAGCTCTTCAGCACGGACCTGTCTGATCAGCGCTTCAGCACGGACCTGTCTGATCAGCGCTTCAGCCCGGAACTGTCTGATCAGCGCTTCAGCCCGGACCTGTCTGCTCAGAGCATCAGTTCTGATTTGCCTGATCAATGCTTCAGTACTGATCTGCCTTTTCAATTCTTCAGTACTGATCTGCCTGATCAATGCTTCAGTAATGATCTGCCTGATCAATGCTTCAGTACTGATCTGCTTGATCAATGCTTCTGCACTGAACTTTCGGATCCATGCTTCAGTACTTACCTGTCTGATCAATGCTTCAGTACTGAGCTGTCTGATCAATGCTTCAGTACTGACCTGTCTGATCAATGCTTCAGTACCGCCCTGTCTGATCAATACTTAAGTATGGACCTGTCTGATCAATACTTCAGTACTGACCTGTCTGATCAATACTTCAGTACTGACCTGTCTGATCAATACTTTAGTACATACCTGCCTGATAAATGCTTCAACACTGACCTGTCTGATCAATGCTTCAGTACTGACCTGTCTGATCAATGCTTCAGTACTGACCTGTCTGATCAATGCTTCAGTACTGACCTGTCTGATCAATGCTTCAGTACTGACCTGTCTGATCAATGCTTCAGTCCGGACCTGTCTGATCAATTCTTCAGTCCGAACCTGTCTGATCAATGCTTCAGTACTAAGCTGTTGGATCAATACTTCAGTACTCACCTGTCTGATCAATACTTCAGAACGGATCTGTCTGATCAATACTTCAGACTTATCTATAAGTTAATATAGATCTGCTTGATCAATGCTTCAGCACTGACCTGTCTCATCAATGCGCAGTATGATCAATTCTTCAGTGCTAACCAGTCTGATAAATAATTCTGTCTGATCAGTACGTTAGTACAGATCTCCCTGATCAATGCTTCAGCACGGACCTGTCTGATCAATGCTTCAGTACTGATCTGCCTGATCAATGCTTCAGTACTGATGTGCCTGATCAAAGCTTCAGCACTGATCTGCCTGATCAATGCTTCAGTACTGATCTGCCTGATCAATGCTTCAGTACTGATCTGCCTGATCAATGCTTCAGTACTGATCTGCCTGATCAATGCTTCAGTACTGATCTGCCTGATCAATGCTTCAGTACTGATCTGCCTGATCAATGCTTCAGTACTGATCTGCCTGATCAATGCTTCAGTACTGATCTGCCTGATCAATGCTTCAGTGCTGATCTGACTGATCAATGCTTCAGTGCTGATCTGCCTGATCAATGCTTCAGTACTGATCTGCCTGATCAAAGCTTCAGTACTGATCTGCCTAATCAATGCTTCAGTACTGATCTGCCTGATCAATGCTTCAGTACTGCTCTGCCTGGTCAATGCTTCAGTACTGATCTGCCTGATCAATGCTTCAGTACTGATGTGCCTGATCAATGCTTCAGTACTGATGTGCCTGATCAATGCTTCAGTACTGATGTGCCTGATCAATGCTTCAATACTGAACTGTCTGATCGATGCTTCAGTACTGACCTGTCTGATAAATGCTTCTGTACAGACCTGTCCGATCAATGCTTCAGTAGTGATCTGCCTGATCATTGCTACAGTTCTGGTGAGTCTGACCAATGCTTCATTACCTATTTTTCTGATCAATGCATCATTCTGATTAAGGCTTCAGTACTGACCCATTGGAGCAATGTTTCAATTTAAGCAACGTTTCAGTACTGATCTGTCTGATCAATGCTCAGTATGATCAATGCTTCAGTGCTAACCAGTCTGATAAATATTTCAGTCTGATCAATATGTTAGTACAGATCTGCCTGCTCAATGTATCAGCCCGGAACTGTCTGATCATCGCTTCAGCATGGACCTGTCTGATCAGCGCTTCAGCCCGGACCTGTCTGATCAGCGCTTTAGCCCGGACCTGTTTGATAGGAGCTTCGGTTCTGATTTGCCTGATCAATGCTTCAGTACTGATCTGCTTTTTCAATTCTTAAGTACTGATCTGCCTGATCAAAGCTTCAGTAATGATCTGCCTGATCAATGCTTCAGTACTGATCTGCCTGATCAATGCTTCTGCACTGAACTTTCTGATCCATGCTTCAGTACTTACCTGTCTGATCAATGCATCAGTACTGATCTGTCTGATCAATGCATCAGTGCTAATTTGCCTGATCAATGCTTCAGTACTGGCAAGTCTGACCAATGCTTTATTCCTGACCTTTCTAATCAATGCATCAGTCTGATTAATGCTTCAGTACTGACACATCTGAGCAACATTTCAGTCTGATCAATGCTTCAGTACTGAACTGCTTGATCAATCCTTCAGCACTGATCTGTCTGATCAATGCTCATTATGATCAATGCTTCAGTGCTAACCAGTCTGATAAATATTTCAGTCTGATCAATACGTTAGTACAGATCAGTCTGATCAATGATTCAGTCCGGACCAGTCTGATCAATGCTTCAGTCCGGACCAGCCTGATCAATGCTTCAGTCCGGGCCTGCCTGATCAATGATTCAGTCTGGGCCAGTCTGATCAATGCTTCAATCCGCATCTGTCTGATCCATGCTTCAGTCCGGACCTGTCTGATCAATGCTTCAGTCCGGACCTGTCTGATCAATGCTTCAGTACTAAGCTGTGTGATCAATGCTTCAGTACTGATCTGTCTGGTCAATGCTTCAGTACTGAGCTGTCTGGTCAATGCTTCAATACTGAGCTGTCTGGTCAATGCTTCAGTACTGAGCTGTCTGGTCAATGCTTCAGTTCTGAAGTGCCTGATAAATGCATCAGCACTGACCTGTCTGTTCAATGCTTCAATACTGATCTGCCTGATCAATGCTTCAGTCTGATCAATGCTTCAGCACGGACCTGTTTGATCAATGCTTCAGTACAATCCTGCCTGATCAATGCTTCATTACTGACCTGTCTGATCAATGCTTCAGTACTGACCTGTCTGATCAATGCTTCAGTACTGAACTGTCTGATCAATGCTTCAGTACTTACCTGTCTGATCTATGCTTCAGTACTGACCTGTCTGATCAATGCTTCAGTCCGGACCTGTCTGATCAATGCTTCAGTCCGGACCTGTCTGATCATTGCTTCAGTCCGGACCTGTCTGATCAATGCTTCAGTCCAGACCGGTCTGATCATTGCTCCAGTCCGGACCTGTCTATTCAATGCTTCAGAACTGAGCTTTCTGGTCAATTCATCAGTACTGATCTGTCTGGTCAATGCTTCAGTACTGAACTGTCTGGTCAATGCTTCAGTACTGAGCTGTCTGGTCAATGCTTCAGTTCTGAAGTGCCTGATAAATGCATCAGTACTGACCTGTCTGATCAATGCTTCAGCATGGACCTGTCTGATCAATGCTTCAATACTGATCTGCCTGATCAATGCTTCAGTCTGATCAATGCTTCAGCACGGACCTGTTTGATCAATGCTTCAGTACAGTCCTGCCTGATCAATGCTTCATTACTGACCTGTCTGTTCAATGCTTCAGTACTGACCTGTCTGATCAATGCTTCAGTACTGAGCTGTCTGATCAATGCTTCAGTACTGACCTGTCTGATCAATGCTTCAGTACTGACCTGTCTGACCAATGCTTCAGTACTGACGTGTGTGATCAATGCTTCAGTACTGACCTGTCTGATCAATGCTTAAGTACTGACCAGTCTGATCATTGCTTCAGTACTGACCTGTCTGATCAATGCTTCAGTACTAACTTGTCTGATAAATGTTTCACTACTGACCTGTCTGAACAATTCTTCAGCACTGATCTTTCTGATCAATGCTCAACACTGAATTGTCTGATCAATTTTTCAGTAATGACCTGCCTGATCAGTGCTTCAATACTGATCTGCCTGATCAATGCTTCAATACTGATCTGCCTGATCAATGATTCAGTCTGATCAATGCTTCAATAGTGATCTGCCTGATCGATGCTACAGTAATGACCTGTCTAATCAACTCTTGAGTACTTTCCTGTCTGAGCAATGCTTGAGTGCTAATTTGCCTGATCAATGCTTCAGTCCTGGCAAGTCTGACCAATGCTTCATTCCAGACCTTTCTAATCAATGCATCAGTCTGATTATTGCTTCAGCACTGATCTGTCTGATCAATCATCAGTTCTGAACCGTCTGATTAATGCTTTAGTACAATCTTGTCTGATAAATGCTTCAGCACTGACCTGTCTGATCAATGCTTCAGTCTGAGATATCTGGTCAATGCTTCAGTCTGAACAATGCTTCAGTACTGACCTGCCTGATCAATACTTCACTCTGAAATTGCTGATCAATGCATTAGCTCTGACTTGCCTGATCAATGGTTCAGTCTGATCACTGCTTCAATATTGACCTGTCTGATCAGTACTTCAGCACTGAACTTTCCGATGAATGCTTCAGTCTGGTCAATTATTCAGAACTGATATTAACTGTAAATGCTTCAGCACTGAACTGTCTGATCCATGCTTCAGCATTAACCTGTCTGAACAATGCTTCAGCTCTGAGCTATCTGGTCACTGCTTCAGTCTGAACAATGCTTCAGTACTGACCTGTCTGATCAATGTTTAAGCACTGAACTGTCTGATCAATGCTTTAGTACTGACCTGTCTGATCAATGCTTCAGTACTGATCAGTCTGATCAATGCTTCAGTACTGATCTGTCTGATCAATGCTTCATTACTGACCTGTCTGATAAATGCATCAGTACTAACCTGTCTGATCAATGCTTCAGTACGGACTTGTCTGATCAATACTTCAGTACAGACCTGCCTGATAAATGCTTCAACACTGACCTGTCTGATCAATGCTTCAGTACGGACTTGTCTGATCAATACTTCAGTACAGACCTGCCTGATAAATGCTTCAACACTGACCTGTCTGATCAATGCTTCAGTACTGACCTGTCTGATCAATGCTTCAACACTGACCTGTCTGATCAATGCTTCAGTACTGACCTGTCTGATCAATGCTTCAGTAATGACCTGTCTGATCAATGATTCAGGCTGAGATATCTGGTCAATGCTTTAGTCTAAAAAATGCTTCAGTACTGACCTATCTGATTAATGCTTCAGTCTGAACTATCTGATCAATGCATTGGCACTGACTTGCCTGATCAATGGTTGAGTCTGATCACTGCTTCATTGGTGACCTCTCTGATGAATACTTCAGTCTGGTCAATAAATTCAGAACTGACTTTTCTGATCAATGTTTCAGCAGTAACCCGTCTGATCAATGCTTCAGCACGGAGCTGCCTGATCAAACTTCAGAACGGACCTGTCTGATCAATGCTTCAGTACGGACCTATCTGATCAATGCTTCAGTACGGACCTGTGTGATCAATGCTTCAGGACTTACCTGTCTGATCAATGCTTCAGGACTGACCTGTGTGATCAATGGTTCAGTACAGACCTGTCTGATCAATACTTCATAATTATCTATAAATTAGTATAGATCTGCATGCTCAATGCTCCTTTACTGACCTTACTGATCAATGCATCAGCACTGAGCTTCCTGATCAATGCTTCAGTACAGACCTGTATGTTTAATACGTCAGTACTGACCTGACTGATCAATGCTTCAGTCCGGACCTGTCTGATAAATGCTTCAGTACTGTCCTGTCTGATCAATGCTTCAGTACTGACCTGTCTGATCAATGCTTCAGTACTGACCTGTCTGATTGATGCTTCCAACGGACCTGTCTGATCAATTCTTCAGAACGGACCTGTCTGATCAATGCTTCAGAACGGACCTGTCTGATCAATACTTCACTACTGACCTGTCTGATCAATACTTCAGCACTGACCTGTCAAATCAATACTTCAGTATTAACCTGTGAGATCAATACTTCAGTACGCACCTGTCTGATCAATACTTCAGTACTGACCTGTCTGATCAATACTTCAGTACTGACCTATCTCATCAATACTTCAGTACTGACCTGTCTGATCAATACTTCAGTACTGACCTGTCTGATCAATACTTCAGTACTGACCTGTCTGATCAATACTTCAGTACTGACCTGTCTGATCAATACTTCAGTACTGACCTGTCTGATCAATACTTCAGTACTGACCTGTCTGATCAATACTTCAGTACTGACCTGTCTGATCAATACTGCAGTACTGACCTGTCTGATCAATACTTCAGTACTGACCTTTCTGATCAATACTTCAGACTTATCTATAAGTTAATATAGATCTGCTTGATCAATGCTTCAGCACTGACCTGACTGATCAATGCGCAGTATGATCAATGCTTCAGTGCTAACCAGTCTGATAAATACTTCTGTCTGATCAATACGTTAGTACAGATCTCCCTTATCAATGCTTCAGCACGGACCTGTCTGATCAATGCATCAGTACTGACCTGCCTGATCAATGCTTCAGTACTGACCTGCCTGATCAATGCTTCAGTACTGATCTGCCTGATCAATGCTTCAGTAGTGATCTGCCTGATCAATGTTTCAGTACTGATCTGCCTGATCAATGCTTCAGTACTGATCTGCCTGATCAATGCTTCAGTACTGATCTGCCTGATCAATGCTTCAGTACTGATCTGCCTGATCAATGCTTCAGTACTGATCTGCCTGATCAATGCTTCAGTACTGATCTGCATGATCAATGCTTCAGTACTGATCTGCCTGATCAATGCTTCAGTACTGATCTGCCTGATCAGTGCTTCAGTACTGATCTGCCTGATCAATGCTTCAGTACTGCTCTGCCTGATCAATGCTTCAGTACTGATGTGCCTGATCAATGCTTCAGTACTGATGTGCCTGATCAATGCTTCAGTACTGATCTGCCTGATCAATGCTTCAGTACTGATGTGCATGATCAATGCTTCAGTACTGATCTGCATGATCAATGCTTCAGTACTGATCTGCCTGATCAATGCTTCAGTACTGATCTGCCTGATCAATGCTTCAGTACTGATCTGCCTGATCAATGCTTCAGTACTGCTCTGCCTGATCAATGCTTCAGTACTGATGTGCCTGATCAATGCTTCAGTACTGCTCTGCCTGATCAATGCTTCAGTACTGATGTGCCTGATCAATGCTTCAGTACTGATGTGCCTGATCAATGCTTCAGTACTGATGTGCCTGATCAATGCTTCAGTACTGATGTGCCTGATCAATGCTTCAGTACTGAACTGTCTGATCAATGCTTCAGTACAGACCTGTCTGATAAATGCTTCAGTGCAGACCTGTCCGATCAATGCTTCAGTAGTGATCGGCCTGATCATTGCTACTGTTCTGGTGAGTCTGACCAATGCTTCATTACACATTTTTTCTGGTCAATGCATCATTCTGATTGAGGCTTCAGTACTGACCCAACGGAGCAATGTTTCAGTTTAATCAACGTTTCAGTACTGATCTGTCTGATCAATGCTCATTATGATCAATGCTTCAGTGCTAACCAGTCTGATAAATATTTCAGTCTGATCAATACGTTAGTACAGATCAGTCTGATCAATGATTCAGTCCGGTCCGGTCTGATCAATGCTTCAGTCCGCACCTGTCTGATCAATGCTTCATTCCGGGCCTGCCTGATCAATGATACAGTCAGGGCCAGTCTGATCAATGCTTCAGTCCGCACCTGTCTGATCAATGCTTCAGTCCGGGCCTGCCTGATCAATGATTCAGTCTGGGCCAGTCTGATCAATGCTTCAGTCCGCAAATGTCTGATCAATGCTTCAGTCCGGACCAGTCTGATCAATGCTTCAGTCCGGACCTGTCTGATCAATGCTTCAGTACTAAGCTATCTGATCAATGCTTCCGTACTAAGCTGTCTGATCAATGCTTCAGTACTGATCTGTCTGGTCAATGCTTCAGTACTGAGCTGTCTGGTCAATGCTTCAGTACTGAGCTGTCTGGTCAATGCTTCAGTACTGAGCTGTCTGGTCAATGCTTCAGTTCTGACCTGCCTGATAAATGCATCAGTACTGTCCTGTCTGATCAATGCCTCAGCATGGACCTGTCTGATCAATGCTTCAATACTGATCTGCCTGATCAATGCTTCAGTCTGATCAATGCTTCAGCACGGACCAGTTAGATCAATGCTTCAGTACAGTCCTGCCTGATCAATGCTTCATTACTGACCTGTCTGATCAATGCTTCAGTACTGACCTCTCTGATCAATGCTTCACTACTGACCTGTCTGACCAATGTTTCAGTACTGACGTGTGTGATCAATGCTTCAGTACTGACCTGTCTGATCAATGCTTCAGTACTGACCTGTCTGACCAATGCTTCAGTACAGACCTGCCTGATTAATGCTTCAGTACTGACCTTTTTGATCAATGCTTCAGTCTGAACTATCTGATCAATGCATTGGCACTGACTTGCCTGATCAATGGTTGAGTCTGATCACTGCTTCATTGGTGACCTGTCTGATGAATACTTCAGTCTGGTCAATAAATTCAGAACTGACTTTTCTGATCAATGTTTCAGCAGTAACCCGTCTGATCAATGCATCAGCACGGAGCTGCCTGATCAAACTTCAGAACGGACCTGTCTGATCAATGCTTCAGTACGGACCTGGCTGATCAATGCTTCAGTACGGACCTGTCTGATCAATGCTTCAGGACTGACCTGTCTGATCAATGCTTCAGGACTGACCTGTCTGATCAATGGTTCAGTACAGACCTGTCTGATCAATACTTCAGTACTGACCTGTCAGACAAATGCTTCAGTACGGACCTGTCTGATCAATACTTCAGAACGGACCTGTCTGATCAAGGCTTCAGTACTGATCTGCCTGATCATTGCTTCAGTACTGATCTGCCTGATCAATGCTTCAGTACTGATCTGCCTGATCAATGCTTCAGTACTGATCTGCCTGATCAATGCTTCAGTACTGATCTGCCTGATCAATGCTTCAGTTCTGATCTGCCTGATCAATGCTTCAGTACTGATCTGCCTGATCAATGCTTCAGTACTGATGTGCCAGATCAATGCTTCAGTACTGATGTGCCTGATCAATGCTTCAGTACTGATGTGCCTGATCAATGCTTCAGTACTGATGTGCCTGATCAATGCTTCAGTACTGATCTGCCTGATCAATGCTTCAGTACTGATCTGCCTGATCAATGCTTCAGTACTGACCTGCCTGATCAATGCTTCAGTACTGATGTGCCTGATCAATGCTTCAGTACTGATGTGCCTGATCAATGCTTCAGTACTGAACTGTCTGATCAATGCTTCAGTACAGACCTGTCTGATAAATGCTTCTGTACACACCTGTCCGATCAATGCTTCAGTAGTGATCTGCCTGATCATTGCTACAGTTCTGGTGAGTCTGACCAATGCTTCATTACCCATTTTTCTGTTCAATGCATCATTCTGATTAAGGCTTCAGTACTGACCCATCGGAGCAATGTTTCAGTTTAATCAATGTTTCAGTACTGATCTGTCTGATCAATGCTCATTATGATCAATGCTTCAGTGCTAACCAGTCTGATAAATATTTCAGTCTGATCAATACGTTAGTACAGATCAGTCTGATCAATGATTCAGTCCGGACCAGTCTGATCAATGCTTCAGTCCGGACCAGTCTGATCAATGCTTCAGTCCGGACCAGTCTGATGAATGCTTCAGTCCGGACCAGTCTGATCAATGCTTCAGTCCGGACCAGCCTGATCAATGCTTCAGTCCGGGCCTGCCTGATCAATGATTCAGTCTGGGCCAGTCTGATCAATGCTTCAATCCGCAACTGTCTGATCCATGCTTCAGTCCGGACCTGTCTGATCAATGCTTCAGTCCGAACCTGTCTGATCAATGCTTCAGTACTAAGCTGTCTGATCAATGCTTCAGTACTAAGCTGTCTGATCAATGCTTCCGTACTAAGCTGTCTGATCAATGCTTCAGTACTGATCTGTCTGGTCAATGCTTCAGTACTGAGCTGTCTGGTCATTGCTTCAACAGTGAGCTGTCTGGTCAATGCTTCAGTACTGAGCTGTCTGGTCAATGCTTCAGTTCTGAAGTGCCTGATAAATGCATCAGTACTGACCTGTCTGATCAATGCTTCAGCATGGACCTGTCTGATCAATGCTTCAATACTGATCTGCCTGATCAATGCTTCAGTCTGATCAATGCTTCAGTACGGACCTGTCTGATCAATACTTCAGAACGGGCCTGTCTGATCAAGGCTTCAGTACTGATCTGCCTGATCAATGCTTCAGTACTGATCTGCCTGATCAATGCTTCAGTACTGAACTGTCTGATCAATGCTTCAGTACAGACCTGTCTGATAAATGCTTCTGTACATACGTGTCCGATCAATGCTTCAGTAGTGATCTGCCTGATCATTGCTACAGTTCTGGTGAGTCTGACCAATGCTTCATTACCCATTTTTCTGGTCAATGCATCATTCTGATTAAGGCTTCAGTACTGACCCATCGGAGCAATGTTTCAGTTTAATCAACGTTTCAGTACTGATCTGTCTGATCAATGCTCATTATGATCAATACTTCAGTGCTAACCAGTCTGATAAATATTTCAGTCTGATCAATACGTTAGTACAGATCAGTCTGATCAATAATTCAGTCCGAACCGGTCTGATCAATGCTTCAGTCCGGACCAGTCTGATCAATGCTTCAGTCACGGCCTGCCTGATCAATGATTCAGTCTGGGCCAGTCTGATCAATGCTTCAGTCCGAACCTGTCTGATCAATGCTTCAGTCCGGACCAGTCTGATCAATGCTTCCGTACTAAGCTGTCTGATCAATGCTTCAGTACTGATCTGTCTTGTCAATGCTTCAGTACTGAGCTGTCTGGTCAATGCTTCAGTACTGACCTGCCTGATAAATGCATCAGTACTGACCTGTCTGATCAATGCTTCAGAATGGACCTGTCTGATCAATGCTTCAATACTGATCTGCCTGATTAATGCTTCAATCTGCTCAATGCTTCAGCACGGACCTGTTTGATCAATGCTTCAGTACAGTCCTGCCTGATCAATGCTTCATTACTGACATGTATGATCAATGCTTCAGTACTGACCTGTCTGATCAATGCTTCAGTACTGACCTGTCTGATCAATGCTTCAGTACTGACCTGTCTGATCAATGCTTCAGTACTGACCTGTCTGATCAATGCTTCAGTACTGACCTGTCTGATCAATGCTTCATCACTGACCTGTCTGATCAATGCTTCAGCTCTGAGCTAACTGGTCACTGCTTCAGTCTGAACAATACTTCAGTACTGACCTGTCTGATCAATACATCAGTCTGAACTTGCAGATTAATGCATCAGCCCTGACTTGCCTGATCAATGGTTCAGTCTGATCACTACTTCAGTATTGACCTGTCTGATCAGTACTTCAGCACTGACCTTTCCGATGAATGCTTCACTCTGGTCAATGCTTCAGAACTGATACTTCTGATCAATGCTTCAGCACTGATCTGTCTGAACAATGCTTCAGTACTGAGCTGTCTGTTCAATGCTTCGGTACTGAGCTGTCTGTTCAATGCTTCAGTTCTGACCTGCCTGATAAATGCATCAGTACTGACCTGTCTGATCAATGCTTCAGCATGGACCTGTCTGATCAAGGCTTCAATACTGATCTGCCTGATCAATGCTTCAGTCTGATCAATGCTTCAGCACGGACCTGTTTGATCAATGCTTCAGCACGGGCCTGTCTGATCAAGGCTTCAGTACTGATCTGCCTGATCAATGCTTCAGTACTGATCTGCCTGATCAATGCTTCAGTACTGAACTGTCTGATCAATGCTTCAGTACAGACCTGTCTGATAAATGCTTCTGTACATACGTGTCCGATCAATGCTTCAGTAGTGATCTGCCTGATCATTGCTACAGTTCTGGTGAGTCTGACCAATGCTTCATTACCCATTTTTCTGGTCAATGCATCATTCTGATTAAGGCTTCAGTACTGACCCATCGGAGCAATGTTTCAGTTTAATCAACGTTTCAGTACTGATCTGTCTGATCAATGCTCATTATGATCAATACTTCAGTGCTAACCAGTCTGATAAATATTTCAGTCTGATCAATACGTTAGTACAGATCAGTCTGATCAATAATTCAGTCCGAACCGGTCTGATCAATGCTTCAGTCCGGACCAGTCTGATCAATGCTTCAGTCACGGCCTGCCTGATCAATGATTCAGTCTGGGCCAGTCTGATCAATGCTTCAGTCCGAACCTGTCTGATCAATGCTTCAGTCCGGACCAGTCTGATCAATGCTTCCGTACTAAGCTGTCTGATCAATGCTTCAGTACTGATCTGTCTTGTCAATGCTTCAGTACTGAGCTGTCTGGTCAATGCTTCAGTACTGACCTGCCTGATAAATGCATCAGTACTGACCTGTCTGATCAATGCTTCAGAATGGACCTGTCTGATCAATGCTTCAATACTGATCTGCCTGATTAATGCTTCAATCTGCTCAATGCTTCAGCACGGACCTGTTTGATCAATGCTTCAGTACAGTCCTGCCTGATCAATGCTTCATTACTGACATGTATGATCAATGCTTCAGTACTGACCTGTCTGATCAATGCTTCAGTACTGACCTGTCTGATCAATGCTTCAGTACTGAACTGTCTGATCAATGCTTCAGTACTGACCTGTCTGATCAATGCTTCAGTACTGACCTGTCTGATCAATGCTTCAGTACTGACCTGTCTGATCAATGCTTCATCACTGACCTGTCTGATCAATGCTTCAGCTCTGAGCTAACTGGTCACTGCTTCAGTCTGAACAATACTTCAGTACTGACCTGTCTGATCAATACATCAGTCTGAACTTGCAGATTAATGCATCAGCCCTGACTTGCCTGATCAATGGTTCAGTCTGATCACTACTTCAGTATTGACCTGTCTGATCAGTACTTCAGCACTGACCTTTCCGATGAATGCTTCACTCTGGTCAATGCTTCAGAACTGATACTTCTGATCAATGCTTCAGCACTGATCTGTCTGAACAATGCTTCAGTACTGAGCTGTCTGTTCAATGCTTCGGTACTGAGCTGTCTGTTCAATGCTTCAGTTCTGACCTGCCTGATAAATGGATCAGTACTGACCTGTCTGATCAATGCTTCAGCATGGACCTGTCTGATCAAGGCTTCAATACTGATCTGCCTGATCAATGCTTCAGTCTGATCAATGCTTCAGCACGGACCTGTTTGATCAATGCTTCAGCACGGACCTGTTTGATCAATGCTTCAGTAGAGTCCTGCCTGATCAATGCTTCAGTACTGATCTGCCTGATCAATGCTTCAGTACTGATCTGCCTGATCAATGCTTCAGTACTGATCTGCCTGATCAATGCTTCAGTACTGATCTGCCTGATCAATGCTTTAGTACTGATCTGCCTGATCAATGCTTCAGTACTGATCTGCCTGATCAATGTTTCAGTACTGATCTGCCTGATCAATGCTTCAGTATTGATCTGCCTGATCAATGCTTCAGTACTGATCTGCCTGATCAATGCTTCAGTACTGACCTGTCTGATCAATGCTTCAGCATGGACCTGTCTGATCAATGCTTCAATACTGATCTGCCTGATCAATGCTTCAGTCTGATCAATGCTTCAGTACGGACCTGTCTGATCAATACTTCAGAACGGGCCTGTCTGATCAAGGCTTCAGTACTGATCTGCCTGATCAATGCTTCAGTACTGATCTGCCTGATCAATGCTTCAGTACTGAACTGTCTGATCAATGCTTCAGTACAGACCTGTCTGATAAATGCTTCTGTACATACGTGTCCGATCAATGCTTCAGTAGTGATCTGCCTGATCATTGCTACAGTTCTGGTGAGTCTGACCAATGCTTCATTACCCATTTTTCTGGTCAATGCATCATTCTGATTAAGGCTTCAGTACTGACCCATCGGAGCAATGTTTCAGTTTAATCAACGTTTCAGTACTGATCTGTCTGATCAATGCTCATTATGATCAATACTTCAGTGCTAACCAGTCTGATAAATATTTCAGTCTGATCAATACGTTAGTACAGATCAGTCTGATCAATAATTCAGTCCGAACCGGTCTGATCAATGCTTCAGTCCGGACCAGTCTGATCAATGCTTCAGTCACGGCCTGCCTGATCAATGATTCAGTCTGGGCCAGTCTGATCAATGCTTCAGTCCGAACCTGTCTGATCAATGCTTCAGTCCGGACCAGTCTGATCAATGCTTCCGTACTAAGCTGTCTGATCAATGCTTCAGTACTGATCTGTCTTGTCAATGCTTCAGTACTGAGCTGTCTGGTCAATGCTTCAGTACTGACCTGCCTGATAAATGCATCAGTACTGACCTGTCTGATCAATGCTTCAGAATGGACCTGTCTGATCAATGCTTCAATACTGATCTGCCTGATTAATGCTTCAATCTGCTCAATGCTTCAGCACGGACCTGTTTGATCAATGCTTCAGTACAGTCCTGCCTGATCAATGCTTCATTACTGACATGTATGATCAATGCTTCAGTACTGACCTGTCTGATCAATGCTTCAGTACTGACCTGTCTGATCAATGCTTCAGTACTGACCTGTCTGATCAATGCTTCAGTACTGACCTGTCTGATCAATGCTTCAGTACTGACCTGTCTGATCAATGCTTCATCACTGACCTGTCTGATCAATGCTTCAGCTCTGAGCTAACTGGTCACTGCTTCAGTCTGAACAATACTTCAGTACTGACCTGTCTGATCAATACATCAGTCTGAACTTGCAGATTAATGCATCAGCCCTGACTTGCCTGATCAATGGTTCAGTCTGATCACTACTTCAGTATTGACCTGTCTGATCAGTACTTCAGCACTGACCTTTCCGATGAATGCTTCACTCTGGTCAATGCTTCAGAACTGATACTTCTGATCAATGCTTCAGCACTGATCTGTCTGAACAATGCTTCAGTACTGAGCTGTCTGTTCAATGCTTCGGTACTGAGCTGTCTGTTCAATGCTTCAGTTCTGACCTGCCTGATAAATGCATCAGTACTGACCTGTCTGATCAATGCTTCAGCATGGACCTGTCTGATCAAGGCTTCAATACTGATCTGCCTGATCAATGCTTCAGTCTGATCAATGCTTCAGCACGGACCTGTTTGATCAATGCTTCAGCACGGGCCTGTCTGATCAAGGCTTCAGTACTGATCTGCCTGATCAATGCTTCAGTACTGATCTGCCTGATCAATGCTTCAGTACTGAACTGTCTGATCAATGCTTCAGTACAGACCTGTCTGATAAATGCTTCTGTACATACGTGTCCGATCAATGCTTCAGTAGTGATCTGCCTGATCATTGCTACAGTTCTGGTGAGTCTGACCAATGCTTCATTACCCATTTTTCTGGTCAATGCATCATTCTGATTAAGGCTTCAGTACTGACCCATCGGAGCAATGTTTCAGTTTAATCAACGTTTCAGTACTGATCTGTCTGATCAATGCTCATTATGATCAATACTTCAGTGCTAACCAGTCTGATAAATATTTCAGTCTGATCAATACGTTAGTACAGATCAGTCTGATCAATAATTCAGTCCGAACCGGTCTGATCAATGCTTCAGTCCGGACCAGTCTGATCAATGCTTCAGTCACGGCCTGCCTGATCAATGATTCAGTCTGGGCCAGTCTGATCAATGCTTCAGTCCGAACCTGTCTGATCAATGCTTCAGTCCGGACCAGTCTGATCAATGCTTCCGTACTAAGCTGTCTGATCAATGCTTCAGTACTGATCTGTCTTGTCAATGCTTCAGTACTGAGCTGTCTGGTCAATGCTTCAGTACTGACCTGCCTGATAAATGCATCAGTACTGACCTGTCTGATCAATGCTTCAGAATGGACCTGTCTGATCAATGCTTCAATACTGATCTGCCTGATTAATGCTTCAATCTGCTCAATGCTTCAGCACGGACCTGTTTGATCAATGCTTCAGTACAGTCCTGCCTGATCAATGCTTCATTACTGACATGTATGATCAATGCTTCAGTACTGACCTGTCTGATCAATGCTTCAGTACTGACCTGTCTGATCAATGCTTCAGTACTGAACTGTCTGATCAATGCTTCAGTACTGACCTGTCTGATCAATGCTTCAGTACTGACCTGTCTGATCAATGCTTCAGTACTGACCTGTCTGATCAATGCTTCATCACTGACCTGTCTGATCAATGCTTCAGCTCTGAGCTAACTGGTCACTGCTTCAGTCTGAACAATACTTCAGTACTGACCTGTCTGATCAATACATCAGTCTGAACTTGCAGATTAATGCATCAGCCCTGAATTGCCTGATCAATGGTTCAGTCTGATCACTACTTCAGTATTGACCTGTCTGATCAGTACTTCAGCACTGACCTTTCCGATGAATGCTTCACTCTGGTCAATGCTTCAGAACTGATACTTCTGATCAATGCTTCAGCACTGATCTGTCTGAACAATGCTTCAGTACTGAGCTGTCTGTTCAATGCTTCGGTACTGAGCTGTCTGTTCAATGCTTCAGTTCTGACCTGCCTGATAAATGGATCAGTACTGACCTGTCTGATCAATGCTTCAGCATGGACCTGTCTGATCAAGGCTTCAATACTGATCTGCCTGATCAATGCTTCAGTCTGATCAATGCTTCAGCACGGACCTGTTTGATCAATGCTTCAGCACGGACCTGTTTGATCAATGCTTCAGTAGAGTCCTGCCTGATCAATGCTTCAGTACTGATCTGCCTGATCAATGCTTCAGTACTGATCTGCCTGATCAATGCTTCAGTACTGATCTGCCTGATCAATGCTTCAGTACTGATCTGCCTGATCAATGCTTTAGTACTGATCTGCCTGATCAATGCTTCAGTACTGATCTGCCTGATCAATGTTTCAGTACTGATCTGCCTGATCAATGCTTCAGTATTGATCTGCCTGATCAATGCTTCAGTACTGATGTGCCTGATCAATGCTTCAATACTGATGTGCCTGAGCAATGCTTCAGTACTGATGTGCCTGATCAATGCTTCAGTACTGATGCGCCTGATCAATGCTTCAGTACTGATGTGCCTGATCAATGCTTCAGTACTGATGTGCCTGATCAATGCTTCAATACTGAACTGTCAGATCAATGCTTCAATACAGACCTGTCTGATAAATGCTTCTGTACAGACCTGTCCGATCAATGCTTCAGTAGTGATCTGCCTGATCATTGCTAAAGTTCTGGTGAGTCTGACCAATGCTTCATTACCAATTTTTCTGGTCAATGCATCATTCTGATTAAGGCTGCAGTACTGACCCATCGGAGCAATGTTTCAGTTTAATCAACGTTTCAGTACTGATCAGTCTGATCAATGCTCATTATGATCAATGCTTCAGTGCGAACCAGTCTGATAAATATTTCAGTCTGATCAATACGTTAGTACAGATCAGTCTGATCAATGATTCAGTCCGAACCGGTCTGATCAATGCTTCAGTCCGCACCTGTCTGATCAATGCTTCAGTCCGGGCCTGCCTCATCAATGATTCAGTCTGGGCCAGTCTGATCAATGCTTCAGTCCGCACCTGTCTGATCAATGCTTCAGTCCGGACCTGTCTGATCAATGCTTCAGTCCGGACCTGTCTGATCAATGCTTCAGTCCGAACCTGTCTGATCAATGCTTCAGTACTAAGCTGTCTGTTCAATGCTTCCATACTAAGCTGTCTGATCAATGCTTCAGTACTGACCTTTCTGATCAATGCTTCAGTACTGACCTGTCTGATCAATGCTTCAGTACTGACCTGTCTGATCAATGCTTCAGTACTGAACTGTCTGACCAATGCTTCAGTACTGACCTGTCTGATCAATGCTTCAGTACTGACCTGTCTGATCAATGCTTCATCACTGACCTGTCTGATCAATGCTTCAGCTCTGAGCTAACTGGTCACTGCTTCAGTCTGAACAATACTTCAGTACTGACCTGTCTGATCAATACATCAGTCTGAACTTGCTGATTAATGCATCAGCCCTGACTTGCCTGATCAATGGTTCAGTCTGATCACTACTTCAGTATTGACCTGTCTGATCAGTACTTCAGCACTGACCTTTCCGATGAATGCTTCACTCTGGTCAATGCTTCAGAACTGATACTTCTGATCAATGCTTCAGCACTGATCTGTCTGAACAATGCTTCAGTACTGAGCTGTCTGTTCAATGCTTCGGTACTGAGCTGTCTGTTCAATGCTTCAGTTCTGACCTGCCTGATAAATGCATCAGTACTGACCTGTCTGATCAATGCTTCAGCATGGACCTGTCTGATCAAGGCTTCAATACTGATCTGCCTGATCAATGCTTCAGTCTGATCAATGCTTCAGCACGGACCTGTTTGATCAATGCTTCAGCACGGACCTGTTTGATCAATGCTTCAGTAGAGTCCTGCCTGATCAATGCTTCAGTACTGATCTGCCTGATCAATGCTTCAGTACTGATCTGCCTGATCAATGCTTCAGTACTGATCTGCCTGATCAATGCTTCAGTACTGATCTGCCTGATCAATGCTTTAGTACTGATCTGCCTGATCAATGCTTCAGTACTGATCTGCCTGATCAATGTTTCAGTACTGATCTGCCTGATCAATGCTTCAGTATTGATCTGCCTGATCAATGCTTCAGTACTGATCTGCCTGATCAATGCTTCAGTACTGATGTGCCTGATCAATGCTTCAATACTGATGTGCCTGATCAATGCTTCAGTACTGATGTGCCTGATCAATGCTTCAGTACTGATGCGCCTGATCAATGCTTCAGTACTGATGTGCCTGATCAATGCTTCAGTACTGATGTGCCTGATCAATGCTTCAATACTGAACTGTCAGATCAATGCTTCAATACAGACCTGTCTGATAAATGCTTCTGTACAGACCTGTCCGATCAATGCTTCAGTAGTGATCTGCCTGATCATTGCTAAAGTTCTGGTGAGTCTGACCAATGCTTCATTACCAATTTTTCTGGTCAATGCATCATTCTGATTAAGGCTGCAGTACTGACCCATCGGAGCAATGTTTCAGTTTAATCAACGTTTCAGTACTGATTAGTCTGATCAATGCTCATTATGATCAATGCTTCAGTGCGAACCAGTCTGATAAATATTTCAGTCTGATCAATACGTTAGTACAGATCAGTCTGATCAATGATTCAGTCCGAACCGGTCTGATCAATGCTTCAGTCCGCACCTGTCTGATCAATGCTTCAGTCCGGGCCTGCCTCATCAATGATTCAGTCTGGGCCAGTCTGATCAATGCTTCAGTCCGCACCTGTCTGATCAATGCTTCAGTCCGGACCTGTCTGATCAATGCTTCAGTCCGGACCTGTCTGATCAATGCTTCAGTCCGAACCTGTCTGATCAATGCTTCAGTACTAAGCTGTCTGTTCAATGCTTCCATACTAAGCTGTCTGATCAATGCTTCAGTACTGACCTTTCTGATCAATGCTTCAGTACTGACCTGTCTGATCAATGCTTCAGTACTGACCTGTCTGATCAATGCTTCAGTACTGAACTGTCTGACCAATGCTTCAGTACTGACGTGTGTGATCAATGCTTCAGTACTGACCTGTCTGATCAATGCTTCAGTACTGACCTGTCTGATCAATGCTTCATCACTGACCTGTCTGATCAATGCTTCAGCTCTGAGCTAACTGGTCACTGCTTCAGTCTGAACAATACTTCAGTACTGACCTGTCTGATCAATACATCAGTCTGAACTTGCTGATTAATGCATCAGCCCTGACTTGCCTGATCAATGGTTCAGTCTGATCACTACTTCAGTATTGACCTGTCTGATCAGTACTTCAGCACTGACCTTTCCGATGAATGCTTCACTCTGGTCAATGCTTCAGAACTGATACTTCTGATCAATGGTTCAGCACTAACTTGTCTGATCAATGCTTCAGTACTGACCTGTCTGGTCAATGCTTCAGTACTGAGCTGTCTGTTCAATGCTTCGGTACTGAGCTGTCTGTTCAATGCTTCAGTTCTGACCTGCCTGATAAATGCATCAGTACTGACCTGTCTGTTCAATGCTTCAGCATGGACCTGTCTGATCAAGGCTTCAATACTGATCTGATTGATCAATGCTTCAGTCTGATCAATGCTTCAGCACGGACCTGTTTGATCAATGCTTCAGTAGAGTCCTGCCTGATCAATGCTTCAGTACTGATCTGCCTGATCAATGCTTCAGTACTGATCTGCCTGATCAAAGCTTCAGTACTGATGTGCCTGATCAACGCTTCCTTACTGATCTGCCTGATCAATGCTTCAGTACTGATCTGCCTGATCAATGCTTCAGTATTGATCTGCCTGATCAATGCTTCAGTACTGATCTGCCTGATCAATGTTTCAGTACTGAGCTGCCTGATCTATGCTTCAGTATTGATCTGCCTGATCAATGCTTCAGTACTGATCTGCCTGATCAATGTTTCAGTACTGATCTGCCTGATCTATGCTTCAGTATTGATCTGCCTGATCAATGCTTCAGTACTGATCTGCCTGATCAGTGCTTCAGTACTGATGTGCCTGATCAATGCTTCAGTACTGATCTGCCTGATCAATGCTTCAGTACTGATGTGCCTGATCAATGCTTCAGTACTGATGTGCCTGATCAATGCTTCAGTACTGATGCGCCTGATCAATGCTTCAGTACTGATGTGCCTGATCAATGCTTCAGTACTGATGTGCCTGATCAATGCTTCAATACTGAACTGTCAGATCAATGCTTCAATACAGACCTGTCTGATAAATGCTTCTGTACAGACCTGTCCGATCAATGCTTCAGTAGTGATCTGCCTGATCATTGCTAAAGTTCTGGTGAGTCTGACCAATGCTTCATTACCCATTTTTCTGGTCAATGCATCATTCTGATTAAGGCTTCAGTACTGACCCATCGGAGCAATGTTTCAGTTTAATCAACGTTTCAGTACTGATCAGTCTGATCAATGCTCATTATGATCAATGCTTCAGTGCTAACCAGTCTGATAAATATTTCAGTCTGATCAATACGTTAGTACAGATCAGTCTGATCAATGATTCAGTCCGAACCGGTCTGATCAATGCTTCAGTCCGCACCTGTCTGATCAATGCTTCAGTCCGGGCCTGCCTCATCAATGATTCAGTCTGGGCCAGTCTGATCAATGCTTCAGTCCGCACCTGTCTGATCAATGCTTCAGTCCGGACCTGTCTGATCAATGCTTCAGTCCGGACCTGTCTGATCAATGCTTCAGTCCGAACCTGTCTGATCAATGCTTCAGTACTAAGCTGTCTGATCAATGCTTCCGTACTAAGCTGTCTGATCAATGCTTCAGTACGGACCTATATGATCAATGCTTCAGTACTGACCATTCTGATCAATGCTTCAGTACTGACCTGTCTGATCAATGCTTCAGTACTGACCTGTCTGATCAATGCTTCAGTACTGACGTGTGTGATCAATGCTTCAGTACTGACCTGTCTGATCAATGCTTCAGTACTTACCTGTCTGATCAATGCTTCAGTACAGACCTGCCTGATAAATGCTTCAGCACTGACCTGTCTGATCAATGCTTCAGTCTGAGATTTCTGGTCAATGCTTCAGTCTAAACAATGCTTCAGTACTGACCTATTTGATCAATGCTTCTGTCTGAACTATCTGATCAATGCTTTGGCACTGACTTGACTGATCAATGGTTAAGTCTGATCACTGCTTCATTGGTAACCTGTCTGATGAATACTTCAGTCTGGTCAATAAATTCAGAACTGACTTTTCTCATCAATGCTTCAGCAGTAACCCGTCTGATCAATGCTTCAGCACGGAGCTGCCTGATCAAACTTCAGAACGGACCTGTCTGATCAATGCTTCAGTACGGACCTGTCTGATCAATGCTTCAGTACGGACCTGTCTGATCAATGCTTCAGGACTGACCTGTCTGATCAATGCTTCAGGACAGACCTGTCTGATCAATGGTTCAGTACAGACCTGTCTGATCAATACTTCAGTACTGACCTGTCAGACAAATGCTTCAGTACGGACCTGTCTGATCAAAACTTCAGTACTGACCTGTCTGA
Source organism: Carcharodon carcharias (assembly GCF_017639515.1). Classification (NCBI taxonomy): domain Eukaryota; kingdom Metazoa; phylum Chordata; class Chondrichthyes; order Lamniformes; family Lamnidae; genus Carcharodon; species Carcharodon carcharias. The sequence goes on from NC_054485.1 coordinate 77,470,894, forward strand.
TCATTGCTTCAGAACGGACCTGCCTGATCAATACTTCAGAACGGACCTGTCTGATCAATGCTTCAGTACTGACCTGTCTGATCAATGCTTCAGTACTGACCTGTCTGATAAATGCTTCAGCACTGACCTGTCTGATCAATGCTTCAGTCTGAGATATCTGGTCAATGCTTCAGTCTAAACAATGCTTCAGTACTGACCTATTTGATCAATGCTTCAGTCTGAACTATCTGATCAATGCATTGGCACTGACTTGACTGATCAATGGTTGAGTCTGATCACTGCTTCATTGGTGACCTGTCTGATGAATACTTCAGTCTGGTCAATAAATTCAGAACTGACTTTTCTGATCAATGTTTCAGCAGTAAACCGTCTGATCAATGCTTCAGCACGGAGCTGCCTGATCAAACTTCAGAACGGACCTGTCTGATCAATGCTTCAGTACGGCCCTGTCTGGTCAATGCTTCAGTACGGACCTGTCTGATCAATGCTTCAGGACTGACCTGTCTGATCAATGCTTCAGGACTGACCTGTCTGATCAATGGTTCAGTACTGACCTGTCTGATCAATACTTCAGTACTGACCTGTCAGACAAATGCTTCAGTACGGAAATGTCTGATCAATACTTCAGTACTGACCTGTCTGATCATTGCTTCAGAACGGACCTGCCTGATCAATACTTCAGAACGGACCTGTCTGATCAACGCTTCAGTACTGACCTGTCTGATCAATACTTCAGAATTATCTATAAATTAGTATAGATCTGCATGATCAATGCTCCTTTCCTGACCTTCCTGATCAATGCATCAGCACTGAGCTTCCTGATCAATGCTTCGACCTGTATGTTTAATACGTCAGTACTGAACTGACTGTTCAATGATTCAGTCCGGACCTGTCTGATAAATGCTTCAGTACTTTCCTGTCTGATCAATGCTTCAGTACTGACCTGTCTGATCAATGCTTCAGTACTGACCTGTCTGATCGATGCTTCCAACGGACCTGTCTGATCAATGCTTCAGAAAGGACCTGTCTGATCAATGCTTCAGAACGGACCTTTCTGATCAATACTTCACTACTGACCTGTCTGATCAATACTTCAGTGCTGACCTGGCTGATCAATACTTCAGTACGGACCTGTCTGATCAATACTTCAGTACTGACCTGTCTGATCAATACTTCAGTACTGACATGTCCGATCAATACTTCATTACTGACCTGTCTGATCAATACTTCAGTACTGACCTGTCTGATCAATACTTCAGTACTGACCTGTCTGATCAATACTTCAGTACTGACCTGTCTGATCAATGCGCAGTATGATCAATGCTTCAGTGCAAACCAGTCTAATAAATACTTCTGTCTGATCAATACGTTAGTAGAGATGTCCCTGATCAATGCTTCAGCACGGACCTGTCTGATCAATGCATCAGTACTGACCTGCCTGATCAATGCTTCAGTACTGACCTGCCTGATCAATGCTTCAGTACTGATCTGCCTGATCAATGCTTCAGTACTGATCTGCCTGATCAATGCTTCAGTACTGATCTGCCTGATCAATGCTTCAGTACTGATCTGCCTGATCAATGCTTCAGTACTGATCTGCCTGATTAATGCTTCAGTACTGATCTGCCTGATCAATGTTTCAGTACTGATCTTCCTGATCAATGCTTCAGTACTGATCTGCCTGATCAATGCTTCAGTACTGATCTGCCTGATCAATGCTTCAGTACTGATGTGCCTGATCAATGCTACAGTACTGATCTGCCTGATCAATGCTTCAGTACTGATCGGCCTGATCAATGCTTCAGTACTGATCTGCCTGATCAATGCTTCAGTTCTGATCTGCCTGATCAATGCTTCAGTGCTGATCTGCCTGAACAGTGCTTCAGTACTGATGTGCCTGATCAGTGCTTCAGTACTGATGTGCCTGATCAATGCTTCAGTACTGATGTGCCTGATCAATGCTTCAGTACTGATGTGCCTGATCAATGCTTCAGTACTGATGTGCCTGATCAATGCTTCAGTACTGATGTGCCTGATCAATGCTTCAGTACTGAACTGTCTGATCAATGCTTCAGTACAGACCTGTCTGATAAATGCTTCTGTACAGACCTGTCCGATCAATGCTTCAGTAGTGATCTGCCTGATCATTGCTACAGTTCTGGTGAGTCTGACCAATGCTTCATTACCCATTTTTCTGGTCAATGCATCATTATGATTATGGCTTCAGTGCTGACCCATCGGAGCAATGTTTCAGTTTAATCAACGTTTCAGTACTGATCTGTCTGATCAATGCTCATTATGATCAATGCTTCAGTGCTAACCAGTCTGATAAATATTGCAGTCTGATCAATACGTTAGTACAGATCAGTCTGATCAATGATTCAGTCCGGACCGGTCTGATCAAAGCTTCAGTCCGGACCAGTCTGATCAATGCTTCAGTCAGGGCCTTCCTGATCAATGATTCAGTCTGGGCCAGTCTGATCAATGCTTCAGTCCGCACCTGTCTGATCCATGCTTCAGTCCGGGCCTGTCTGATCAATGCTTCAGTCCGGACCTGTCTGATCAATGCTTCAGTCCGAACGTGTCTGATCAATGCTTCAGTCCGGACCAGTCTGATCAACGCTTCCGTACTAAGCTGTCTGATCAATGTTTCAGTACTGATCTCTCTGGTCAATGCTTCATTACTGAGCTGTCTGGTCAATGCTTCAGTACTGAGCTGTCTGGTCAATGCTTCAGTTCTGACCTGCCTGATAAATGCATCAGTAATTACCTGTCTGATCAATGCTTCAGCATGGACCTGTCTGATCAATGCTTCAATACTGATCTGCCTGATCAATGCTTCAGTCTGATGAACGCTTCAGCACGGACCTGTTTGATCAATGCTTCAGTAGAGTCCTGCCTGATCAATGCTTCATTACTGACCTGTCTGATCAATGCTTCTGTACTGACCTGTCTGATCAATGCTTCAGTAGAGTCCTGCCTGATCAATGCTTCATTACTGACCTGTCTGATCAATGCTTCAGTACTGACCTGTCTGATCAATGCTTCAGTACTGACCTGTCTGATCAATGCTTCAGTACGGACCTGTCTGATCAATGCTTCAGTACTGACCTGTCTGATCAATACTTCAGTACTGACCTGTCTGATCAATGCGCAGTATGATCAATGCTTCAGTGCAAACCAGTCTAATAAATACTTCTGTCTGATCAATACGTTAGTAGAGATGTCCCTGATCAATGCTTCAGCACGGACCTGTCTGATCAATGCATCAGTACTGACCTGCTGATCAATGCTTCAGTACTGATCTGCCTGATCAATGCTTCAGTACTGATCTGCCTGATCAATGCTTCAGTACTGATCTGCCTGATCAATGCTTCAGTACTGATCTGCCTGATCAATGCTTCAGTACTGATCTGCCTGATCAATGCTTCAGTACTGATCTGCCTGATTAATGCTTCAGTACTGATCTGCCTGATCAATGTTTCAGTACTGATCTTCCTGATCAATGCTTCAGTACTGATCTGCCTGATCAATGCTTCAGTACTGATCTGCCTGATCAATGCTTCAGTACTGATGTGCCTGATCAATGCTACAGTACTGATCTGCCTGATCAATGCTTCAGTACTGATCGGCCTGATCAATGCTTCAGTACTAATCTGCCTGTTCAATGCTTCAGTTCTGATCTGCCTGATCAATGCTTCAGTATTGATCTGCCTGATCAATGCTTCAGTACTGATCTGCCTGATCAGTGCTTCAGTACTGATGTGCCTGATCAATGCTTCAGTACTGATGTGCCTGATCAATGCTTCAGTACTGATGTGCCTGATCAATGCTTCAGTACTGATGTGTCTGATCAATGCTTCAGTACTGATGTGCCTGATCAATGCTTCAGTACTGATGTGCCTGATCAATGCTTCAGTACTGAACTGTCTGATCAATGCTTCTGTACAGACCTGTCTGATAAATGCTTCTGTACAGACCTGTCCGATCAATGCTTCAGTAGCGATCTGCCTGATCATTGCTACAGTTCTGGTGAGTCTGACCAATGCTTCATTACCCATTTTTCTGGTCAATGCATCATTATGATTATGGCTTCAGTGCTGACCCATCGGAGCAATGTTTCAGTTTAATCAACGTTTCAGTACTGATCTGTCTGATCAATGCTCATTATGATCAATGCTTCAGTGCTAACCAGTCTGATAAATATTGCAGTCTGATCAATACGTTAGTACAGATCAGTCTGATCAATGATTCAGTCCGGACCGGTCTGATCAATGCTTCAGTCCGGACCAGTCTGATCAATGCTTCAGTCCGGGCCTTCCTGATCAATGATTCAGTCTGGGCCAGTCTGATCAATGCTTCAGTCCGCACCTGTCTGATCCATGCTTCAGTCCGGGCCTGTCTGATCAATGCTTCAGTCCGGACCTGTCTGATCAATGCTTCAGTCCGAACGTGTCTGATCAATGCTTCAGTCCGGACCAGTCTGATCAACGCTTCCGTACTAAGCTGTCTGATCAATGTTTCAGTACTGATCTCTCTGGTCAATGCTTCAGTTCTGACCTGCCTGATAAATGCATCAGTAATTACCTGTCTGATCAATGCTTCAGCACGGACCTGTCTGATCAATGCTTCAATACTGATCTGCCTGATCAATGCTTCAGTCTGATGAACGCTTCAGCACGGACCTGTTTGATCAATGCTTCAGTAGAGTCCTGCCTGATCAATGCTTCATTACTGACCTGTCTGATCAATGCTTCAGTACTGACCTGTCTGATCAATGCTTCAGTACTGACCTGTCTGATCAATGCTTCAGTACGGACCTGTCTGTTCAATGCTTCAGTACTGACCTGTCTGATCAATGCTTCATTACTGACCTGTCTGATCAATGCTTCAGTAATGACGTGTGTGATCAATGCTTCAGTACTGACCTGTCTGATCAATGCTTCAGTACTGACCTGTCTGATTAATGCTTCAGTACTGATCTGCCTGATCAATGCTTCAGTACTGATCTGCCTGATCAATGTTTCAGTACTGATCTGCCTGATCAATGCTTCAGTACTGATCTGCCTGATCAATGCTTCAGTACTGATCTGCCTGATCAATGCTTCAGTACTGATCTGCCTGATCAATGCTTCAGTACTGATCTGCCTGATCAATGCTTCAGTACTGATCTGCCTGATCAATGCTTCAGTACTGATCTGCCTGATCAATGCTTCAGTTCTGATCTGCCTGATCAATGCTTCATTATTGATCTGCCTGATCAATGCTTCAGTACTGATCTGCCAGATCAGTGCTTCAGCACTGATGTGCCTGATCAATGCTTCAGTACTGATGTGCCTGATCAATGGTTCAGTACTGATGTGCCTGATCAATGCGTCAGTACTGATGTGCCAGATCAATGCTTCAGTACTGATGTGCCTGATCAATGCTTCATTACTGAACTGTCTGATCAATGCTTCAGTACAGACCTGTCAGATAAATACTTCTGTACAGACCTGTCCGATCAATGCTTCAGTAGTGATCTGCCTGATCATTGCGACTGTTCTGGTGAGTCTGACCAATGCTTCATTACCAATTTTTCTGGTCAATGCATTATTCTGATTAAGGCTTCGGTACTGACCCATCGGAGCAATGTTTCAGTTTAATCAACGGTTCAGTACTGATCTGTCTGATCAATGCTCATTTAATCAATGCTTCAGTGCTAACCAGTCTGATAAATATTTCAGTCTGATCAATACGTTAGTACAGATCAGTCTGATCAATGATTCAGTCCGGACCGGTCTGATCAATGCTTCAGTCCGGACCTGTCTGATCAATGCTTCAGTACTAAGCTGTCTGATCAATGCTTCCGTACTAAGCTGTCTGATCAATGCTTCAGTACTGACCTTTCTGATCAATGCTTCAGTACTGACCTGCCTGATCAATGCTTCAGTACTGACCTGTCTGATCAATGCTTCAGTACTGACCTGTCTGATCAATGCTTCAGTACTGACGTTTGTGATCAATGCTTCAGTACTGACCTGTCTGATCAATGCTTCAGTACTGACCTGTCTGACCAATGCTTCAGTACAGACCTGCCTGATTAATGCTTCAGCACTGACCTGTCTGATCAATGCTTCAGTCTGAGATATCTGGTCAATGCTTCAGTCTAAACAATGCTTCAGTACTGACCTATTTGATCAATGCTTCAGTCTGAACTATCTGATCAATGCATTGGCACTGACTTGACTGATCAATGGTTGAGTCTGATCAGTGCTTCATTGGTAACCTGTCTGATGAATACTTCAGTCTGGTCAATAAATTCAGAACTGACTTTTCTGATCAATGTTTCAGCAGTAAACCGTCTGATCAATGCTTCAGCACGGAGCTGCCTGATCAAACTTCAGACCGGACCTGTCTGATCAATGCTTCAGTACGGCCCTGTCTGATCAATGCTTCAGTACGGACCTGTCTGATCAATGCTTCAGGACTGACCTGTCTGATCAATGCTTCAGGACTGACCTGTCTGATCAATGGTTCAGTACAGACCTGTCTGATCAATACTTCAGTACTGACCTGTCAGACAAATGCTTCAGTACGGACCTGTCTGATCAATACTTCAGTACTGACCTGTCTGATCATTGCTTCAGAACGGACCTGCCTGATCAATACTTCAGAACGGACCTGTCTGATCAACGCTTCAGTACTGACCTGTCTGATCAATACTTCAGAATTATCTATAAATTAGTATAGATCTGCATGATCAATGCTCCTTTCCTGACCTTCCTGATCAATGCATCAGCACTGAGCTTCCTGATCAATGCTTCGACCTGTATGTTTAATACGTCAGTACTGAACTGACTGTTCAATGATTCAGTCCAGACCTGTCTGATAAATGCTTCAGTACTGTCCTGTCTGATCAATGCTTCAGTACTGACCTGTCTGATCAATGCTTCAGTACTGACCTGTCTGATCGATGCTTCCAACGGACCTGTCTGATCAATGCTTCAGAAAGGACCTGTCTGATCAATGCTTCAGAACGGACCTTTCTGATCAATACTTCACTACTGACATGTCTGATCAATACTTCAGTGCTGACCTGGCTGATCAATACTTCAGTACGGACCTGTCTGATCAATACTTCAGTACTGACCTGTCTGATCAATACTTCAGTACTGACCTGACTGATCAATACTTCAGTACTGACATGTCCGATCAATACTTCATTACTGACCTGACTGATCAATACTTCAGTACTGACCGGTCTGATCAATACTGCAGTACTGACCTGTCTGATCAATACTTCAGTACTGACCTGTCTGATCAATACTTCAGATTTATCTATAAGTTAATATAGATCTGCTTGATCAATGATTCAGCACTGACCTGTCTGATCAATGCGCAGTATGATCAATGCTTCAGTGCAAACCAGTCTAATAAATACTTCTGTCTGATCAATACGTTAGTAGAGATGTCCCTGATCAATGCTTCAGCACGGACCTGTCTGATCAATGCATCAGTACTGACCTGCCTGATCAATGCTTCAGTACTGACCTGCCTGATCAATGCTTCAGTACTGATCTGCCTGATCAATGCTTCAGTACTGATCTGCCTGATCAATGCTTCAGTACTGATCTGCCTGATCAATGCTTCAGTACTGATCTGCCTGATCAATGCTTCAGTACTGATGTGCCTGATCAATGCTTCAGTACTGATCTGCCTCATCAATGCTTCAGTACTGATGTGCCTGATCAATGCTTCAGTACTGATGTGCCTCATCAATGCTTCAGTACTGATCTGCCTGACCAATGCTTCAGTACTGATCTGCCTGATCAATGCTTCAGTACTGATGTGCCTGATCAATGCTTCAGTTCTGATCTGCCTGATCAATGCTTCAGTATTGATCTGCCTGATCAATGCTTCAGTACTGATCTGCCTGATCAATGCTTCAGTACTGATGTGCCTGACCAATGCTTCAGTACTGATGTGCCTGATCAATGCTTCAGTACTGATGTGCCTGATCAATGCTTCAGTACTGATGTGCCTGATCAATGCTTCAGTACTGATGTGCCTGATCAATGCTTCAGTACTGATGTGCCTGATCAATGCTTCAGTACTGAACTGTCTGATCAATGCTTCAATACAGACTTGTCTGATAAATGCTTCTGTACAGACCTGTCCGATCAATGCTTCAGTAGTGATCTGCCTGATCATTGCTACAGTTCTGGTGAGTCTGACCAATGCTTCATTACCCATTTTTCTGGTCAATGCATCATTCTGATTAAGGCTTCAGCACTGACCCATCGGAGCAATGTTTCAGTTTAATCAACGTTTCAGTACTGATCTGTCTGATCAATGCTTCAGTACTGATCTGCCTGATCAATGCTTCAGTACTGATCTGCCTGATCAATGCTTCAGTACTGATCTGCCTGATCAATGCTTCAGTACTGATCTGCCTGATTAATGCTTCAGTACTGATCTGCCTGATCAATGTTTCAGTACTGATCTTCCTGATCAATGCTTCAGTACTGATCTGCCTGATCAATGCTTCAGTACTGATCTGCCTGATCAATGCTTCAGTACTGATGTGCCTGATCAATGCTACAGTACTGATCTGCCTGATCAATGCTTCAGTACTGATCGGCCTGATCAATGCTTCAGTACTGATCTGCCTGATCAATGCTTCAGTTCTGATCTGCCTGATCAATGCTTCAGTGCTGATCTGCCTGAACAGTGCTTCAGTACTGATGTGCCTGATCAGTGCTTCAGTACTGATGTGCCTGATCAATGCTTCAGTACTGATGTGCCTGATCAATGCTTCAGTACTGATGTGCCTGATCAATGCTTCAGTACTGATGTGCCTGATCAATGCTTCAGTACTGATGTGCCTGATCAATGCTTCAGTACTGAACTGTCTGATCAATGCTTCAGTACAGACCTGTCTGATAAATGCTTCTGTACAGACCTGTCCGATCAATGCTTCAGTAGTGATCTGCCTGATCATTGCTACAGTTCTGGTGAGTCTGACCAATGCTTCATTACCCATTTTTCTGGTCAATGCATCATTATGATTATGGCTTCAGTGCTGACCCATCGGAGCAATGTTTCAGTTTAATCAACGTTTCAGTACTGATCTGTCTGATCAATGCTCATTATGATCAATGCTTCAGTGCTAACCAGTCTGATAAATATTGCAGTCTGATCAATACGTTAGTACAGATCAGTCTGATCAATGATTCAGTCCGGACCGGTCTGATCAAAGCTTCAGTCCGGACCAGTCTGATCAATGCTTCAGTCAGGGCCTTCCTGATCAATGATTCAGTCTGGGCCAGTCTGATCAATGCTTCAGTCCGCACCTGTCTGATCCATGCTTCAGTCCGGGCCTGTCTGATCAATGCTTCAGTCCGGACCTGTCTGATCAATGCTTCAGTCCGAACGTGTCTGATCAATGCTTCAGTCCGGACCAGTCTGATCAACGCTTCCGTACTAAGCTGTCTGATCAATGTTTCAGTACTGATCTCTCTGGTCAATGCTTCATTACTGAGCTGTCTGGTCAATGCTTCAGTACTGAGCTGTCTGGTCAATGCTTCAGTTCTGACCTGCCTGATAAATGCATCAGTAATTACCTGTCTGATCAATGCTTCAGCATGGACCTGTCTGATCAATGCTTCAATACTGATCTGCCTGATCAATGCTTCAGTCTGATGAACGCTTCAGCACGGACCTGTTTGATCAATGCTTCAGTAGAGTCCTGCCTGATCAATGCTTCATTACTGACCTGTCTGATCAATGCTTCTGTACTGACCTGTCTGATCAATGCTTCAGTAGAGTCCTGCCTGATCAATGCTTCATTACTGACCTGTCTGATCAATGCTTCAGTACTGACCTGTCTGATCAATGCTTCAGTACTGACCTGTCTGATCAATGCTTCAGTACGGACCTGTCTGATCAATGCTTCAGTACTGACCTGTCTGATCAATACTTCAGTACTGACCTGTCTGATCAATGCGCAGTATGATCAATGCTTCAGTGCAAACCAGTCTAATAAATACTTCTGTCTGATCAATACGTTAGTAGAGATGTCCCTGATCAATGCTTCAGCACGGACCTGTCTGATCAATGCATCAGTACTGACCTGCTGATCAATGCTTCAGTACTGATCTGCCTGATCAATGCTTCAGTACTGATCTGCCTGATCAATGCTTCAGTACTGATCTGCCTGATCAATGCTTCAGTACTGATCTGCCTGATCAATGCTTCAGTACTGATCTGCCTGATCAATGCTTCAGTACTGATCTGCCTGATTAATGCTTCAGTACTGATCTGCCTGATCAATGTTTCAGTACTGATCTTCCTGATCAATGCTTCAGTACTGATCTGCCTGATCAATGCTTCAGTACTGATCTGCCTGATCAATGCTTCAGTACTGATGTGCCTGATCAATGCTACAGTACTGATCTGCCTGATCAATGCTTCAGTACTGATCGGCCTGATCAATGCTTCAGTACTAATCTGCCTGTTCAATGCTTCAGTTCTGATCTGCCTGATCAATGCTTCAGTATTGATCTGCCTGATCAATGCTTCAGTACTGATCTGCCTGATCAGTGCTTCAGTACTGATGTGCCTGATCAATGCTTCAGTACTGATGTGCCTGATCAATGCTTCAGTACTGATGTGCCTGATCAATGCTTCAGTACTGATGTGTCTGATCAATGCTTCAGTACTGATGTGCCTGATCAATGCTTCAGTACTGATGTGCCTGATCAATGCTTCAGTACTGAACTGTCTGATCAATGCTTCTGTACAGACCTGTCTGATAAATGCTTCTGTACAGACCTGTCCGATCAATGCTTCAGTAGCGATCTGCCTGATCATTGCTACAGTTCTGGTGAGTCTGACCAATGCTTCATTACCCATTTTTCTGGTCAATGCATCATTATGATTATGGCTTCAGTGCTGACCCATCGGAGCAATGTTTCAGTTTAATCAACGTTTCAGTACTGACCTGTCTGATCAAAGCTCAGTATGATCAATGCTTCAGTGCTAACCAGTCTGATAAATACTGCAGTCTGATCAATACGTTAGTACAGATCAGGCTGATCAATGCTTCAGTCCGGACCTGTCTGATCAATGCTTCAGTCCGGACCTGTCTGAACAATGCTTCAGTCCGGACCTGTCTGATCAATGCTTCAGTCTGGGCCAGTCTGATCAATGCTTCAGTCCGCACCTGTCTGATCCATGCTTCAGTCCGGGCCTGTCTGATCAATGCTTCAGTCCGGACCTGTCTGATCAATGCTTCAGTCCGAACGTGTCTGATCAATGCTTCAGTCCGGACCAGTCTGATCAACGCTTCCGTACTAAGCTGTCTGATCAATGTTTCAGTACTGATCTCTCTGGTCAATGCTTCAGTTCTGACCTGCCTGATAAATGCATCAGTAATTACCTGTCTGATCAATGCTTCAGCACGGACCTGTCTGATCAATGCTTCAATACTGATCTGCCTGATCAATGCTTCAGTCTGATGAACGCTTCAGCACGGACCTGTTTGATCAATGCTTCAGTAGAGTCCTGCCTGATCAATGCTTCATTACTGACCTGTCTGATCAATGCTTCAGTACTGACCTGTCTGATCAATGCTTCAGTACTGACCTGTCTGATCAATGCTTCAGTACGGACCTGTCTGTTCAATGCTTCAGTACTGACCTGTCTGATCAATGCTTCATTACTGACCTGTCTGATCAATGCTTCAGTAATGACGTGTGTGATCAATGCTTCAGTACTGACCTGTCTGATCAATGCTTCAGTACTGACCTGTCTGATTAATGCTTCAGTACTGATCTGCCTGATCAATGCTTCAGTACTGATCTGCCTGATCAATGTTTCAGTACTGATCTGCCTGATCAATGCTTCAGTACTGATCTGCCTGATCAATGCTTCAGTACTGATCTGCCTGATCAATGCTTCAGTACTGATCTGCCTGATCAATGCTTCAGTACTGATCTGCCTGATCAATGCTTCAGTACTGATCTGCCTGATCAATGCTTCAGTACTGATCTGCCTGATCAATGCTTCAGTTCTGATCTGCCTGATCAATGCTTCATTATTGATCTGCCTGATCAATGCTTCAGTACTGATCTGCCAGATCAGTGCTTCAGCACTGATGTGCCTGATCAATGCTTCAGTACTGATGTGCCTGATCAATGGTTCAGTACTGATGTGCCTGATCAATGCGTCAGTACTGATGTGCCAGATCAATGCTTCAGTACTGATGTGCCTGATCAATGCTTCATTACTGAACTGTCTGATCAATGCTTCAGTACAGACCTGTCAGATAAATACTTCTGTACAGACCTGTCCGATCAATGCTTCAGTAGTGATCTGCCTGATCATTGCGACTGTTCTGGTGAGTCTGACCAATGCTTCATTACCAATTTTTCTGGTCAATGCATTATTCTGATTAAGGCTTCGGTACTGACCCATCGGAGCAATGTTTCAGTTTAATCAACGGTTCAGTACTGATCTGTCTGATCAATGCTCATTTAATCAATGCTTCAGTGCTAACCAGTCTGATAAATATTTCAGTCTGATCAATACGTTAGTACAGATCAGTCTGATCAATGATTCAGTCCGGACCGGTCTGATCAATGCTTCAGTCCGGACCTGTCTGATCAATGCTTCAGTACTAAGCTGTCTGATCAATGCTTCCGTACTAAGCTGTCTGATCAATGCTTCAGTACTGACCTTTCTGATCAATGCTTCAGTACTGACCTGCCTGATCAATGCTTCAGTACTGACCTGTCTGATCAATGCTTCAGTACTGACCTGTCTGATCAATGCTTCAGTACTGACGTTTGTGATCAATGCTTCAGTACTGACCTGTCTGATCAATGCTTCAGTACTGACCTGTCTGACCAATGCTTCAGTACAGACCTGCCTGATTAATGCTTCAGCACTGACCTGTCTGATCAATGCTTCAGTCTGAGATATCTGGTCAATGCTTCAGTCTAAACAATGCTTCAGTACTGACCTATTTGATCAATGCTTCAGTCTGAACTATCTGATCAATGCATTGGCACTGACTTGACTGATCAATGGTTGAGTCTGATCAGTGCTTCATTGGTAACCTGTCTGATGAATACTTCAGTCTGGTCAATAAATTCAGAACTGACTTTTCTGATCAATGTTTCAGCAGTAAACCGTCTGATCAATGCTTCAGCACGGAGCTGCCTGATCAAACTTCAGACCGGACCTGTCTGATCAATGCTTCAGTACGGCCCTGTCTGATCAATGCTTCAGTACGGACCTGTCTGATCAATGCTTCAGGACTGACCTGTCTGATCAATGCTTCAGGACTGACCTGTCTGATCAATGGTTCAGTACAGACCTGTCTGATCAATACTTCAGTACTGACCTGTCAGACAAATGCTTCAGTACGGACCTGTCTGATCAATACTTCAGTACTGACCTGTCTGATCATTGCTTCAGAACGGACCTGCCTGATCAATACTTCAGAACGGACCTGTCTGATCAACGCTTCAGTACTGACCTGTCTGATCAATACTTCAGAATTATCTATAAATTAGTATAGATCTGCATGATCAATGCTCCTTTCCTGACCTTCCTGATCAATGCATCAGCACTGAGCTTCCTGATCAATGCTTCGACCTGTATGTTTAATACGTCAGTACTGAACTGACTGTTCAATGATTCAGTCCAGACCTGTCTGATAAATGCTTCAGTACTGTCCTGTCTGATCAATGCTTCAGTACTGACCTGTCTGATCAATGCTTCAGTACTGACCTGTCTGATCGATGCTTCCAACGGACCTGTCTGATCAATGCTTCAGAAAGGACCTGTCTGATCAATGCTTCAGAACGGACCTTTCTGATCAATACTTCACTACTGACATGTCTGATCAATACTTCAGTGCTGACCTGGCTGATCAATACTTCAGTACGGACCTGTCTGATCAATACTTCAGTACTGACCTGTCTGATCAATACTTCAGTACTGACCTGACTGATCAATACTTCAGTACTGACATGTCCGATCAATACTTCATTACTGACCTGACTGATCAATACTTCAGTACTGACCGGTCTGATCAATACTGCAGTACTGACCTGTCTGATCAATACTTCAGTACTGACCTGTCTGATCAATACTTCAGATTTATCTATAAGTTAATATAGATCTGCTTGATCAATGATTCAGCACTGACCTGTCTGATCAATGCGCAGTATGATCAATGCTTCAGTGCAAACCAGTCTAATAAATACTTCTGTCTGATCAATACGTTAGTAGAGATGTCCCTGATCAATGCTTCAGCACGGACCTGTCTGATCAATGCATCAGTACTGACCTGCCTGATCAATGCTTCAGTACTGACCTGCCTGATCAATGCTTCAGTACTGATCTGCCTGATCAATGCTTCAGTACTGATCTGCCTGATCAATGCTTCAGTACTGATCTGCCTGATCAATGCTTCAGTACTGATCTGCCTGATCAATGCTTCAGTACTGATGTGCCTGATCAATGCTTCAGTACTGATCTGCCTCATCAATGCTTCAGTACTGATGTGCCTGATCAATGCTTCAGTACTGATGTGCCTCATCAATGCTTCAGTACTGATCTGCCTGACCAATGCTTCAGTACTGATCTGCCTGATCAATGCTTCAGTACTGATGTGCCTGATCAATGCTTCAGTTCTGATCTGCCTGATCAATGCTTCAGTATTGATCTGCCTGATCAATGCTTCAGTACTGATCTGCCTGATCAGTGCTTCAGTACTGATGTGCCTGATCAATGCTTCAGTACTGATGTGCCTGATCAATGCTTCAGTACTGATGTGCCTGATCAATGCTTCAGTACTGATGTGCCTGATCAATGCTTCAGTACTGATGTGCCTGATCAATGCTTCAGTACTGATGTGCCTGATCAATGCTTCAGTACTGAACTGTCTGATCAATGCTTCAGTACAGACTTGTCTGATAAATGCTTCTGTACAGACCTGTCCGATCAATGCTTCAGTAGTGATCTGCCTGATCATTGCTACAGTTCTGGTGAGTCTGACCAATGCTTCATTACCCATTTTTCTGGTCAATGCATCATTCTGATTAAGGCTTCAGCACTGACCCATCGGAGCAATGTTTCAGTTTAATCAACGTTTCAGTACTGATCTGTCTGATCAATGCTCATTATGATCAATGCTTCAGTGCTAACCAGTCTGATAAATATTGCAGTCTGATCAATACGTTAGTACAGAACAGTCTGATCAATGATTCAGTCCGGACCGGTCTGATCAATGCTTCAGTCCGGACCAGTCTGATCAATGCTTCAGTCAGGGCCTGCCTGATCAATGATTCAGTCTGGGCCAGTCTGATCAATGCTTCAGTCCGCATCTGTCTGATCCATGTTTCAGTCCGGGCCTGTCTGATCAATGCTTCAGTCCGGAGCTGTCTGATCAATGCTTCAGTCCGGACCAGTCTGATCAACGCTTCCGTACAAAGCTGTCTGATCAATGTTTCAGTACTGATCTCTCTGGTCAATGCTTCAGTACTGAGCTGTCTGGTCAATGCTTCAGTTCTGACCTGCCTGATAAATGCATCAGTACTGACCTGTCTGATCAATGCTTCAGCATGGACCTGTCTGATCAATGCTTCAATACTGAACAACCTGATCAATGCTTCAGTCTGATGAATGCTTCAGCACGGACCTGTTTGATCAATGCTTCAGTACAGTCCTGCCTGATCAATGCTTAATTACTGACCTGTCTGATCAATGCTTCAGTACTGACCTGTCTGGTCAATGCTTCAGTACTGACCTGCCTGATCAATGCTTCAGTACTGACCTGTCTGATCAATGCTTCAGTACTGACCTTTCTGATCAATGCTTCAGTACTGACCTGTCTGATCAATGCTTCATTACTGACCTGTCTGGTCAATGCTTCAGTAATGACGTGTGTGATCAATGCTTCAGTACTGACCTGTCTGATCAATGCTTCAGTACTGACCTGTCTGATCAATGCTTCAGTACTGATCTGCCTGATCAATGCTTCAGTACTGATCTGCCTGATCAATGTTTCAGTACTGATCTGCCTGATCAACGCTTCAGTACTGATCTGCCTGATCAATGCTTCAGTACTGATCTGCCTGATCAATGCTTCAGTACTGATCTGACTGATCAATGCTTCAGTACTGATCTGCCTGATCAATGCTTCAGTACTGATCTGCCTGATCAATGCTTCAGTACTGATCTGCCTGATCAATGCTTCAGTTCTGATCTGCCTGATCAATGCTTCATTATTGATCTGCCTGATCAATGCTTCAGTACTGATCTGCCGGATCAGTGCTTCAGTACTGATGTGCCTGATCAATGCTTCAGTACTGATCTGCCTGATCAATGCTTCAGTACTGATGTGCCTGATCAATGCTTCAGTACTGATGTGCCTGATCAATGCTTCAGTACTGATGTGCCTGATCAATGCTTCAGTACTGAACTGTCTGATCAATGCTTCAGTACAGACCTGTCTGATAAATACTTCTGTACAGACCTGTCCGATCAATGCTTCAGTAGTGATCTGCCTGATCATTGCTACTGTTCTGGTGAGTCTGACCAATGCTTCATTACCAATTTTTCTGGTCAATGCATCATTCTGATTAAGGCTTCGGTACTGACCCATCGGAGCAATGTTTCAGTTTAATCAACGTTTCAGTACTGATCTGTCTGATCAATGCTCATTATGATCAATGCTTCAGTGCTAACCAGTCTGATAAATATTTCAGTCTGATCAATACATTAGTACAGATCAGTCTGATCAATGATTCAGTCCGGACCGGTCTGATCAATGCTTCAATCCGGACCAGTCTGATCAATGCTTCAGTCCGGGCCTGCCTGATCAATGATTCAGTCTGGGCAAGTCTGATCAATGCTTCAGTCCGCACCTGTCTGATCAATGCTTCAGTCCGGACCTGTCTGATCAATGCTTCAGTCCGGACCTGTCTGATCAATGCTTCAGTCCGAACCTGTCTGATCAATGCTTCAGTCCGGACCAGTCCGATCAACGTTTCCGTACTAAGCTGTCTGATCAATGCTTCAGTACTGATGTCTCTGGTCAATTCTTCAGTACTGAGCTGTCTGGTCAATGCTTCAGTACTGAGCTGTCTGGTCAATGCTTCAGTTCTGACCTGCCTGATAACTGCATCAGTACTGACCTGTCTGATCTATGCTTCAGCATGGACCTGTCTGATCAATGCTTCAATACTGATCTGCCTGATCAATGCTTCAGTTTGATCAATGCTTCAGCACGGGCCTGTCTGATCAATGCTTCAGTACAGTCCTGCCTGATCAATGCTTCATTACTGACCTGTCTGATCAATGCTTCAGTACTGACCTGTCTGATCAATGCTTCAGTACTGACCTGTCTGTTCAATGCTTCAGTACTGACCTGTCTGATCAATGCTTCACTACTGACCTGTCTGATCAATGCTTCAGTACTGACCTGTCTGATCAATGCTTCAGTACTGACCTGTCTGATCAATGCTTCAGTACTGATCTGCCTGATCAATGCTTCATTACTGATCTGCCTGATCAATGTTTCAGTAATGATCTGCCTGATCAATGTTTCAGTACTGATCTGCCTGATCAATGTTTCAGTACTGATCTGCCTGATCAATGCTTCAGTACTGATCTGCCTGATCAATGCTTCAGTACTGATCTGCCTGATCAATGCTTCAGTACTGATCTGCCTGATCAATGCTTCAGTACTGATCTGCCTGATCAATGCTTCAGTTCTGATCTGCCTGATCAATGCTTCAGTATTGATCTGCCTGATCAAGGCTTCAGTACTGATGTGCCTGATCAATGCTTCAGTACTGATCTGCCTGATCAATGCTTCAGTACTGATGTGCCTGATCAATGCTTCAGTACTGATGTGCCTGATCAATGCTTCAGTACTGATGTGCCTGATCAATGCTTCAGTACTGATGTGCCTGATCAATGGTTCAGTACTGATGTGCCTGATCAATGCTTCGGTACTGAACTTTCTGATCAATGCTTCAGTACAGACCTGTCTGATAAATGCTTCTGTACAGACCTGTCCGATCAATGCTTCAGTAGGGATCTGCCTGATCATTGCTACAGTTCTGGTGAGTCTGACCAATGCTTCATTACCCATTTTTCTGGTCAATGCATCATTCTGATTAAGGCTTCAGTACTGACCCATCGGCGCAATGTTTCAGTTTAATCAACTTTTCAGTACTGATCTGTCTGATCAATGCTCATTATGATCAATGCTTCAGTGCGAACCAGTCTGATAAATATTTCAGTCTGACCAATACGTTAGTACAGATCAGTCTGATCAATGATTCAGTCTGGACCGGTCTGATCAATGCTTCAGTCCGGACCAGTCTGATCAATGCTTCAGTCCGGGCCTGCCTGATCATTGATTCAGTCTGGGCCAGTCTGATCAATGCTTTAGTCCGCACCTGTCTGATCAATGCTTCAGTCCGGACCTGTCTGATCAATGCTTCAGTCCGGACCTGTCTGATCAATGCTTCAGTCCGAACCTGTCAGATCAATGCTTCAATGCGGACCAGACTGATCAACGCTTCCGTACTAAGCTGTCTGATCAATGCTTCAGTACTGATCTCTCTGGTCAATGCTTCAGTACTGAGCTGTCTGGTCAATGCTTCAGTACTGAGCTGTCTGGTCAATGCTTCAGTTCTGACCTGCCTGATAAATGCATCAGTACTGACCTGTCTGACCAATGCTTCAGCATGGACCTGTCTGATCAATGCTTCAATACTGATCTGCCTGATCAATGCTTCAGTCTGATCAATGCTTCAGCACGGACCTGTTTGATCAATGCTTCAGTACAGTCCTGCCTGATCAATGCTTCATTACTGACCTGTCTGATCAATGCTTCAGTACTGACCTGTCTGATCAATGCTTCAGTACTGACCTGTCTGATCAATGCTTCAGTACTGACCTGTCTGATCAATGCTTCACTACTGACCTGTCTGATCAATGCTTCAGTACTGACCTGTCTGATCAATGCTTCATTACTGACCTGTCTGATCAATGCTTCAGTACTGACGTGTGTGATCAATGCTTCAGTACTGACCTGTCTGATCAATGCTTCAGTACTGACCTGTCTGATCAGTGCTTCAGTACTGACCTGTCTGATCAATGCTTCATCACTGACCTTTCTGATCAATGCTTCAGCTCTGAGCTAACTGGTCACTGCTTCAGTCTGAACAATACTTCAGTACTGACCTGTCTGATCAATACTTCAGTCTGAACTTGCTGGTTAATGTATTTCCCCTGACTTGCCTGATCAATGGTTCAGTCTGATCACTACTTCAGTATTGACTTGTCTGATCAGTACTTCAGCACTGACCTTTCCGAAGAATGCTTCAGTCTGGTCAATGCTTCAGATCTGATACTACTGATCAATGGTTCAGCAGTGACCTGTCTGATCAATGCTTCAGTACTGACCTGTCTGATCAATGCTTCATTACTGACCTGTCTGATCAATGCTTCAGTACTGACGTGTGTGATCAATGCTTCAGTAGTGACCTGTCTGATCAATGCTTCAGTACTGACCTTTCTGATCAATGCTTCAGTACTGATCTGCCTGATCAATGCTTCAGTACTGATCTGCCTGATCAATGTTTCAGTACTGATCTGCCTGATCAATGCTTCAGTACTGATCTGCCTGATCAATGCTTCAGTACTGATCTGCCTGATCAATGCTTCAGTACTGATCTGCCTGATCAATGCTTCAGTACTGATCTGCCTCATCAATGCTTCAGTACTGATCTGCCTGATCAATGCTTCAGTACTGATCTGCCTGATCAATGCTTCAGTACTGATCTGCCTGATCAATGCTTCATTATTGATCTGCCTGATCAATGCTTCAGTACTGATCTGCCGGATCAGTGCTTCAGTACTGATGTGCCTGATCAATGCTTCAGTACTGATCTGCCTGATCAATGCTTCAGTACTGATGTGCCTGATCAATGCTTCAGTACTGATGTGCCTGATCAATGCTTCAGTACTGATCTGCCTGATCAATGCTTCAGTACTGATGTGCCTGATCAATGCTTCAGTACTGATGTGCCTGATCAATGCTTCAGTACTGACGTGTGTGATCAATGCTTCAGTACTGACCTGTCTGATCAATGCTTCAGTACTGACCTGTCTGATCAGTGCTTCAGTACTGACCTGTCTGATCAGTGCTTCATCACTGAACTGTCTGATCAATGCTTCAGCTCTGAGCTAACTGGTCACTGCTTCAGTCTGAACAATACTTCAGTACTGACCTGTCTGATCAATACAGCAGTCTGAACTTGCTGATTAATGCATTACCCCTGACTTGCCTGAGCAATGGTTCAGTCTGATCACTACTTCAGTATTGACCTGTCTGATCAGTACTTCAGCACTGACCTTTCCGATGAATGCTTCACTCTGGTCAATGCTTCAGAACTGATACTTCTGATCAATGGTTCAGCACTGACCTGTCTGATCAATGCTTCAGTACTGACCTGTCTGTTAAATGCTTCAGTACTGAGCTGTCTGGTCAATGCTTCAGTTCTGACCTGCCTGATAAATGCATCAGTACTGACCTGTCTGATCAATGCTTCAGCATGGACCTGTCTGATCAATGCTTCAATACTGATCTGCCTGATCAATGCTTCAGTCTGTTCAATGCTTCAGCACGGACCTGTTTGATCAATGCTTCAGTAGTGTCCTGCCTGATCAATGCTTCATTACTGACCTGTCTGATCAATGCTTCATTACTGATCTGCCTGATCAATGCTTCAGTACTGATCTGTCTGGTAAATGCTTCAGTACTGAGCTGTCTGGTCAATGCTTCAGTTCTGACCTGCCTGATAAATGCATCAGTACTGACCTGTCTGATCAAAGCTTCAGCATGGACCTGTCTGATCAATGCTTCAATACTGATCTGCCTGATCAATGCTTCAGTCTGATCAATGCTTCAGTCCGCACCTGTCTGATCAATGCTTCAGTCCGGACCTGTCTGATCAATGCTTCAGTCCGGACCTGTCTGATCAATGCTTCAGTCCGAACCTGTCTGATCAATGCTTCAGTCCGGACCAGTCCGATCAACGTTTCCGTACTAAGCTGTCTGATCAATGCTTCAGTACTGATGTCTCTGGTCAATTCTTCAGTACTGAGCTGTCTGGTCAATGCTTCAGTACTGAGCTGTCTGGTCAATGCTTCAGTTCTGACCTGCCTGATAACTGCATCAGTACTGACCTGTCTGATCAATGCTTCAGCATGGACCTGTCTGATCAATGCTTCAATACTGATCTGCCTGATCAATGCTTCAGTTTGATCAATGCTTCAGCACGGGCCTGTCTGATCAATGCTTCAGTACAGTCCTGCCTGATCAATGCTTCATTACTGACCTGTCTGATCAATGCTTCAGCCCGGACCAGTCTGATCAGTGCTTCAGCCCGGACCAGTCTGATCAGTGCTTCAGCCCGGACCAGTCTGATCAGTGCTTCAGCCCGGACCAGTCTGATCAGTGCTTCAGCCCGGACCAGTCTGATCAGTGCTTCAGCCCGGACCAGTCTGATCAGTGCTTCAGCCCGGACCAGTCTGATCAGTGCTTCAGCCCGGACCTGTCTGCTCAGTGCTTCAGCCCGGACCTGTCTGATCAATGCTTCAATACTTATCTGCCTGATCAATGCTTCAATACTGATCCACCTGATCAATGCTTCAGTCTGATCAATGCTTCAGCACGGACCTATCTGATCAATGCTTAAGCACGGACCTGCCTGATCAATGCTTCAGCACGGACCTGTCTGAACAATGCTTCAGCACGGACCTGTCTGATCAATGCTTCAGCACGGACCTGTCTGATCAATGCTTCAGCACGGACCTGTTTGATCAATGCTTCAGTACAGTCCTGCCTGATCAATGCTTCATTACTGACCTGTTTGATCAATGCTTCAGTACTGACCTGTCTGATCAATACTTCAGTACTGACCTGTCCGATCAATGCTTCAGTACTAACCTGTCTGATCAATGCTTCAGTACTGACCTGTCTGATCAATGCTTCAGTACTGACCTGTCTGATCAATGCTTCAATTCTGACCTGCCTGATAAATGCATCAGTACTGAGCTGTCTGATCAATGCTTCAGCTCTGAGCTAACTGGTCACTGCTTCAGTCTGAACAATACTTCAGTACTGACCTGTCTGATCAATGCTTCAGTCTGAACTTGCTGATCAATGCATCAGCCCTGACTTGCCTGATCAATGGTTCAGTCTGATCACTGCTTCAATATTGACCTGTCTGATCAGTACTTCAGCACTGACCTTTCCAATGAATGCTTCAGTCTGGTCAATGCTTCAGAACTGATACTTCTGATCAATGGTTCAGCACTGACCTGTCTGATCAATGCTTCAGTACTGACCTGTCTGATCACTGCTTCAATTATGATCTGTCTGATCAATGCTTCTGTCTGATCAATGCTTCAGTTCTGATCAATGCTTCAATACTGATCTGCCGGATCGATGCTACAGTACTGGCAAGTCTGACCAATGCTTCATTCCTGACCTTTCTAATTAATGCTTCAGTGTGAAAAATGGTTCAGTACTGACCTGTCTAATCAATGCTTGCATCTGATCAATGCTTCACTACTGAACTGACCTGCTTGATCAATCCTTCAGCACTGACCTGTCTGATCAATCATCAGTTCTAACCTGTCTGATCAATACTTCAGTATACACCTGCCTGATAAATGCTTCAGCACTGACCTGTCTGATCAATGCTTCAGTCTGAGATATCTGGTCAATGCTTCAGTCTAAACAATGTTTCAGTACTCACCTGTCAGATCAATGTGTCATTCTGAACTTTCTGATCAATGCATTAGCACTGACTTGCCTGATCAATGGTTGAGTCTGATCACTGCTTCAATGGTGACCTGTCTGATCATTACTTCAGCACTGACCTTTTCGATGAATGCTTCAGTCCGGTCAAAGATTCAGAACTGATATTTATAGTCAATGCTTCAGCAGTGACCTGTCTGATCAATTCTTCAGTCTTGTCAAGGATTCAGAACTGAATTTTCAGATCAATGCTTCAGCACTGAACTGTCTGATCAATGCTTCAGTCTGGTCAAGGATTAAGAACGGACCTTTCTGATCAATGCTTCAGCTCAAAACTGTCTGATCAATGCTTCAGCATTAACATGTCTGAACAATGCTTCAGTCTGGTCAAGGATTAAGAACTGACCTTTCTGATCAATGCTTCAGCTCAAAACTGTCTGATCAATGCTTCAGCATTAACCTCTCTGATCAATGCTTCAGTACTGACCTGTCTGATCAATGCTTCAGTACTGACCTGTCTGATCAATGCTTCAGTACTGACCTGTTTGATCAATGCTTCAGTACTGACCTGTCTGATCAATGCTTCAGTACTGACCTGTCTGATGAATGCTTCAGTACTGACCTGTCTAATCAATGCTTCAGTACTGACCTGTCTGATCAATGCTTCAGTACTGACCTGTCTGATAAATGCTTCACTACTGAACTGCCTGAACAATTCTTCAGCACTGATCTCTCTGATCAATGCTTCAGCTCAAAACTGTCTGATCAATGCTTCAGCATTAACCTCTCTGATCAATGCTTCAGTACTGACCTGTCTGATCAATGCTTCAGTACTGACCTGTCTGATCAATGCTTCAGTACTGACCTGTCTGATCAATGCTTCAGTACTGACCTGTCTGATCAATGCTTCAGTACTGACCTGTCTGATCAATGCTTCAGTACTGA
Organism: Carcharodon carcharias; assembly: GCF_017639515.1. Lineage (NCBI taxonomy): Eukaryota > Metazoa > Chordata > Chondrichthyes > Lamniformes > Lamnidae > Carcharodon > Carcharodon carcharias. Next base: position 77,494,679 of record NC_054485.1, read on the forward strand.
CCTGTCTGATCAATGCTTCAGTACTGACCTGTCTGATAAATGCTTCACTACTGAACTGCCTGAACAATTCTTCAGCACTGATCTCTCTGATCAATGCTCAACACTGAATTGTCTGATCAATGCTTCAGTAATGACCTGCCTGATCAGTGCTTCAATACTGATCTGCCTGATCAATGCTTCAATACTGATCTGCCTGATCAATGCTTCAGTCTGATCAATGCTTCAATACTGATCTTCCTGATCAATGCTTCAATACTGATCTGCCTGATCAATGCTTCAGTACTGGCAAGTCTGACCAATGCTTCATTCCTGACCTTTCTAATCAATGCATCAGTCTAATCAATGCTTCAGTACTGACCTGCTTGATCAATCCTTCAGAACTGACCTGTCTGATCAATCATCAGTTCTGCACCGTCTGATTAATGCTTTAGTACAGTCTTGTCTGATAAATGCTTCAGCACTGACCTGTCTGATCAATGCTTCAGTCTGTGATATCTGGTCAATGCTTCAGTCTAAACAATGTTTCAGTACTCACCTGTCAGATCAATGTGTCATTCTGAACTTTCTGATCAATGCATTAGCACTGACTTGCCTGATCAATGGTGAGTCTGATCACTGCTTCAATGGTGACCTGTCTGATCATTACTTCAGCACTGACCTTTTCGATGAATGCTTCAGTCCGGTCAAAGATTCAGAACTGATATTTATAGTCAATGCTTCAGCAGTGACCTGTCTGATCAATTCTTCAGTCTTGTCAAGGATTCAGAACTGAATTTTCAGATCAATGCTTCAGCACTGAACTGTCTGATCAATGCTTCAGTCTGGTCAAGGATTAAGAACGGACCTTTCTGATCAATGCTTCAGCTCAAAACTGTCTGATCAATGCTTCAGCATTAACATGTCTGAACAATGCTTCAGTCTGGTCAAGGATTAAGAACTGACCTTTCTGATCAATGCTTCAGCTCAAAACTGTCTGATCAATGCTTCAGCTCAAAACTGTCTGATCAATGCTTCAGCATCAACCTCTCTGATCAATGCTTCAGTACTGACCTGTCTGATCAATGCTTCAGTAATGACCTGTCTGATCAATGATTCAGTACTGACCTGTCTGATCAATGCTTCAGTACTGAGCTGTCTGATCAATGCTTCAGTACTGACCTGTCTGATCAATGCTTCAATACTGACCTGTCTGATAAATGCTTCACTACTGAACTGCCTGAACAATTCTTCAGCACTGATCTCTCTGATCAATGCTCAACACTGAATTGTCAGATCAATGCTTCAGTAATGACCTGCCTGATCAGTGCTTCAATACTGATCTGCCTGATCAATGCTTCAATACTGATCTGCCTGATCAATGCTTCAGTCTGATCAATGCTTCAATACTGATCTTCCTGATCAATGCTTCAATACTGATCTGCCTGATCAATGCTTCAGTACTGGCAAGTCTGACCAATGCTTCATTCCTGACCTTTCTAATCAATGCATCAGTCTGATCAATGCTTCAGTACTGACCTGCTTGATCAATCCTTCAGAACTGACCTGTCTGATCAATCATCAGTTCTGCACCGTCTGATTAATGCTTTAGTACAGTCTTGTCTGATAAATGCTTCAGCACTGACCTGTCTGATCAATGCTTCAGTCTGAGATATCTGGTCAATGCTTCAGTCTGAACAAGGCTTCAGTACTGACCTGTCTGATCAATGCTTTAGTCTGAACTTGCTGATCAATGCATTAGCACTGACTTGCCTGATCAATGGTTCAGTCTGATCACTGCTTCAATATTGACCTGTCTGATCAGTACTTCAGCACTGACCTTTCCGATGAATGCTTCAGTCTGGTCAAAGCTTCAGAACTGATATTTATTGTAAATGCTCCAGCACTGAACTGTCTGATCAATGCTTCAACATTATCCTGTCTGATCAATGCTTCAGCTCTGAGTTATCTGGTCACTGCTTCAGTCTGAACAAAGCTTCAGTACTGACCTGTCTGATCAATGCTTCAGTACTGACCTGTCTGACCAATACTTCAGAACGGACCTGTCTGATCAATGCTTCAGCATGGACCTGTTTGATCAACACTTCAGAACGGACCTGTCTGATCAATGCTTCAGTACTGACCTGTCTGATCAATACTTCAGAATTATGTATAAATTAGTATAGATCTGCATGATCAATGCTCCGTTACTGACCTTCCTGATCAATGCATCAGCACTGAGCTGTCTGATCAATGCTTCAGGACTGACATGTCTGATCAATGCTTCAGTACAGACCTATAGGATTAATACTTCATTCCGGACCTGTTTGATCAATTCTTCAGTACTGACCTGTCTGATCAATGCTTCAGTACTGACCTGTCTGATCAATGCTTCAGTACTGACCTGTCTGATCAATGCTTCCAACGGACCTCTCTGATCAATGCTTCCAACGAAACTGTCTGATCAATGCTTGCAATGGACCTATCTGATCAATACTTCAGAACGGACCAGTCTGATCAATATTTCAGTACTGACCTGTCTGATCAATACTTCAGTACTGACCTGTCTGATCAATACTTCAGTACTGACCTGTCTGATCAATACTTCAGACTTATCGATAAGTTAATATAGATCTGCTTGATCAATGCTCAGTATGATCAATGCTTCAGTGCTAATCAGTCTGATAAATACTTCTGTCTGATCAATACGTTAGTACAGACCTGCCTGATCAATGCTTCAGCACGGACCTGCCTGATCAATGCTTCAGTACTGATCGGCCTGATCAATGCTTCAGTACTGATCTGCCTGATCAATGCTTCAGTATTGATGTGCCTGATCAATGCTTCAGTACTGATGTGACTGATCAATGCTTCAGTACTGATGTGCCTGATCAATGCTTCAGAACTGATGTGCCTGATCAATGCTTCTGTACTGATCTGCCTGATCAATGATTCAGTACTGATCTGCCTGATCAATGATTCAGTACTGATCTGCCTGATCAATGATTCAGTACTGATCTGCCTGATCAATGCTTCAGTACTGATCTGCCTGATCAATGCTTCAGTACTGATGTGCCTGATCAATGCTTCAGTACTGATCTGCCTGATCAATGCTTCAGGACTGATCTGCCTGATCAATGCTGCAGTACTGATCTGCCTGATCAATGCTTCAGTACCGATTTGCCTGATCAATGCTTCAGTACTGATCTGCCAGATCACTGCTTCAGTACTGACCTGTCTGATCAATACTTCAGAGCGGACCTGTCTGATCAATGCTTCCGACTTATCTATAACTAAATATAGATCTGCTTGATCAATGCTTCAGCAATGACCTGTCTGATCAATGCTCAGTATGATCAATGCTTCAGTGCTAACCAGTCTGATAAATACTTCTGTCTGATCAATACGTTAGTACTGATCTGCCTGATCAATGCATCAGTACTGATCTGTCTGATCAATGCTTCAGTACTGATCTGCCTGATCAATGCTTCTGTACTGATCTGCCTGATCAATGCTTCAGTACTGATCTGCCTGATCAATGCTTCAGTACTGAACTGCCTGAACAATGCTTCAGTACTGATCTGCCTGATCAATGCTTCACTACTGATGTGCCTGATCAATGCTTCAGTACTGATCTGCCTGATCAATGCTTCAGTACTGATGTGCCTGATCAATGCTTCAGTACTGATCTGCCTGATCAATGCTTCAGTACTGATGTGCCTGATCAATGCTTCAGTACTGACCTGTCTGATCAATGCTTCAGTACTGACCTGTCTGATCAATGCTTCAGTACTGACCTGTCTGATCAATGCTTCCAACGGACCTCTCTGATCAATGCTTCCAACGAACCTGTCTGATCAATGCTTGCAATGGACCTATCTGATCAATACTTCAGAACGGACCAGTCTGATCAATATTTCAGTACTGACCTGTCTGATCAATACTTCAGTACTGACCTGTCTGATCAATACTTCAGTACTGAACTGCCTGATCAATACTTCAGACTTATCGATAAGTTAATATAGATCTGCTTGATCAATGCTCAGTATGATCAATGCTTCAGTGCTAATCAGTCTGATAAATACTTCTGTCTGATCAATACGTTAGTACAGAACTGCCTGATCAATGCTTCAGCACGGACCTGCCTGATCAATGCTTCAGTACTGATCGGCCTGATCAATGCTTCAGTACTGATCTGCCTGATCAATGCTTCAGTATTGATGTGCCTGATCAATGCTTCAGTACTGATGTGACTGATCAATGCTTCAGTACTGATGTGCCTGATCAATGCTTCAGAACTGATGTGCCTGATCAATGCTTCAGTACTGATCTGCCTGATCAATGATTCAGTACTGATCTGCCTGATCAATGATTCAGTACTGATCTGCCTGATCAATGATTCAGTACTGATCTGCCTGATCAATGCTTCAGTACTGATCTGCCTGATCAATGCTTCAGTACTGATCTGCCTGATCAATGCTTCAGGACTGATCTGCCTGATCAATGCTGCAGTACTGATCTGCCTGATCAATGCTTCAGTACCGATTTGCCTGATCAATGCTTCAGTACTGATCTGCCAGATCACTGCTTCAGTACTGACCTGTCTGATCAATACTTCAGAGCGGACCTGTCTGATCAATGCTTCCGACTTATCTATAACTAAATATAGATCTGCTTGATCAATGCTTCAGCAATGACCTGTCTGATCAATGCTCAGTATGATCAATGCTTCAGTGCTAACCAGTCTGATAAATACTTCTGTCTGATCAATACGTTAGTACTGATCTGCCTGATCAATGCATCAGTACTGATCTGTCTGATCAATGCTTCAGTACTGATCTGCCTGATCAATGCTTCTGTACTGATCTGCCTGATCAATGCTTCAGTACTGATCTGCCTGATCAATGCTTCAGTACTGAACTGCCTGAACAATGCTTCAGTACTGATCTGCCTGATCAATGCTTCACTACTGATGTGCCTGATCAATGCTTCAGTACTGATCTGCCTGATCAATGCTTCAGTACTGATGTGCCTGATCAATGCTTCAGTACTGATCTGCCTGATCAATGCTTCAGTACTGATGTGCCTGATCAATGCTTCAGTACTGACCTGTCTGATCAATGCTTCAGTACTGACCTGTCTGATCAATGCTTCAGTACTGACCTGTCTGATCAATGCTTCCAACGGACCTCTCTGATCAATGCTTCCAACGAACCTGTCTGATCAATGCTTGCAATGGACCTATCTGATCAATACTTCAGAACGGACCAGTCTGATCAATATTTCAGTACTGACCTGTCTGATCAATACTTCAGTACTGACCTGTCTGATCAATACTTCAGTACTGAACTGCCTGATCAATACTTCAGACTTATCGATAAGTTAATATAGATCTGCTTGATCAATGCTCAGTATGATCAATGCTTCAGTGCTAATCAGTCTGATAAATACTTCTGTCTGATCAATACGTTAGTACAGAACTGCCTGATCAATGCTTCAGCACGGACCTGCCTGATCAATGCTTCAGTACTGATCGGCCTGATCAATGCTTCAGTACTGATCTGCCTGATCAATGCTTCAGTATTGATGTGCCTGATCAATGCTTCAGTACTGATGTGACTGATCAATGCTTCAGTACTGATGTGCCTGATCAATGCTTCAGAACTGATGTGCCTGATCAATGCTTCAGTACTGATCTGCCTGATCAATGATTCAGTACTGATCTGCCTGATCAATGATTCAGTACTGATCTGCCTGATCAATGATTCAGTACTGATCTGCCTGATCAATGCTTCAGTACTGATCTGCCTGATCAATGCTTCAGTACTGATCTGCCTGATCAATGCTTCAGGACTGATCTGCCTGATCAATGCTGCAGTACTGATCTGCCTGATCAATGCTTCAGTACCGATGTGCCTGATCAATGCTTCAGTACTGATCTGCCAGATCACTGCTTCAGTACTGACCTGTCTGATCAATACTTCAGAGCGGACCTGTCTGATCAATGCTTCCGACTTATCTATAACTAAATATAGATCTGCTTGATCAATGCTTCAGCAATGACCTGTCTGATCAATGCTCAGTATGATCAATGCTTCAGTGCTAACCAGTCTGATAAATACTTCTGTCTGATCAATACGTTAGTACTGATCTGCCTGATCAATGCATCAGTACTGATCTGTCTGATCAATGCTTCAGTACTGATCTGCCTGATCAATGCTTCTGTACTGATCTGCCTGATCAATGCTTCAGTACTGATCTGCCTGATCAATGCTTCAGTACTGATCTTCCTGATCAATGCTTCAGTACTGATCTGCCTGATCAATGCTTCAGTACTGATGTGCCTGATCAATGCTTCAGTACTGATCTGCCTGATCAATGCTTCAGTACTGATGTGCCTGATCAATGCTTCAGTACTGATCTGCCTGATCAATGCTTCAGTACTGATGTGCCTGATCAATGCTTCAGTACTGATGTGCCTGATCAATGCTTCAGTACTGATGTGCCTGATCAATGCTTCAGTACTGATCTGCCTTATCAATGCTTCAGTATTGAGCTGCCTGATCAATGCTTCAGTAATGATCTGCCTGATCAATGCTTCAGCACTGATATGACTGATCAATGCTTCAGTACTGATCCGCCTGATCAATGCTTCTGCACTGAACTGTCTGATCAATGCTGCTGTACTGATCTGCCTGATCATTGCGTCAGTGCTGGTGAGACTGACCAATGCTTCATTATTGATTTTTCTGATCAATGCATCATTCTGATTAAGGCTTCAGTACTGACCCATCGGAGCAACGTTTCAGTTTAAACAATGTTTCAGTACTGACCTGCTTGATCAATGCTTCAGCACTGACCTGTCTGATCAATGCTCAGTATGATCAATGCTTCAGTGCTAACCAGTCTGATAAATACTTCAGTCTGATCAATACGTTATTACAGATCTGCCTGATCGGAGCAACGTTTCAGTTTAAACAATGTTTCAGTACTGACCTGCTTGATCAATGCTTCAGCACTGACCTGTCTGATCAATGCTCAGTATGATCAATGCTTCAGTGCTAACCAGTCTGATAAATACTTCTGTCTGATCAATACGTTATTACAGATCTGCCTGATCAATGCTTGAGTCCGGACCAGTCTGATCAATGCTTCAGTCCGGACCTGTGTGATCATTGTTTCAGTCCGGACCAGTCTGATCAATTCTTCAGTCCGGACCAGTCTGATCAATGCTTCAGTCCGGACAAGTCTGATCAATGCTTCAGTGCTGACCTGTCTGATCAATGCTTCAGTCCGGACCTGTCTGATCAATTCTTCAGTACGAAGCTGTCTTATAAATGCTTCAGTACTGAGCTGTCTGGTCAATACTTCATTACTGATCTGTCTGGTCAATGCTTCAGTACTGATCTGTCTGGTCAATGCTTCAGTACTGATCTGTCTGCTCAATGCTTCAGTACTGAGCTTTCTGGTCAATGCTTCAGTAGTAAGCTGTCTGATCAATGCTTCAGTCCGGACCTGTCTGAAAAATGCTTCAGTCCGGACCTGTCTGATCAATGCTTCAGTCCGGACCTGTCTGATCAATGCATCAGTCCGGACCTGTCTGATCAATGCTTCAGTCCGGACCTGTCTGATCAATGCTTCAGTCTGGACCTGTCTGATCAATGCTTCTGTCCGGACCTGTCTGATCAATGATTCAGTCCGGACCTGTCTGATCAATACTTCAGACTTATCTATAAGTTAATATAGATCTGCTTGATCAATGCTTCAGCAATGACCTGTCTGATCAATGCTCAGTATGATCAATGCTTCAGTGCTAATCAGTCTGATAAATACTTCTGTCTGATCAATACGTTAGTACAGACCTGCCTGATCAATGCTTCAGCACGGACCTGCCTGATCAATGCTTCAGTACTGATCGGCCTGATCAATGCTTCAGTACTGATCTGCCTGATCAATGCTTCAGTATTGATGTGCCTGATCAATGCTTCAGTACTGATGTGACTGATCAATGCTTCAGTACTGATGTGCCTGATCAATGCTTCAGAACTGATGTGCCTGATCAATGCTTCAGTACTGATCTGCCTGATCAATGATTCAGTACTGATCTGCCTGATCAATGATTCAGTACTGATCTGCCTGATCAATGATTCAGTACTGATCTGCCTGATCAATGCTTCAGTACTGATCTGCCTGATCAATGCTTCAGTACTGATGTGCCTGATCAATGCTTCAGTACTGATCTGCCTGATCAATGCTTCAGGACTGATCTGCCTGATCAATGCTGCAGTACTGATCTGCCTGATCAATGCTTCAGTACCGATTTGCCTGATCAATGCTTCAGTACTGATCTGCCAGATCACTGCTTCAGTACTGACCTGTCTGATCAATACTTCAGAGCGGACCTGTCTGATCAATGCTTCCGACTTATCTATAACTAAATATAGATCTGCTTGATCAATGCTTCAGCAATGACCTGTCTGATCAATGCTCAGTATGATCAATGCTTCAGTGCTAACCAGTCTGATAAATACTTCTGTCTGATCAATACGTTAGTACTGATCTGCCTGATCAATGCATCAGTACTGATCTGTCTGATCAATGCTTCAGTACTGATCTGCCTGATCAATGCTTCTGTACTGATCTGCCTGATCAATGCTTCAGTACTGATCTGCCTGATCAATGCTTCAGTACTGAACTGCCTGAACAATGCTTCAGTACTGATCTGCCTGATCAATGCTTCACTACTGATGTGCCTGATCAATGCTTCAGTACTGATCTGCCTGATCAATGCTTCAGTACTGATCTGCCTGATCAATGCTTCAGTACTGATGTGCCTGATCAATGCTTCAGTACTGACCTGTCTGATCAATGCTTCAGTACTGACCTGTCTGATCAATGCTTCAGTACTGACCTGTCTGATCAATGCTTCCAACGGACCTCTCTGATCAATGCTTCCAACGAACCTGTCTGATCAATGCTTGCAATGGACCTATCTGATCAATACTTCAGAACGGACCAGTCTGATCAATATTTCAGTACTGACCTGTCTGATCAATACTTCAGTACTGACCTGTCTGATCAATACTTCAGTACTGAACTGCCTGATCAATACTTCAGACTTATCGATAAGTTAATATAGATCTGCTTGATCAATGCTCAGTATGATCAATGCTTCAGTGCTAATCAGTCTGATAAATACTTCTGTCTGATCAATACGTTAGTACAGAACTGCCTGATCAATGCTTCAGCACGGACCTGCCTGATCAATGCTTCAGTACTGATCGGCCTGATCAATGCTTCAGTACTGATCTGCCTGATCAATGCTTCAGTATTGATGTGCCTGATCAATGCTTCAGTACTGATGTGCCTGATCAATGCTTCAGTACTGATCTGCCTGATCAATGCTTCAGTACTGATGTGCCTGATCAATGCTTCAGTACTGATGTGCCTGATCAATGCTTCAGTACTGATGTGCCTGATCAATGCTTCAGTACTGATCTGCCTTATCAATGCTTCAGTATTGAGCTGCCTGATCAATGCTTCAGTAATGATCTGCCTGATCAATGCTTCAGCACTGATATGACTGATCAATGCTTCAGTACTGATCCGCCTGATCAATGCTTCTGCACTGAACTGTCTGATCAATGCTGCTGTACTGATCTGCCTGATCATTGCGTCAGTGCTGGTGAGACTGACCAATGCTTCATTATTGATTTTTCTGATCAATGCATCATTCTGATTAAGGCTTCAGTACTGACCCATCGGAGCAACCTTTCAGTTTAAACAATGTTTCAGTACTGACCTGCTTGATCAATGCTTCAACACTGACCTGTCTGATCAATGCTCAGTATGATCAATGCTTCAGTGCTAACCAGTCTGATAAATACTTCAGTCTGATCAATACGTTATTACAGATCTGCCTGATCGGAGCAACGTTTCAGTTTAAACAATGTTTCAGTACTGACCTGCTTGATCAATGCTTCAGCACTGACCTGTCTGATCAATGCTCAGTATGATCAATGCTTCAGTGCTAACCAGTCTGATAAATACTTCTGTCTGATCAATACGTTATTACAGATCTGCCTGATCAATGCTTGAGTCCGGACCAGTCTGATCAATGCTTCAGTCCGGACCTGTGTGATCATTGTTTCAGTCCGGACCAGTCTGATCAATTCTTCAGTCCGGACCAGTCTGATCAATGCTTCAGTCCGGACAAGTCTGATCAATGCTTCAGTGCTGACCTGTCTGATCAATGCTTCAGTCCGGACCTGTCTGATCAATTCTTCAGTACGAAGCTGTCTTATAAATGCTTCAGTACTGAGCTGTCTGGTCAATACTTCATTACTGATCTGTCTGGTCAATGCTTCAGTACTGATCTGTCTGGTCAATGCTTCAGTACTGATCTGTCTGGTCAATGCTTCAGTACTGAGCTTTCTGGTCAATGCTTCAGTAGTAAGCTGTCTGATCAATGCTTCAGTCCGGACCTGTCTGAAAAATGCTTCAGTCCGGACCTGTCTGATCAATGCTTCAGTCCGGACCTGTCTGATCAATGCATCAGTCCGGACCTGTCTGATCAATGCTTCAGTCCGGACCTGTCTGATCAATGCTTCAGTCTGGACCTGTCTGATCAATGCTTCTGTCCGGACCTGTCTGATCAATGATTCAGTCCGGACCTGTCTGATCAATACTTCAGACTTATCTATAAGTTAATATAGATCTGCTTGATCAATGCTTCAGCAATGACCTGTCTGATCAATGCTCAGTATGATCAATGCTTCAGTGCTAATCAGTCTGATAAATACTTCTGTCTGATCAATACGTTAGTACAGACCTGCCTGATCAATGCTTCAGCACGGACCTGCCTGATCAATGCTTCAGTACTGATCGGCCTGATCAATGCTTCAGTACTGATCTGCCTGATCAATGCTTCAGTATTGATGTGCCTGATCAATGCTTCAGTACTGATGTGACTGATCAATGCTTCAGTACTGATGTGCCTGATCAATGCTTCAGAACTGATGTGCCTGATCAATGCTTCAGTACTGATCTGCCTGATCAATGATTCAGTACTGATCTGCCTGATCAATGATTCAGTACTGATCTGCCTGATCAATGATTCAGTACTGATCTGCCTGATCAATGCTTCAGTACTGATCTGCCTGATCAATGCTTCAGTACTGATGTGCCTGATCAATGCTTCAGTACTGATCTGCCTGATCAATGCTTCAGGACTGATCTGCCTGATCAATGCTGCAGTACTGATCTGCCTGATCAATGCTTCAGTACCGATTTGCCTGATCAATGCTTCAGTACTGATCTGCCAGATCACTGCTTCAGTACTGACCTGTCTGATCAATACTTCAGAGCGGACCTGTCTGATCAATGCTTCCGACTTATCTATAACTAAATATAGATCTGCTTGATCAATGCTTCAGCAATGACCTGTCTGATCAATGCTCAGTATGATCAATGCTTCAGTGCTAACCAGTCTGATAAATACTTCTGTCTGATCAATACGTTAGTACTGATCTGCCTGATCAATGCATCAGTACTGATCTGTCTGATCAATGCTTCAGTACTGATCTGCCTGATCAATGCTTCTGTACTGATCTGCCTGATCAATGCTTCAGTACTGATCTGCCTGATCAATGCTTCAGTACTGAACTGCCTGAACAATGCTTCAGTACTGATCTGCCTGATCAATGCTTCACTACTGATGTGCCTGATCAATGCTTCAGTACTGATCTGCCTGATCAATGCTTCAGTACTGATGTGCCTGATCAATGCTTCAGTACTGATCTGCCTGATCAATGCTTCAGTACTGATGTGCCTGATCAATGCTTCAGTACTGACCTGTCTGATCAATGCTTCAGTACTGACCTGTCTGATCAATGCTTCAGTACTGACCTGTCTGATCAATGCTTCCAACGGACCTCTCTGATCAATGCTTCCAACGAACCTGTCTGATCAATGCTTGCAATGGACCTATCTGATCAATACTTCAGAACGGACCAGTCTGATCAATATTTCAGTACTGACCTGTCTGATCAATACTTCAGTACTGACCTGTCTGATCAATACTTCAGTACTGAACTGCCTGATCAATACTTCAGACTTATCGATAAGTTAATATAGATCTGCTTGATCAATGCTCAGTATGATCAATGCTTCAGTGCTAATCAGTCTGATAAATACTTCTGTCTGATCAATACGTTAGTACAGAACTGCCTGATCAATGCTTCAGCACGGACCTGCCTGATCAATGCTTCAGTACTGATCGGCCTGATCAATGCTTCAGTACTGATCTGCCTGATCAATGCTTCAGTATTGATGTGCCTGATCAATGCTTCAGTACTGATGTGACTGATCAATGCTTCAGTACTGATGTGCCTGATCAATGCTTCAGAACTGATGTGCCTGATCAATGCTTCAGTACTGATCTGCCTGATCAATGATTCAGTACTGATCTGCCTGATCAATGATTCAGTACTGATCTGCCTGATCAATGATTCAGTACTGATCTGCCTGATCAATGCTTCAGTACTGATCTGCCTGATCAATGCTTCAGTACTGATCTGCCTGATCAATGCTTCAGGACTGATCTGCCTGATCAATGCTGCAGTACTGATCTGCCTGATCAATGCTTCAGTACCGATGTGCCTGATCAATGCTTCAGTACTGATCTGCCAGATCACTGCTTCAGTACTGACCTGTCTGATCAATACTTCAGAGCGGACCTGTCTGATCAATGCTTCCGACTTATCTATAACTAAATATAGATCTGCTTGATCAATGCTTCAGCAATGACCTGTCTGATCAATGCTCAGTATGATCAATGCTTCAGTGCTAACCAGTCTGATAAATACTTCTGTCTGATCAATACGTTAGTACTGATCTGCCTGATCAATGCATCAGTACTGATCTGTCTGATCAATGCTTCAGTACTGATCTGCCTGATCAATGCTTCTGTACTGATCTGCCTGATCAATGCTTCAGTACTGATCTGCCTGATCAATGCTTCAGTACTGATCTTCCTGATCAATGCTTCAGTACTGATCTGCCTGATCAATGCTTCAGTACTGATGTGCCTGATCAATGCTTCAGTACTGATCTGCCTGATCAATGCTTCAGTACTGATGTGCCTGATCAATGCTTCAGTACTGATCTGCCTGATCAATGCTTCAGTACTGATGTGCCTGATCAATGCTTCAGTACTGATGTGCCTGATCAATGCTTCAGTACTGATGTGCCTGATCAATGCTTCAGTACTGATCTGCCTTATCAATGCTTCAGTATTGAGCTGCCTGATCAATGCTTCAGTAATGATCTGCCTGATCAATGCTTCAGCACTGATATGACTGATCAATGCTTCAGTACTGATCCGCCTGATCAATGCTTCTGCACTGAACTGTCTGATCAATGCTGCTGTACTGATCTGCCTGATCATTGCGTCAGTGCTGGTGAGACTGACCAATGCTTCATTATTGATTTTTCTGATCAATGCATCATTCTGATTAAGGCTTCAGTACTGACCCATCGGAGCAACGTTTCAGTTTAAACAATGTTTCAGTACTGACCTGCTTGATCAATGCTTCAGCACTGACCTGTCTGATCAATGCTCAGTATGATCAATGCTTCAGTGCTAACCAGTCTGATAAATACTTCAGTCTGATCAATACGTTATTACAGATCTGCCTGATCGGAGCAACGTTTCAGTTTAAACAATGTTTCAGTACTGACCTGCTTGATCAATGCTTCAGCACTGACCTGTCTGATCAATGCTCAGTATGATCAATGCTTCAGTGCTAACCAGTCTGATAAATACTTCTGTCTGATCAATACGTTATTACAGATCTGCCTGATCAATGCTTGAGTCCGGACCAGTCTGATCAATGCTTCAGTCCGGACCTGTGTGATCATTGTTTCAGTCCGGACCAGTCTGATCAATTCTTCAGTCCGGACCAGTCTGATCAATGCTTCAGTCCGGACAAGTCTGATCAATGCTTCAGTGCTGACCTGTCTGATCAATGCTTCAGTCCGGACCTGTCTGATCAATTCTTCAGTACGAAGCTGTCTTATAAATGCTTCAGTACTGAGCTGTCTGGTCAATACTTCATTACTGATCTGTCTGGTCAATGCTTCAGTACTGATCTGTCTGGTCAATGCTTCAGTACTGATCTGTCTGGTCAATGCTTCAGTACTGAGCTTTCTGGTCAATGCTTCAGTAGTAAGCTGTCTGATCAATGCTTCAGTCCGGACCTGTCTGAAAAATGCTTCAGTCCGGACCTGTCTGATCAATGCTTCAGTCCGGACCTGTCTGATCAATGCATCAGTCCGGACCTGTCTGATCAATGCTTCAGTCCGGACCTGTCTGATCAATGCTTCAGTCTGGACCTGTCTGATCAATGCTTCTGTCCGGACCTGTCTGATCAATGATTCAGTCCGGACCTGTCTGATCAATACTTCAGACTTATCTATAAGTTAATATAGATCTGCTTGATCAATGCTTCAGCAATGACCTGTCTGATCAATGCTCAGTATGATCAATGCTTCAGTGCTAACCAGTCTGATAAATACTTCTGTCTGATCAATACGTTAGTACAGATCTGCCTGATCAATGCTTTAGCATGGACCTGTATGATCAATGCTTCGGTACTGATCTGCCTGATCAATGCTTCAGTACTGATGTGCCTGATCAATGCTTCAGTACTGATCTGCCTGATCAATGCTTCAGTACTGATCTGCCTGATCAATGCTTCAGTACTGATCTGCCTAATCAATGCTTCAGGACTGATCTGCCTGATCAATGCTGCAGTACTGATCTGCCTGATCAATGCTTCAGTACCGATGTGCCTGATCAATGCTTCAGTACTGATCTGCCAGATCACTGCTTCAGTACTGACCTGTCTGAACAATACTTCAGAGCGGACCTGTCTGATCAATGCTTCAGACTTATCTATAACTAAATATAGATCTGCTTGATCAATGCTTCAGCAATGACCAGTCTGATCAATGCTCAGTATGATCAATGCTTCAGTGCTAACCAGTCTGATAAATACTTCTGTCTGATCAATACGTTAGTACTGATCTGCCTGATCAATGCATCAGTACTGATCTGTCTGATCAATGCTTCTGTACTGATCTGCCTGATCAATGCTTCTGTACTGATCTGCCTGATCAATGCTTCAGTACTGATCTGCCTGATCAATGCTTCAGTACTGATCTGCCTAATCAATGCTTCAGTACTGATCTGCCTGATCAATGCTTCAGTACTGATCTGCCTGATCAATGCTTCAGTACTGATCTGCCTGATCAATGCTTCAGTACTGATCTGCCTGATCAATGCTTCAGTACTGATGTGCCTGATCAATGCTTCAGTACTGATGTGCCTGATCAATGCTTCAGTACTGATGTGCCTGATCAATGCTTCAGTACTGATCTGCCTTATCAATGCTTCAGTATTGATCTGCCTGATCAATGCTTCAGTAATGATCTGCCTGATCAATGCTTCAGCACTGATATGACTGATCAATGCTTCAGTACTGATCCGCCTCTTCAATGCTTCTGCACTGAACTGTCTGATCAATGCTGCTGTACTGATCTGCCTGATCATTGCGTCAGTGCTGGTGAGACTGACCAATGCTTCATTATTGATTTTTCTGATCAATGCATCATTCTGATTAAGGCTTCAGTACTGACCCATCGGAGCAACGTTTCAGTTTAAACAATGTTTCAGTACTGACCTGCTTGATCAATGCTTCTGCACTGACCTGTCTGATCAATGCTCAGTATGATCAATGCTTCAGTGCTAACCAGTCTGATAAATACTTCTGTCTGATCAATATGTTATTACAGATCTGCCTGATCAATGCTTGAGTCCGGACCAGTCTGATCAATGCTTCAGTCCGGACATGTGTGATCATTGCTTCAGTCCGGACCAGTCTGATCAATTCTTCAGTCCGGACCAGTCTGATCAATGCTTCAGTCCGGACAAGTCTGATCAATGCTTCAGTGCTGACCTGTCTGATCAATGCTTCAGTCCGGACCTGTCTGATCAATTCTTCAGTACGAAGCTGTCTTATAAATGCTTCAGTACTGAGCTGTCTGGTCAATACTTCATTACTGATCTGTCTGGTCAATGCTTCAGTACTGATCTGTCTGGTCAATGCTTCAGTACTGATCTGTCTGGTCAATGCTTCAGTACTGAGCTTTCTGGTCAATGCTTCAGTAGTAAGCTGTCTGATCAATGCTTCAGTCCGGACCTGTCTGAAAAATGCTTCAGTCCGGACCTGTCTGATCAATGCTTCAGTCCGGACCTGTCTGATCAATGCATCAGTCCGGACCTGTCTGATCAATGCTTCAGTCCGGACCTGTCTGATCAATGCTTCAGTCTGGACCTGTCTGATCAATGCTTCTGTCCGGACCTGTCTGATCAATGCTTCAGTCCGGACCTGTCTGATCAATACTTCAGACTTATCTATAAGTTAATATAGATCTGCTTGATCAATGCTTCAGCAATGACCTGTCTGATCAATGCTCAGTATGATCAATGCTTCAGTGCTAACCAGTCTGATAAATACTTCTGTCTGATCAATACGTTAGTACAGATCTGCCTGATCAATGCTTTAGCATGGACCTGTATGATCAATGCTTCGGTACTGATCTGCCTGATCAATGCTTCAGTACTGATCTGCCTGATCAATGCTTCAGTACGGATCTGCCTGATCAATGCTTCAGTACTGATCTGCCTGATCAATGCTTCAGTACTGATCTGCCTAATCAATGCTTCAGTACTGATCTGCCTGATCAATGCTTCAGTACTGATGTGCCTGATCAATGCTTCAGTACTTATCTGCCTGATCAACGCTTCCGTACTGATCGGCCTGATCAATGCTTCAGTACTGATCTGCCTGATCAACGCTTCAGTACTGATCTGCCTGATTAATGCTTCAGTACTGATGTGCCTGATCAATGCTCCAGTACTGTTGTGCCTGATCAATGCTTCAGTACTGACCTGCCTGAACAATTCTTCAGTACTGATGTGCCTGATCAATGCTTCAGTACTGATCTGCCTTATCAATGCTTCAGTATTGAGCTGCTTGATCAATGCTTCAGTAATGATCTGCCTGAACAATGCTTCTGCACTGAACTGTCTGATCAATGCTGCTGTACTGATCTGCCTGATCATTGCGTCAGTGCTGGTGAGTCTGACCAATGCTTCATTATTGATTTTTCTGATCAATGCATCATTCTGATTAAGGCTTCAGTACTGACCCATCGGAGCAACGTTTCAGTTTAAACAATGTTTCAGTACTGACCTGCTTGATCAATGCTTCAGCACTGACCTGTCTGATCAATGCTCAGTATGATCAATGCTTCAGTGCTAACCAGTCTGATAAATACTTCAGTCTGATCAATACGTTATTACAGATCTGCCTGATCAATGCTTGAGTCCGGACCAGTCTGATCAATGCTTCAGTCCGGACAAGTCTGATCAATGCTTCAGTGCTGACCTGTCTGATCAATGCTTCAGTCCGGACCTGTCTGATCAATTCTTCAGTACGAAGCTGTCTTATCAATGCTTCAGTACTGAGCTGTCTGGTCAATGCTTCAGTACTGATCTGTCTGGTCAATGCTTCAGTACTGAGCTGTCTGGTCAATGCTTCAGTAGTAAGCTGTCTGATCAATGCTTCAGTAATGATCTGCCTGATCAATGCTTCAGTCCGGACCTGTCTGATCAATGCTTCAGTCCGGACCTGTCTGATCAATGCTTCAGTCCGGTCCTGTCTGATCAATGCTTCAGTCCGGACCTGTCTGATGAATGCTTCAGTCCGGACCTGTCTGAACAATGCTTCAGTCCGGACCTGTCTGATCAATGCTTCTGTCCGGACCTGTCTGATCAATGCTTCAGTCCGGACCAGTCTGATCAATGCTTCAGTACTGATCTGCCTGATCAATGCTTCAGTACTGATCTGCCTGATCAATGCTTCAGTACTGATGTGCCTGATCAATGCTTCAGTACTGATCTGCCGGATCACGGCTTCAGTACTGACCTGTGTGATCAATACTTCAGAACGGACCTGTCTGATCAATGCTTCAGCACTGACCTGTCTGATCAATGCTCAGTATGATCAATGCTTCAGTGCAAACCAGTCTAATAAATACTTCAGTTTAATAAATACGTTAGTACAGATCTGCCTGATCAATGCTTCCATCCGGACCAGTCTGATCAATGCTTCAGTCCGGATCTGTCTGATCATTGCTTCGGTCCGGACCAGTCTGATCAATTCTTCAGTCCGGAGCAGTCTGATCAATGCTTCAGTCCGGACAAGTCTGATCAATGCTTCAGTGCTGACCTGTCTGATCTATGCTTCAGTGCTGACCTTTCTGATCAATTCTTCAGTACTAAGCTGTCTTATCAATGCTTCAGTATTGAGCTGTCTGGTCAAGGCTTCAGTACTGATCTGTTTGGTCAATGCTTCAGTACTGATCTGTCTGGTCAATGCTTCAGTACTGAGCTGTCTGGTCAATGCTTCAGTAGTAAGCTGTCTGATCAATGCTTCTGTAATGATCTGCCTGATCAATGCTTCAGTCCGGACCTGTCTGATCAATGCTTCAGTCCGGACCTGTCTGATCAATGCTTCAGTCCGGACCTGTCTGATCAATGCTTCAGTCCGGACCTGTCTGATCAATGCTTCAGTCCGGACCTGTCTGATCAATGCTTCAGTCCGGACCTGTCTGATCAATGCTTCAGTCCGGACCTGTCTGATCAATGCTTCAGTACTGACGTGCCTGATCAATGCTTCAGTACTGATCTGCCTGATCACGGCTTCAGTACTGACCTGTCTGATCAATACTTCAGAACGGACCTGTCTGATCAATACTTCAGACTTATCTATAAGTTGATATAGATCTGCTTGATCAATGCTTCAGCAATGACCTGTCTGATCAATGCTCAGTATGATCAATGCTTCAGTGCTAACCAGTCTGATAAATACTTCTGTCTGATCAATACGTTAGTACAGATCTGCCTGATCAATGCTTTAGCATGGACCTGTATGATCAATGCTTCGGTACTGATCTGCCTGATCAATGCTTCAGTACTGATCTGCCTGATCAATGCTTCAGTACGGATCTGCCTGATCAATGCTTCAGTACTGATGTGCCTGATCAATGCTTCAGTACTGATCTGCCTGATCAATGCTTCAGTACTGATCTGCCTGATCAATGCTTCAGTACTGATGTGCCTGATCAATGCTTCAGTACTGATGTGCCTGATCAACGCTATCTTACTGATCTGCCTGATCAATGCTTCAGTACTGATCTGCCTGATCAATGCTTCAGTACTGATGTTCCTGATCAATGCTTCAGTACTGATGTGCCTGATCAATGCTTCAGTACTGATGTGCCTGATCAATGCTTCAGTACTGATGTGCCTGATAAATGCTTCAGTACTGATCTGCCTGATCAATGCTTCAGTACTGATGTGCCTGATCAATGCTTCAGTACTCTTCTGCCTGATCAATGCTTCAGTATTGAGCTGCCTGATCAGTGCTTCAGTAATGATCTGCCTGAACAATGCTTCAGCACTGATATGCCTGATCAATGCTTCAGTACTGATCGCCTGATCACTGCTTCTGCACTGAACTGTCTGATCAATGCTGCTTTACTGATCTGCCTGATCATTGCTTCAGTGCTGGTGAGTCTGACCACTGCTTCATTATTGATTTTTCTGATCAATGCATCATTCTGATTAAGGCTTCAGTACTGACCCATCGGAGCAATGTTTCAGTTTAATCAATGTTTCAGAACTGACCTGCTTGATCATTGCTTCAGCACTGACCTGTCTGATCAATGCTCAGTATGATCAATGCTTCAGTGCTAACCAGTCTGATAAATACTTCAGTCTGATCAATACGTTAGTACAGATCTGCCTGATCAATGCTTCAGTCCGGACCAGTCTGATCAATGCCTCAGTCCAGACCTGTCTGATCATTGCTTCGGTCCTGACCAGTCTGATCAATTCTTCAGTCCGGAGCAGTCTGATCAATGCTTCAGTCCGGACAAGTCTGATCAATGCTTCAGAGCTGACCTGTCTGATCTATGCTTCAGTGCTGACCTGTCTGATAAATTCTTCAGTACTAAGCTGTCTTATCAATGATTCAGTACTGAGCTGTCTGGTCAAGGCTTCAGTACTGATCTGTCTGGTCAATGCTTCAGTACTGATCTGTCTGGTCAATGCTTCAGTACTGATCTGTCTGGTCAATGCTTTAGTACTGAGCTGTCTGGTCAATGCTTCAGTAGTAAGCTGTCTGATCAATGCTTCAGTCCGGACCTGTCTGATCAATGCTTCAGTCCGGACCTGTCTGATCAATGCTTCAGTCCGGACCTGTCTGATCAATGCTTCAGTCCAGACCTGTCTGATCAATGCTTCAGTCCAGACCTGTCTGACCAATGCTTCAGTCCATACCTGTCTGATCAATGCTTCAGTCCGGACCTGTCTGATCAATGCTTCAGTCCGGACCTGTCTGATCAATGCTTCAGTCCGGACCTGTCTGATCAATGCTTCAGTCCGGACCTGTCTGATCAATGCTTCAGTCCTGACAAGTCTGATCAAA
The DNA here is from genome assembly GCF_017639515.1 of Carcharodon carcharias. Lineage (NCBI taxonomy): Eukaryota > Metazoa > Chordata > Chondrichthyes > Lamniformes > Lamnidae > Carcharodon > Carcharodon carcharias. The sequence goes on from NC_054485.1 coordinate 77,515,273, forward strand.
GCTTCAGTCCGGACCGGTCTGATCAATGCTTCAGTCCTGACCTGTCTGAACAATGCTTCAGTCCGGACCTGTCTGATGAATGCTTCCGTCCGGACCTGTCTGATCAATGCTTCAGTCCGGACCTGTCTGATCAATGCTTCAGACCGGACCTGTCTGATCAATGCTTCAGTCCGGACCTGTCTGATCAATGCTTCAGACCGGACCTGTCTGATCAATGGTTCAGTTCGGACCTGTCTGATCAATTCTTCAGTCCGGACCTGTCTGATCAATGCTTCAGTCCGGACCTGTCTGATCATTGTTTCAGTCCGGACCTGTCTGATCAATGCTTCAGTCCAGACCTCTCTGATCATTGCTTCAGTCCAGACCTGTCTGATCAATGCTTCAGTTCGGACCTGTCTGATCAATGCTTCAGTCCAGACCTGTCTGATCATTGCTTCAGTCCGGACCTGTCTATTCAATGCTTCAGTACTGAGCTTTCTGGTCAATTCATCAGTACTGATCTGTCTGGTCAATTCTTCAGTACTGAGCTGTCTGGTCAATGCTTCAGTACTGAGCTGTCTGGTCAATGCTTCAGTACTGAGCTGTCTGGTCAATGCTTCAGTACTGAGCTGTCTGGTCAATGCTTCAGTACTGAGCTGTCTGATCAATGCTTCAGTAGTGACCTGTCTGATCAATGCTTCAGTACTGATCTGTCTGATCAATGCTTCATTACTGACCTGTCTGATAAATGCTTCAGCACTGACCTGTCTGGTCAATGTTTCAGTCTGAGTTATCTGGTCAATGCGTCTGTCTAAACAATGCTTCAGTACTGACCTATCTGATCAATGCTTCAGTCTGAACTATCTGATCAATGCATTGGCACTGACTTGCCTGATCAATGGTTGAGTCTGATCACTGCTTCAATGGTGATATGTTTGATGAATGCTTCAGTCTGGTCAATAAATTCAGAACTGACCTTTCTGATCAATGTTTCAGCAGTATCCCGTCTGATCAATGCTTCAGCACGGAGCTGCCAGATCAAACTTCAGAACGGACCTGTCTGATCAAAGCTTCAGTACGGACCTGTCTGATCAAAGCTTCAGTACTGACCTGTCTCATCAATGCTTCAGTATGACCTGTCTCATCAATGCTTCAGTACTGTCCTGTCTGATCAATGCTTCAGTACTGACCTGTCTGATCAATGCTTCAGTTCAGACCTGTCTATTCAATGCTTCAGTACTGAGCTTTCTGGTCAATTCATCAGTACTGATCTGTCTGGTCAATTCTTCAGTACTGAGCTGTCTGGTCAATGCTTCAGTACTGAGCTGTCTGGTCAATGCTTCAGTACTGAGCTGTCTGGTCAATGCTTCAGTACTGAGCTGTCTGGTCAATGCTTCAGTACTGAGCTGTCTGATCAATGCTTCAGTAGTGACCTGTCTGATCAATGCTTCAGTACTGATCTGTCTGATCAATGCTTCATTACTGACCTGTCTGATAAATGCTTCAGCACTGACCTGTCTGGTCAATGTTTCAGTCTGAGTTATCTGGTCAATGCGTCTGTCTAAACAATGCTTCAGTACTGACCTATCTGATCAATGCTTCAGTCTGAACTATCTGATCAATGCATTGGCACTGACTTGCCTGATCAATGGTTGAGTCTGATCACTGCTTCAATGGTGATATGTTTGATGAATGCTTCAGTCTGGTCAATAAATTCAGAACTGACCTTTCTGATCAATGTTTCAGCAGTATCCCGTCTGATCAATGCTTCAGCACGGAGCTGCCAGATCAAACTTCAGAACGGACCTGTCTGATCAAAGCTTCAGTACGGACCTGTCTGATCAAAGCTTCAGTACTGACCTGTCTCATCAATGCTTCAGTATGACCTGTCCCATCAATGCTTCAGTACTGTCCTGTCTGATCAATGCTTCAGTACTGACCTGTCTGATCAATGCTTCAGTTCAGACCTGTCTGATCAATATTTCATTACTGAACTGTCTGATCAATGCTTCAGTAGTGAACTGTCTGATCAATGCTTCAGTACGGACCTGCCAGATCAATGCTTCAGAACGGAGCTGTCTGATCAATAATTCAGAACGGACCTGTCTGATCAATGCTTCAGTCCGGACAAGTCTGATCAATGCTTCAGTCCGGACCGGTCTGATCAATGCTTCAGTCCGGACCTGTCTGATCAATGCTTCAGTCCGGACCTGTCTGATGAATGCTTCCGTCCGGACCTGTCTGATCAATGCTTCAGTCCGGACCTGTCTGATCAATGCTTCAGTCCGGACCTGTCTGATCAATGCTTCAGTCCGGACCTGTCTGATCAATGCTTCAGACCGGACCTGTCTGATCAATGCTTCAGTCCGGACCTGTCTGATCAATGCTTCAGTCCGGACCTGTCTGATCAATGCTTCAGTCCGGACCTGTCTGATCATTGCTTCAGTCCGGACCTGTCTGATCAATGCTTCAGTCCAGACCGGTCTGATCATTGCTCCAGTCCGGACCTGTCTATTCAATGCTTCAGAACTGAGCTTTCTGGTCAATTCATCAGTACTGATCTGTCTGGTCAATGCTTCAGTACTGAGCTGTCTGGTCAATGCTTCAGTACTGAGCTGTCTGGTCAATGCTTCAGTACTGAGCTGTCTGATCAATGCTTCAGTACTGACCTGTCTGATCAATGCTTCAATACTGACCTGTCTGATAAATGCTTCACTACTGAACTGCCTGAACAATTCTTCAGCACTGATCTCTCTGATCAATGCTCAACACTGAATTGTCAGATCAATGCTTCAGTAATGACCTGCCTGATCAGTGCTTCAATACTGATCTGCCTGATCAATGCTTCAATACTGATCTGCCTGATCAATGCTTCAGTCTGATCAATGCTTCAATACTGATCTGCCTGATCAATGCTTCAGTACTGGCAAGTCTGACCAATGCTTCATTCCTGACCTTTCTAATCAATGCATCAGTCTGATCAATGCTTCAGTACTGACCTGCTTGATCAATCCTTCAGAACTGACCTGTCTGATCAATCATCAGTTCTGCACCGTCTGATTAATGCTTTAGTACAGTCTTGTCTGATAAATGCTTCAGCACTGACCTGTCTGATCAATGCTTCAGTCTGAGATATCTGGTCAATGCTTCAGTCTGAACAAGGCTTCAGTACTGACCTGTCTGATCAATGCTTTAGTCTGAACTTGCTGATCAATGCATTAGCACTGACTTGCCTGATCAATGGTTCAGTCTGATCACTGCTTCAATATTGACCTGTCTGATCAGTACTTCAGCACTGACCTTTCCGATGAATGCTTCAGTCTGGTCAAAGCTTCAGAACTGATATTTATTGTAAATGCTCCAGCACTGAACTGTCTGATCAATGCTTCAACATTATCCTGTCTGATCAATGCTTCAGCTCTGAGTTATCTGGTCACTGCTTCAGTCTGAACAAAGCTTCAGTACTGACCTGTCTGATCAATGCTTCAGTACTGACCTGTCTGACCAATACTTCAGAACGGACCTGTCTGATCAATGCTTCAGCATGGACCTGTTTGATCAACACTTCAGAACGGACCTGTCTGATCAATGCTTCAGTATTGACCTGTCTGATCAATACTTCAGAATTATGTATAAATTAGTATAGATCTGCATGATCAATGCTCCGTTACTGACCTTCCTGATCAATGCATCAGCACTGAGCTGTCTGATCAATGCTTCAGGACTGACATGTCTGATCAATGCTTCAGTACAGACCTATAGGATTAATAGTTCATTCCGGACCTGTTTGATCAATTCTTCAGTACTGACCTGTCTGATCAATGCTTCAGTACTGACCTGTCTGATCAATGCTTCAGTACTGACCTGTCTGATCAATGCTTCAGTACTGACCTGTCTGATCAATGCTTCAGTACTGACCTGTCTGATCAATGCTTCCAACGGACCTCTCTGATCAATGCTTCCAACGAACCTGTCTGATCAATGCTTGCAATGGACCTATCTGATCAATACTTCAGAACGGACCAGTCTGATCAATATTTCAGTACTGACCTGTCTGATCAATACTTCAGTACTGACCTGTCTGATCAATACTTCAGTACTGAACTGTCTGATCAATACTTCAGAACGGACCTGTCTGATCAATACTTCAGACTTATCGATAAGTTAATATAGATCTGCTTGATCAATGCTCAGTATGATGAATGCTTCAGTGCTAATCAGTCTGATAAATACTTCTGTCTGATCAATACGTTAGTACAGAACTGCCTGATCAATGCTTCAGCACGGACCTGCCTGATCAATGCTTCAGTACTGATCGGCCTGATCAATGCTTCAGTACTGATCTGCCTGATCAATGCTTCAGTATTGATGTGCCTGATCAATGCTTCAGTACTGATGTGACTGATCAATGCTTCAGTACTGATGTGCCTGATAAATGCTTCAGTACTGATGTGCCTGATCAATGCTTCAGTACTGATCTGCCTGATCAATGATTCAGTACTGATCTGCCTGATCAATGATTCAGTACTGATCTGCCTGATCAATGCTTCAGTACTGATCTGCCTGATCAATGCTTCAGTACTGATGTGCCTGATCAATGCTTCAGTACTAATCTGCCTGATCAATGCTTCAGGACTGATCTGCCTGATCAATGCTGCAGTACTGATCTGCCTGATCAATGCTTCAATACTGATCTGCCTGATCAATGCTTCAGTACTGGCAAGTCTGACCAATGCTTCATTCCTGACCTTTCTAATCAATGCATCAGTCTAATCAATGCTTCAGTACTGACCTGCTTGATCAATCCTTCAGAACTGACCTGTCTGATCAATCATCAGTTCTGCACCGTCTGATTAATGCTTTAGTACAGTCTTGTCTGATAAATGCTTCAGCACTGACCTGTCTGATCAATGCTTCAGTCTGTGATATCTGGTCAATGCTTCAGTCTAAACAATGTTTCAGTACTCACCTGTCAGATCAATGTGTCATTCTGAACTTTCTGATCAATGCATTAGCACTGACTTGCCTGATCAATGGTGAGTCTGATCACTGCTTCAATGGTGACCTGTCTGATCATTACTTCAGCACTGACCTTTTCGATGAATGCTTCAGTCCGGTCAAAGATTCAGAACTGATATTTATAGTCAATGCTTCAGCAGTGACCTGTCTGATCAATTCTTCAGTCTTGTCAAGGATTCAGAACTGAATTTTCAGATCAATGCTTCAGCACTGAACTGTCTGATCAATGCTTCAGTCTGGTCAAGGATTAAGAACGGACCTTTCTGATCAATGCTTCAGCTCAAAACTGTCTGATCAATGCTTCAGCATTAACATGTCTGAACAATGCTTCAGTCTGGTCAAGGATTAAGAACTGACCTTTCTGATCAATGCTTCAGCTCAAAACTGTCTGATCAATGCTTCAGCTCAAAACTGTCTGATCAATGCTTCAGCATCAACCTCTCTGATCAATGCTTCAGTACTGACCTGTCTGATCAATGCTTCAGTAATGACCTGTCTGATCAATGATTCAGTACTGACCTGTCTGATCAATGCTTCAGTACTGACCTGTCTGATCAATGCTTCAGTACTGACCTGTCTGATCAATGCTTCAATACTGACCTGTCTGATAAATGCTTCACTACTGAACTGCCTGAACAATTCTTCAGCACTGATCTCTCTGATCAATGCTCAACACTGAATTGTCAGATCAATGCTTCAGTAATGACCTGCCTGATCAGTGCTTCAATACTGATCTGCCTGATCAATGCTTCAATACTGATCTGCCTGATCAATGCTTCAGTCTGATCAATGCTTCAATACTGATCTTCCTGATCAATGCTTCAATACTGATCTGCCTGATCAATGCTTCAGTACTGGCAAGTCTGACCAATGCTTCATTCCTGACCTTTCTAATCAATGCATCAGTCTGATCAATGCTTCAGTACTGACCTGCTTGATCAATCCTTCAGAACTGACCTGTCTGATCAATCATCAGTTCTGCACCGTCTGATTAATGCTTTAGTACAGTCTTGTCTGATAAATGCTTCAGCACTGACCTGTCTGATCAATGCTTCAGTCTGAGATATCTGGTCAATGCTTCAGTCTGAACAAGGCTTCAGTACTGACCTGTCTGATCAATGCTTTAGTCTGAACTTGCTGATCAATGCATTAGCACTGACTTGCCTGATCAATGGTTCAGTCTGATCACTGCTTCAATATTGACCTGTCTGATCAGTACTTCAGCACTGACCTTTCCGATGAATGCTTCAGTCTGGTCAAAGCTTCAGAACTGATATTTATTGTAAATGCTCCAGCACTGAATTGTCTGATCAATGCTTCAACATTATCCTGTCTGATCAATGCTTCAGCTCTGAGTTATCTGGTCACTGCTTCAGTCTGAACAAAGCTTCAGTACTGACCTGTCTGATCAATGCTTCAGTACTGACCTGTCTGACCAATACTTCAGAACGGACCTGTCTGATCAATGCTTCAGCATGGACCTGTTTGATCAACACTTCAGAACGGACCTGTCTGATCAATGCTTCAGTACTGACCTGTCTGATCAATACTTCAGAATTATGTATAAATTAGTATAGATCTGCATGATCAATGCTGCGTTACTGACCTTCCTGATCAATGCATCAGCACTGAGCTGTCTGATCAATGCTTCAGGACTGACATGTCTGATCAATGCTTCAGTACAGACCTATAGGATTAATACTTCATTCCGGACCTGTTTGATCAATTCTTCAGTACTGACCTGTCTGATCAATGCTTCAGTACTGACCTGTCTGATCAATGCTTCAGTACTGACCTGTCTGATCAATGCTTCAGTACTGACCTGTCTGATCAATGCTTCAGTACTGACCTGTCTGATCAATGCTTCCAACGGACCTCTCTGATCAATGCTTCCAACGAACCTGTCTGATCAATGCTTGCAATGGACCTATCTGATCAATACTTCAGAACGGACCAGTCTGATCAATATTTCAGTACTGACCTGTCTGATCAATACTTCAGTACTGACCTGTCTGATCAATACTTCAGTACTGAACTGTCTGATCAATACTTCAGAACGGACCTGTCTGATCAATACTTCAGACTTATCGATAAGTTAATATAGATCTGCTTGATCAATGCTCAGTATGATCAATGCTTCAGTGCTAATCAGTCTGATAAATACTTCTGTCTGATCAATACGTTAGTACAGAACTGCCTGATCAATGCTTCATCACGGACCTGCCTGATCAATGCTTCAGTACTGATCGGCCTGATCAATGCTTCAGTACTGATCTGCCTGATCAATGCTTCAGTATTGATGTGCCTGATCAATGCTTCAGTACTGATGTGACTGATCAATGCTTCAGTACTGATGTGCCTGATAAATGCTTCAGTACTGATGTGCCTGATCAATGCTTCAGTACTGATCTGCCTGATCAATGATTCAGTACTGATCTGCCTGATCAATGATTCAGTACTGATCTGCCTGATCAATGCTTCAGTACTGATCTGCCTGATCAATGCTTCAGTACTGATGTGCCTGATCAATGCTTCAGTACTAATCTGCCTGATCAATGCTTCAGGACTGATCTGCCTGATCAATGCTGCAGTACTGATCTGCCTGATCAATGCTTCAGTACCGATGTGCCTGATCAATGCTTCAGTACTGATCTGCCAGATCACTGCTTCAGTACTGACCTGTCTGATCAATACTTCAGAGCGGACCTGTCTGATCAATGCTTCCGACTTATCTATAACTAAATATAGATCTGCTTGATCAATGCTTCAGCAATGACCTGTCTGATCAATGCTCAGTATGATCAATGCTTCAGTGCTAACCAGTCTGATAAATACTTCTGTCTGATCAATACGTTAGTACTGATCTGCCTGATCAATGCATCAGTACTGATCTGTCTGATCAATGCTTCAGTACTGATCTGCCTGATCAATGCTTCAGTCCGGACCAGTCTGATCAATGCTTCAGTCCGGACCTGTGTGATCATTGCTTCAGTCCGGACCAGTCTGATCAATTCTTCAGTCCGGACCAGTCTGATCAATGCTTCAGTCCGGACAAGTCTGATCAATGCTTCAGTGCTGACCTGTCTGATCAATGCTTCAGTCCGGACCTGTCTGATCAATTCTTCAGTACGAAGCTGTCTTATAAATGCTTCAGTACTGAGCTGTCTGGTCAATACTTCATTACTGATCTGTCTGGTCAATGCTTCAGTACTGATCTGTCTGGTCAATGCTTCAGTACTGATCTGTCTGGTCAATGCTTCAGTACTGAGCTTTCTGGTCAATGCTTCAGTAGTAAGCTGTCTGATCAATGCTTCAGTCCGGACCTGTCTGATCAATGCTTCAGTCCGGACCTGTCTGATCAATGCTTCAGTCCGGACCTGTCTGATCAATGCTTCAGTCCGGACCTGTCTGATCAATGCTTCAGTCCGGACCTGTCTGATCAATGCTTCAGTCTGGACCTGTCTGATCAATGGTTCAGTCCGGACCTGTCTGATCAATGATTCAGTCCGGACCTGTCTGATCAATACTTCAGACTTATCTATAAGTTAATATAGATCTGCTTGATCAATGCTTCAGCAATGACCTGTCTGATCAATGCTCAGTATGATCAATGCTTCAGTGCTAACCAGTCTGATAAATACTTCTGTCTGATCAATACGTTAGTACAGATCTGCCTGAACAATGCTTTAGCATGGACCTGTACGATCAATGCTTCGGTACTGATCTGCCTGATCACTGCTTCAGTACTGATCTGCCTGATCAATGCTTCAGTACTGATCTGCCTGATCAATGCTTCAGTACTGATCTGCCTGATCAATGCTTCAGTACTGATCTGCCTGATTAATGCTTCAGTACTGATCTGCCTGATCAATGCTTCAGTACTGATGTGCCTGATCAATGCTTCAGTACTTATCTGCCTGATCAACGCTTCCGTACTGATCGGCCTGATCAATGCTTCAGTACTGATCTGCCTGATCAATGCTTCAGTACTGATCTGCCTGATTAATGCTTCAGTACTGATGTGCCTGATCAATGCTTCAGTACTGATCTGCCTAATCAATTCTTCAGTGCTGATCTGCCTGATCAATGCTTCTGTACTGATCTGCCTGATCAATGCTTCAGTACTGATGTGCCTGATCAATGCTTCAGTACTGATGTGCCTGATCAATGCTTCATTACTGATCTGCTGATAAATGCTTCAGTACTGATGTGCCTGATCAATGCATCAGTACTGATGTGCCTTATCAATGTTTCATTACTGATGTGCCTGAACAATGCTTCAGTGCTGCTCTGCCTGATCAATGCTTCAGTAGCGATCTGCCTGATCAATGCTTCAGTAGCGATCTGCCTGATCAATGCTTCAGTACTGATGTGCCTGAACAATGCTTCAGTGCTGATCTGCCTGATCAATGCTTCAGTAGCGATCTGCCTGATCAATGCTTCATTAACAATCTGTTTGATCAATGCTTCAGTACTGATGTGCCTGATCAATGCTTCAGTACTGAGTGCCTGATCAATGCTTCAGTACTGATCTGCTGATAATTGCTTCAGTTCTGATGTGCCGGGTCAATGTTTCTGTACTGATCTTCCTGATCAATGCTTCAGTACTGATGTGCCTGATCAATGCATCAGTTCTGATCTGCCTGATCAATGCTTGGGAACTGATCTGCCTGATCAATGCTTCAGTGCTGATCTGGCTGATCAATGCTCCAGTACTGATCTGCCTGATCAATGCTTCAGTACTGATGTGCCTGATCAATGCTTCAGTACTGATGTGCCTGATCAATGCTTCAGTACTGATCTGCTGATCAATGCTTCAGTACTGATGTGCCTGATCAATGCTTCAGTACTGATGTGCCTGATCAATGCTTAGGTAGTGATCTGCCTGATCAATGCTTCAGTACTGTTCTACCTGATCAATGCTTCAGTACTGATCTGCCTGATCAATGCTACAGTACGGATCTGCCTGATCAATGCTTCAGTACGGAGCTGCCTGATCAATGCTTCAGTACGGATCTGCCTGATCAATGCTTCAGTACTGATCAGCCTGATCAATGCTTCAGTACTGATGTGCCTGATCAATGCTTCAGTACTGATGTGCCTGATCAATGCTTCAGTACTGATCAGCCTGATCAATGCGTCAGTACTTATCTACCTGATCAATGCTTCTGTACTGATCTGCCTGATCAATGCTTCAGTGATGATCTGAATGATCAATGCTTCCAAACTGATCTGCTTGATCAATGCTTCAGTACTGATCTGCCTGATCAATGCTTCGGTACTGATCTGCCTGATTAATGCTTGAGTACTGATCTGCCTGATCAATGCTTCAGTACTGATCAGCCGGATCAATGCTTCAGTACTGATCTGCCTGATCAATGCTCCATTACTGATCTGCTGATAAATACTTCAGTACTGATGTGCCGTTTCAATGCTTCATTACTGATGTGCCTGATCAAAGCATCAGTTCTGATGTGCCTGATCAATGCTTCAGTACTGATCTGCCTGATCAATGCTTTAGTGCTGATGTGCCTGATCATTGCTTCAGTACTGTTCTGCCTAATCAATTCTTCAGTGCTGATCTGCCTGATCAATGCTTCAGTACTGATCAGCCTGATCAATGCTTCAGTACTGATCTGCATGATCAATGCTTCAGTAATGATCTGCCTGATGAATTCTTCAGCGCTGAGCTGTCTGATCAATGCTTCAGTACCGACCTGTCTGATCAATGCTTCAGTACAGATCTGTCTGATCAATGCTTCAGTACAGACCTGTCTGATCAATGCTTCAGTGCAGACCTTTCCGATCAATGCTTTAGTAGTGATCTGCCTGATCATTGCTTCAGTTCAGGTGAGACTGACCAATGCTTCATTACTGATTTTTCTGATCAATGCATCATTCTGATTAAGCCTTCAGTACTGACCCTTCGGAGACATGTTTCAGTTTAATCAACGTTTCAGTACTGACCTGAATGATCAATGCTCAGTATGATCAATGCTTCAGTGCTAACCAGTCTGATAAACACTTCTGTCTGATCAATGCTTCAGTATTGATCTGCCTGATCAATGCTTCAGTACTGATCTGCCTGATCAATGCTTAGGTAGTGATCTGCCAGATCAATGCTTCAGTACTGTTCTGCCTGATCAATGCTTCAGTACTGATCTGCCTGATCAATGCTTCAGTACGGATCTGCCTGATCAATGCTTCAGTACGGAGCTGCCTGAACAATGCTTCAGTACGGATCTGCCTGATCAATGCTTCAGTACTGATCAGCCTGATCAATGCTTGAGTACTGATGTGCCTGATCAATGCTTCAGTACTGATGTGCCTGATCAATGCTTCAGTACTGATGTGCCTGATCAATGCTTCAGCACTGATGTGCCTGATCAATGCTTCAGTACTGATCTGCTGATAAATGCTTCAGTACTGATGTGTCTGATCAATGCTTCCGCACTGATGTGCCCGATAAATGCTTCAGTACTAATGTGCCTGATCAATTCTTCAGTACTGATGTGCCTGATCAATGCATCAGTACTGATGTGCCAGATCAATGCCTCAGTAGCGATCTGCCTGATCAATGCTTCAGTACTGATCTGCCAGATCAATGCTCCAGTACTGATGTGCCTGATCAATGCTTCAGTACTGATCTGCCGGAGCATTGATTCAGTACTGATCTGCCTGATCAATGCTTCAGTACTGATCTGCCTGATCAATGCTTCAGTGTTGATCTGCCTGATCAATGCTTCCGCACTGATGTGCCTGATAAATGCTTCAGTACTGATGTGCCTGATCAATGCTTCATTACTGATGTGCCTGATCAATGCATCAGTACTGATGTGCCTGATCAATGCTTCAGTACTGATCTGCCTGATCAATGCTTCAGTACTGATCTGCCTGATCAATGCTTCAGTACTGATCTGCCTAATCAATTCTTCAGTGCTGATCTGCCTGATCAATGCTTCAGTACTGATCTGCCTGATCAATGCTTCAGTACTGATGTGCCTGATCAATGCTTCAGTACTGATGTGCATGATCAATGCTTCATTACTGATCTGCTGATAAATGCTTCAGTACTGATGTGCCTGGTCAATGCTTCCGCACTTATGTACCTGATAAATGCTTCAGTACTGGTGTGCCTGATCAATGCATCAGTACTGATGTGCCTTATCAATGCTTCAGTGCTGATCAGCCTGATCAATGCTTCAGTAGCGATCTGCCTGATCAATGCTTCAGTAGCGATCTGCCTGATCAATGCTTCAGTACTGATGTGCTTGAACAATGCTTCAGTGCTGATCTGCCTGATCAATGCTTCAGAGGCGATCTGCCTGATCAATGCTTCATTAGCAATCTGTTTGATCAATGCTTCAGAACTGATGTGCCTGATCAATGCTTCAGTACTGATGTGCCTGATCAATGCTTCAGTACTGATCTGCTGATAAATGCTTCAGTACTGATGTGCCTGGTCAATGCTTCTGTACTGATCTTCCTGATCAATGCTCCAGTACTGATGTGCCTGATCTATGCAGCAGTTCTGATCTGCCTGATCAATGCTTGGGAACTGATCTGCCTGATCAATGCTTCAGTGCTGATCTGCCTGATCAATGCTTCAGTACTGATTGCCTGATCAATGCTTCAGTACTGATCTGCCTGATCAAAGCTTCCGAACTGATCTGCCTGATAAATGCTTCAGTACTGATCAGCCTGATCAATGCTTCAGTACTGATCTGCATGATCAATGCTTCAGTAATGATCTGCCAGATGAATTCTTCAGCGCTGAGCTGTCTGATCAATTCTTCAGTACCGACCTGTCTGACCAATGCTTCAGTACTGATCTGCCTGATCAATGCTTCAGTACTGATCTGCCTGATCAATGCTTCAGTACTGATCTGCCTGATCAAAGCTTCAGTACTGATCTGCCTGATCAAAGCTTCAGTACTGATGTGCCTGATCAATGCTTCAGTACTGATCTGCCTGATCAAAGCTTCAGTACTGATGTGCCTGATCAATGCTTCAGTACTGATGTGCCTGATCAATGCTTCAGTACTGATCTGCCTGATCAATGCATCAGTACTGATGTGCCTGATCAATGCTTCAGTACTGATCTGCCTGATCAATGCATCAGTACTGATGTGCCTGATCAATGCATCAGTACTGATGTACCTGATCAATGCATCAGTACTGATCTGCCTGATCAATGCATCAGTACTGATGTACCTGATCAATGCTTCAGTACTGATCTGCCTGATCAAAGCTTCAGTACTGATGTGCCTGATCAATGCTTCAGTACTGATGTGCCTGATCAATGCTTCAGTACTGATCTGCCTGATCAATGCATCAGTACTGATGTGCCTGATCAATGCTTCACTACTAATCTGCCTGATCAATGCTTCAGTACTGATCTTCCTGATCAAAGCTTCAGTACTGATGTGCCTGATCAATGCTTCAGTACTGATGTGCCTGATCAATGCTTCGGCACTGATTTGCCTGATAAATGCTTCAGTACTGATGTGCCTGATCAATGCTTCAGTACTGATGTGCCTGATCAATGAATCAGTACTGATGTGACTTATCAATGCTTCAGTAGCGATCTGCCTGATCAATGCTTCTGTACTGATCTGCCTGATCAATGCTTCAGTACTGATGTGCCTGATCAATGCTTCAGTACTGATCTGCCGGGTCAATGCTTCAGTACTGATCTGCCGGAGCACTGCTTCAGTACTGATCTGCCTGATCAATGCTTCAGTACTGATCTGCCTGATCAATGCTTCAGTACTGATCTTCCTGATCAATGCTTCAGTACTGATCTGCCTGATCAATGCTTCAGTGCTGATCTGCCTGATCAATGCTTCAGTACTGATCTGCCTGATCAATGCTTCAGTAATGATCTGCCTGATCAATTCTTCAGTACTGATCTGCCTGATCTTTGCTTCAGTACTGATTTGCCTGATCAATGCTTCAGTACTGATGTGCCTGATCAATGCTTCAGTACTGATCTGCTGATCAATGCTTCAGTACTGATGTGCCTGATCAATGCTTCCGCAATGATGTCCCTGATAAATGCTTCAGTACTGATGTGCCTGATCAATGCTTCAGTACTGATGGGCCTGATCAATGCATCAGTACTGATGTGCCTGATCAATGCTTCAGTACTGATCTGCCTGATCAATGCTTCAATATTGATCGGCCTGATCAATGCTTCAGTACTGATCTGCCTGATCAATGCTTCAGTACTGATCTGCCAAATCAATGCTTCAGTACCGATCTGCCTGATCAATGCTTCAGTACTGATCGGCCTGATCAAAGCTTCAGTACTGATCTGCCTGATCAATGCTTCAGTACTGATCTGCCTGATCAATGCTTCAGTACTGATCTGCCAAATCAATGCTTCATTTCTGATCTGCCTGATCAATGCTTCTGTACTGATCTGCCTGATCAAAGCTTCCGAACTGATCTGCTTGATCAATGCTTCAGTACTGATCTGCCTGATAAATGCTTCAGTACTGATCAGCCTGATCAATGCTTCAGTACTGATCTGCTTGATCAATGCTTCAGTAATGATCTGCCTGATGAATTCTTCAGCGCTGAGCTGTCTGATCAATGCTTCAGTACCGACCTGTCTGATCAATGCTTCAGTAGAGACCTGTCTGATCAATGCTTCAGTACAGACCTGTCTGATCAATGCTTCAGTGCAGACCTGTCTGATCAATGCTTCAGTAGTGATCTGCCTTATCATTGCTTCAGTTCAGGTGAGACTGACCAATGCTTTATTACTGATTTTTCTGATCAATGCATCATTCTGATTAAGGCTTCAGTACTGACCCATCGGAGCCATGTTTCAGTTTAATCAACGTTTCAGTACTGACCTGAATGATCAATGCTCAGTATGATAAATGCTTCAGTGCTAACCAGTCTGATAAACACTTCTGTCTGATCAATGCTTCAGTATTGATCTGCCTGATCAATGCTTCAGTACTGATCTGCCTGATCAATGCTTAGGTAGTGATCTGCCTGATCAATGCTTCAGTACTGTTCTGACTGATCAATGCTTCAGTACTGATCTGCCTGATCAATGCTATAGTACGGATCTGCCTGATCAATGCTTCAGTACGGAGCTGCCTGATCAATGCTTCAGTACGGATCTGCCTGATCAATGCTTCAGTACTGATCAGCCTGATCAATGCTTGAGTACTGATGTGCCTGATCAATGCTTCAGTACTGATGTGCCTGATCAATGCTTCAGTACTGATCAGCCTGATCAATGCGTCAGTACTTATCTACCTGATCATTGCTTCTGTACTGATCTGCCTGATCAATGCTTCAGTGATGATCTGCCTGATCAATGCTTCCAAACTGATCTGCTTGATCAATGCTTCAGTACTGATCTGCCTGATCAATGCTTCGGTACTGATCTGCCTGATTAATGCTTGAGTACTGATCTGCCTGATCAATGATTCAGTACTGATCAGCCGGATCAATGCTTCAGTACTGATCAGCCGGATCAATGCTTCAGTACTGATCTGCCTGATCAATGCTTCGGTACTGATCTGCCTGATTAATGCTTGAGTACTGATCTGCCTGATCAATGCTTCAGTACTGATGTGCCTGATCAAAGCATCAGTACTGATGTGCCTGATCAATGCTTTAGTACTGATCTGCCTGATCAATGCTTTAGTGCTGATGTGCCTGATCATTGCTTCAGTACTGATCTGCCTAATAAATTCTTCAGTGCTGATCTGCCTGATCAATGCTTCAGTACTGGTCTGCCTGATCAATGCTTCAGTACTGATGTGCCTGATGAATGCTTCAGTACTGATGTGCCTGATCAATGCTTCAGTACTGATCTGCTGATAAATGCTTCAGTACTGATGTGCCTGATCAATGCTTCGGCACTGATGAGCCTGATAAATGCTTCAGTACTGATGTGCCTGATCAATGCTTCAGTACTGATGTGCCTGATCAATGAATCAGTACTGATGTGACTTATCAATGCTTCAGTAGCGATCTGCCTGATCAATGCTTCTGTACTGATCTGCCTGATCAATGCTTCAGTACTGATGTGCCTGATCAATGCTTCAGTACTGATCTGCCGGGTCAATGCTTCAGTACTGATCTGCCGGAGCACTGCTTCAGTACTGATCTGCCTGATCAATGCTTCAGTACTGATCTGCCTGATCAATGCTTCAGTACTGATCTTCCTGATCAATGCTTCAGTACTGATCTGCCTGATCAATGCTTCAGTGCTGATCTGCCTGATCAATGCTTCAGTACTGATGTGCCTGATCAATGCTTCAGTACTGATGTGCCTGATCAATGCTTCAGTAATGATGTGCCTGATCAATGCTTCAGTGCTGATCTGGTGATAAATGCTTCAGTACTGATGTGCCTGATCAATTCTTCCGCACTGATGTGCCTGACAAATGCTTCAGTACGGATCGTCCTGATCAATGCTTCAGTACTGATGTGCCTGATCAATGCTTCAGCACTGATGTGCCTGATCAATGCTTCAGTACTGATCTGCTGATAAATGCTTCAGAACTGATGTGCCTGATCAATGCTTCCGCACTGATGTGCCCGATAAATGCTTCAGTACTAATGTGCCTGATCAATTCTTCAGTACTGATGTGCCTGATCAATGCATCAGTACTGATGTGCCAGATCAATGCTTCAGTAGCGATCTGCCTGATCAATGCTTCAGTACTGATCTGCCAAATCAATGCTCCAGTACTGATGTGCCTGATCAATGCTTCAGTACTGATCTGCCGGAGCATTGATTCAGTACTGATCTGCCTGATCAATGCTTCATTACTGATCTGCCTGATCAATGCTTCAGTGCTGATCTGCCTGATCAATGCTTCAGTACTGATCTGCCTGATGAATGCTTCAGTGCTGATCTGCCTGATCAATGCTTCAGTACTGATCTGCCTGATCAATGCTTCAGTACTTATCTGCTGTTAAATGCTTCTTACTGATGTGCCTGATCAATGCTTCCGCACTGATGTGCCTGATAAATGCTTCAGTACTGATGTGCCTGATCAATGCTTCATTACTGATGTGCCTGATCAATGCATCAGTACTGATGTGCTGATCAATGCTTCAGTACTGATCTGCCTGATCAATGCTTCAGTACTGATCTGCCTGATCAATGCTTCAGTACTGATCTGCCTAATCAATTCTTCAGTGCTGATCTGCCTGATCAATGCTTCAGTACTGATCTGCCTGATCAATGCTTCAGTACTGATGTGCCTGATCAATGCTTCAGTACTGATGTGCATGATCAATGCTTCATTACTGATCTGCTGATAAATGCTTCAGTACTGATGTGCCTGGTCAATGCTTCCGCACTTATGTACCTGATAAATGCTTCAGTACTGGTGTGCCTGATCAATGCATCAGTACTGATGTGCCTTATCAATGCTTCAGTGCTGATCAGCCTGATCAATGCTTCAGTAGCGATCTGCCTGATCAATGCTTCAGTAGCGATCTGCCTGATCAATGCTTCAGTACTGATGTGCTTGAACAATGCTTCAGTGCTGATCTGCCTGATCAATGCTTCAGAGGCGATCTGCCTGATCAATGCTTCATTAGCAATCTGTTTGATCAATGCTTCAGAACTGATGTGCCTGATCAATGCTTCAGTACTGATGTGCCTGATCAATGCTTCAGTACTGATCTGCTGATAAATGCTTCAGTACTTACCTGTCTGATCAATGCTTCAGTACTGACCTGCCTGATCAATGCTTCAGTACTGATGTGCTTGAACAATGCTTCAGTGCTGATCTGCCTGATCAATGCTTCAGAGGCGATCTGCCTGATCAATGCTTCATTAGCAATCTGTTTGATCAATGCTTCAGAACTGATGTGCCTGATCAATGCTTCAGTACTGATGTGCCTGATCAATGCTTCAGTACTGATCTGCTGATAAATGCTTCAGTACTTACCTGTCTGATCAATGCTTCAGTACTGACCTGCCTGATCAATGCTTCAGTACTGATCTGCCTGATCAATGCTTCAGTACTGATGTGCCTGATCAATGCTTCAGTACTGATGTGCCTGATCAATGCTTCAGTACTGATCTGCCTGATCAATGCTTCAGTACTGATCTTCCTGATCAATGCTTCAGTACTGATCTGCCTGATCAATGCTTCAGTGCTGATCTGCCTGATCAATGCTTCAGTACTGATGTGCCTGATCAATGCTTCAGTACTGATGTGCCTGATCAATGCTTCAGTAATGATGTGCCTGATCAATGCTTCAGTGCTGATCTGGTGATAAATGCTTCAGTACTGATGTGCCTGATCAATTCTTCCGCACTGATGTGCCTGACAAATGCTTCAGTACGGATCGTCCTGATCAATGCTTCAGTACTGATGTGCCTGATCAATGCTTCAGCACTGATGTGCCTGATCAATGCTTCAGTACTGATCTGCTGATAAATGCTTCAGAACTGATGTGCCTGATCAATGCTTCCGCACTGATGTGCCCGATAAATGCTTCAGTACTAATGTGCCTGATCAATTCTTCAGTACTGATGTGCCTGATCAATGCATCAGTACTGATGTGCCAGATCAATGCTTCAGTAGCGATCTGCCTGATCAATGCTTCAGTACTGATCTGCCAAATCAATGCTCCAGTACTGATGTGCCTGATCAATGCTTCAGTACTGATCTGCCGGAGCATTGATTCAGTACTGATCTGCCTGATCAATGCTTCATTACTGATCTGCCTGATCAATGCTTCAGTGCTGATCTGCCTGATCAATGCTTCAGTACTGATCTGCCTGATGAATGCTTCAGTGCTGATCTGCCTGATCAATGCTTCAGTACTGATCTGCCTGATCAATGCTTCAGTACTTATCTGCTGTTAAATGCTTCTTACTGATGTGCCTGATCAATGCTTCCGCACTGATGTGCCTGATAAATGCTTCAGTACTGATGTGCCTGATCAATGCTTCATTACTGATGTGCCTGATCAATGCATCAGTACTGATGTGCTGATCAATGCTTCAGTACTGATCTGCCTGATCAATGCTTCAGTACTGATCTGCCTGATCAATGCTTCAGTACTGATCTGCCTAATCAATTCTTCAGTGCTGATCTGCCTGATCAATGCTTCAGTACTGATCTGCCTGATCAATGCTTCAGTACTGATGTGCCTGATCAATGCTTCAGTACTGATGTGCATGATCAATGCTTCATTACTGATCTGCTGATAAATGCTTCAGTACTGATGTGCCTGGTCAATGCTTCCGCACTTATGTACCTGATAAATGCTTCAGTACTGGTGTGCCTGATCAATGCATCAGTACTGATGTGCCTTATCAATGCTTCAGTGCTGATCAGCCTGATCAATGCTTCAGTAGCGATCTGCCTGATCAATGCTTCAGTAGCGATCTGCCTGATCAATGCTTCAGTACTGATGTGCTTGAACAATGCTTCAGTGCTGATCTGCCTGATCAATGCTTCAGAGGCGATCTGCCTGATCAATGCTTCATTAGCAATCTGTTTGATCAATGCTTCAGAACTGATGTGCCTGATCAATGCTTCAGTACTGATGTGCCTGATCAATGCTTCAGTACTGATCTGCTGATAAATGCTTCAGTACTTACCTGTCTGATCAATGCTTCAGTACTGACCTGCCTAATCAATGCTTCAGTACTGATCTGCCTGATCAATGCTTCAGTACTGATGTGCCTGATCAATGCTTCAGTACTGATGTGCCTGATCAATGCTTCAGTACTGATCTGCCTGATCAATGCATCAGTACTGATGTGCCTGATCAATGCTTCAGTACTGATCTGCCTGATCAATGCATCAGTACTGATGTGCCTGATCAATGCATCAGTACTGATGTACCTGATCAATGCATCAGTACTGATCTGCCTGATCAATGCATCAGTACTGATGTACCTGATCAATGCTTCAGTACTGATCTGCCTGATCAAAGCTTCAGTACTGATGTGCCTGATCAATGCTTCAGTACTGATGTGCCTGATCAATGCTTCAGTACTGATCTGCCTGATCAATGCATCAGTACTGATGTGCCTGATCAATGCTTCACTACTAATCTGCCTGATCAATGCTTCAGTACTGATCTTCCTGATCAAAGCTTCAGTACTGATGTGCCTGATCAATGCTTCAGTACTGATCTGCCTGATCAAAGCTTCAGTACTGATCTGCCAGATCAAAGCTTCAGTACTGATGTGCCTGATCAATGCTTCAGTACTGATCTGCCGGATCAATGCTTCAGTACTAATCTGCCGGAGCAGTGCTTCAGTACTGATCTGCCTGATCAATGCTTCAGTGCTGATGTGCCTGATCAATGCTTCAGTACTGATGTGCCTGATCAATGCTTCAGTACTGATCTGCTGATAATTGCTTCAGTTCTGATGTGCCGGGTCAATGTTTCTGTACTGATCTTCCTGATCAATGCTTCAGTACTGATGTGCCTGATCAATGCATCAGTTCTGATCTGCCTGATCAATGCTTGGGAACTGATCTGCCTGATCAATGCTTCAGTGCTGATCTGGCTGATTAATGCTCCAGTACTGATCTGCCTGATCAATGCTTCAGTACTGATGTGCCTGATCTATGCTTCAGTACTGATGTGCCTGATCAATGCTTCAGTACTGATCTGCTGATCAATGCTTCAGTACTGATGTGCCTGATCAATGCTTCCGCAATGATGTCCCTGATAAATGCTTCAGTACTGATGTGCCTGATCAATGCTTCAGTACTGATGTGCCTGATCAATGCATCAGTACTGATGTGCCTGATCAATGCTTCAGTACTGATCTGCCTGATCAATGCTTCAGTATTGATTGGCCTGATCAATGCTTCAGTACTGATCTGCCTGATCAATGCTTCAGTACTGATCTGCCAAATCAATGCTTCAGTACCGATCTGCCTGATCAATGCTTCAGTACTGATCGGCCTGATCAAAGCTTCAGTACTGATCTGCCTGATCAATGCTTCAGTACTGATCTGCCTGATCAATGCTTCAGTACTGATCTGCCAAATCAATGCTTCAGTTCTGATCTGCCTGATCAATGCTTCTGTACTGATCTGCCTGATCAAAGCTTCCGAACTGATCTGCTTGATCAATGTTTCAGTACTGATCTGCCTGATAAATGCTTCAGTACTGATCAGCCTGATCAATTCTTCAGTACTGATCTGCTTGATCAATGCTTCAGTAATGATCTGCCTGATGAATTCTTCAGCGCTGAGCTGTCTGATCAATGCTTCAGTACCGACCTGTCTGATCAATGCTTCAGTAGAGCCCTGTCTGATCAATGCTTCAGTACAGACCTGTCTGATCAATGCTTCAGTGCAGACCTGTCCGATCAATGCTTCAGTAGTGATCTGCCTTATCATTGCTTCAGTTCAGGTGAGACTGACCAATGCTTTATTACTGATTTTTCTGATCAATGCATCACTCTGATTAAGGCTTCAGTACTGACCCATCGGAGCCATGTTTCAGTTTAATCAACGTTTCAGTACTGACCTGAATGATCAATGCTCAGTATGATCAATGTATCAGTGCTAACCAGTCTGATAAACACTTCT
The DNA here is from genome assembly GCF_017639515.1 of Carcharodon carcharias. Taxonomy (NCBI): domain Eukaryota; kingdom Metazoa; phylum Chordata; class Chondrichthyes; order Lamniformes; family Lamnidae; genus Carcharodon; species Carcharodon carcharias. The sequence goes on from NC_054485.1 coordinate 77,536,833, forward strand.
GTCTGATCAATGCTTCAGTATTGATCTGCCTGATCAATGCTTCCGTACTGATCTGCCTGATCAATGCTTAGGTAGTGATCTGCCTGATCAATGCTTCAGTACTGTTCTGCCTGATCAATGCTTCAGTACTGATCTGCCTGATCAATGCTACAGTACGGATCTGCCTGATCAATGCTTCAGTACGGAGCTGCCTGATCAATGCTTCAGTACGGATCTGCCTGATCAATGCTTCAGTACTGATCAGCCTGATCAATGCTTCAGTACTGATGTGCCTGATCAATGCTTCAGTACTGCTGTGCCTGATCAATGCTTCAGTACTGATCAGCCTGATCAATGCGTCAGTACTTATCTACCTGATCAATGCTTCTGTACTGATCTGCCTGATCAATGCTTCAGTGATGATCTGAATGATCAATGCTTCCAAACTGATCTGCTTGATCAATGCTTCAGTACTGATCTGCCTGATCAATGCTTCGGTACTGATCTGCCTGATTAATGCTTGAGTACTGATCTGCCTGATCAATGCTTCAGTACTGATCTGCCGGATCAATGCTTCAGTACTGATCTGCCTGATCAATGCACCATTACTGATCTGCTGATAAATACTTCAGTACTGATGTGCCGTTTCAATGCTTCATTACTGATGTGCCTGATCAAAGCATCAGTTCTGATGTGCCTGATCAATGCTTCAGTACTGATCTGCCTGATCAATGCTTTAGTGCTGATGTGCCTGATCATTGCTTCAGTACTGTTCTGCCTAATCAATTCTTCAGTGCTGATCTGCCTGATCAATGCTTCAGTACTGATCAGCCTGATCAATGCTTCAGTACTGATCTGCATGATCAATGCTTCAGTAATGATCTGCCTGATGAATTCTTCAGCGCTGAGCTGTCTGATCAATGCTTCAGTACCGACCTGTCTGATCAATGCTTCAGTACAGATCTGTCTGATCAATGCTTCAGTACAGACCTGTCTGATCAATGCTTCAGTGCAGACCTTTCCGATCAATGCTTCAGTAGTGATCTGCCTGATCATTGCTTCAGTTCAGGTGAGACTGACCAATGCTTCATTACTGATTTTTCTGATCAATGCATCATTCTGATTAAGCCTTCAGTACTGACCCTTCGGAGACATGTTTCAGTTTAATCAACGTTTCAGTACTGACCTGAATGATCAATGCTCAGTATGATCAATGCTTCAGTGCTAACCAGTCTGATAAACACTTCTGTCTGATCAATGCTTCAGTATTGATCTGCCTGATCAATGCTTCAGTACTGATCTGCCTGATCAATGCTTAGGTAGTGATCTGCCTGATCAATGCTTCAGTACTGTTCTGCCTGATCAATGCTTCAGTACTGATCTGCCTGATCAATGCTTCAGTACGGATCTGCCTGATCAATGCTTCAGTACGGAGCAGCCTGATCAATGCTTCAGTAAGGATCTGCCTGATCAATGCTTCAGTACTGATCAGCCTGATCAATGCTTGAGTACTGATGTGTCTGATCAATGCTTCAGTACTGATGTGCCTGATCAATGCTTCAGTACTGATCTGCCTGATCAAAGCTTCCAAACTGATCTGCTTGATCAATGCTTCAGTACTGATCTGCCTGATCAATGCTTCGGTACTGATCTGCCTGATTAATGCTTGAGTACTGATCTGCCTGATCAATGCTTCACTACTGATCTGCCGGATCAATGCTTCAGTACTGATCTGCTGATAAATGCTTCGTTACTGATCTGCCTGATCAATGCTTCAGTACTGATCTGCATGATCAATGCTTCAGCGCTGATATGCCTGATCAATGCTTCAGCACTGATCTGCCTGATCAAAGCTTCAGTACTGATCTGCCTGATTAATGCTTCAGTACTGATCAGCCTTATCAATGCTTCAGTGCTGATCTGCCTGATCAATGCTTCAATACTGATCTGCTGATAAATGCTTCATTACTGATGTGCCTGATCAATGCTTCAGTACTGCTGTGCCTGAACAATGCTTCAGTACTGATGTGCCTGATCAATGCTTCAGTACTGATGTGCCTGATCAATGCTTCAGTACTGCTCTGCCTGATCAATGCTTCAGTACTGATCTGCTTGATCAATGCTTCACTACTAATCTGCCTGATAAATGCTTCAGTAATGATCAGACTGATCAGTTCTTCAGTACTGATCTGCATGATCAATGCTACAGTACTGATCTGCCTAATCAATGCTTCAGCAATGAACTGTCTGAACAATGCTTCAGTACAGACCTGTCTCATCAAAGCTTCAGTACAGACCTGTCTGATCAATTCTTCAGTACAGCCCTGCCTGATAATTGCTTCAGTACAGACCTGTCCGATCAAAGCTTCAGTAGTGATCTGCCTGATCATTGCTTCAGTTCAGGTGAGACTGACCAATGCTTCATTACTGATTTTTCTGATCAATGCATCATTCTGAATAAGGCTTCAGTACTGACCCAGCGGAGCAATGTTTCAGTTTAATCAACGTTTCAGTACTGACCTAACTGGTCAGTATGATCAATGCTTCATTGCTAACCAGTCTGATAAAAACTTCTGTCTGATCAATGCTACAGTACTGATGTGCCTGATCAATGCGTCAGTACTGACCTGCCTGATCAATGCTTCAGTACTGATCTGCTTGATCAAAGCTTCAGTACTGATCTGCCTGATCAATGCTTGAGTTCTAATCTGCCTGATCAATGCTTCAGTACTGATCTGCCTGATCAATGCTTCAGTACTGATCTGCCTGATCAATGCTTGAGTACTGATCTGCATGATCAATGCTTCAGTACGGATCTGCCTGATCAATGCTTCAGTACTGATCAGCCTGATCAATGCTTGAGTACTGATGTGCCTGATCAATGCTTCAGTACTGATGTGCCTGATCAATGCTTCAGTACTGATCAGCCTGATCAATGCGTCAGTACTTATCTACCTGATCATTGCTTCTGTACTGATCTGCCTGATCAATGCTTCAGTGATGATCTGCCTGATCAATGCTTCCAAACTGATCTGCTTGATCAATGCTTCAGTACTGATCTGCCTGATCAATGCTTCGGTACTGATCTGCCTGATTAATGCTTGAGTACTGATCTGCCTGATCAATGATTCAGTACTGATCAGCCGGATCAATGCTTCAGTACTGATCAGCCGGATCAATGCTTCAGTACTGATCTGCCTGATCAATGCTTCGGTACTGATCTGCCTGATTGATGCTTGAGTACTGATCTGCCTGATCAATGCTTCAGTACTGATGTGCCTGATCAAAGCATCAGTACTGATGTGCCTGATCAATGCTTTAGTACTGATCTGCCTGATCAATGCTTTAGTGCTGATGTGCCTGATCATTGCTTCAGTACTGATCTGCCTAATAAATTCTTCAGTGCTGATCTGCCTGATCAATGCTTCAGTACTGGTCTGCCTGATCAATGCTTCAGTACTGATGTGCCTGATGAATGCTTCAGTACTGATGTGCCTGATCAATGCTTCAGTACTGATCTGCTGATAAATGCTTCAGTACTGATGTGCCTGATCAATGCTTCGGCACTGATGAGCCTGATAAATGCTTCAGTACTGATGTGCCTGATCAATGCTTCAGTACTGATGTGCCTGATCAATGAATCAGTACTGATGTGACTTATCAATGCTTCAGTAGCGATCTGCCTGATCAATGCTTCTGTACTGATCTGCCTGATCAATGCTTCAGTACTGATGTGCCTGATCAATGCTTCAGTACTGATCTGCCGGGTCAATGCTTCAGTACTGATCTGCCGGAGCACTGCTTCAGTACTGATCTGCCTGATCAATGCTTCAGTACTGATCTGCCTGATCAATGCTTCAGTACTGATCTTCCTGATCAATGCTTCAGTACTGATCTGCCTGATCAATGCTTCAGTGCTGATCTGCCTGATCAATGCTTCAGTACTGATGTGCCTGATCAATGCTTCAGTACTGATGTGCCTGATCAATGCTTCAGTAATGATGTGCCTGATCAATGCTTCAGTGCTGATCTGGTGATAAATGCTTCAGTACTGATGTGCCTGATCAATTCTTCCGCACTGATGTGCCTGACAAATGCTTCAGTACGGATCGTCCTGATCAATGCTTCAGTACTGATGTGCCTGATCAATGCTTCAGCACTGATGTGCCTGATCAATGCTTCAGTACTGATCTGCTGATAAATGCTTCAGAACTGATGTGCCTGATCAATGCTTCCGCACTGATGTGCCCGATAAATGCTTCAGTACTAATGTGCCTGATCAATTCTTCAGTACTGATGTGCCTGATCAATGCATCAGTACTGATGTGCCAGATCAATGCTTCAGTAGCGATCTGCCTGATCAATGCTTCAGTACTGATCTGCCAAATCAATGCTCCAGTACTGATGTGCCTGATCAATGCTTCAGTACTGATCTGCCGGAGCATTGATTCAGTACTGATCTGCCTGATCAATGCTTCATTACTGATCTGCCTGATCAATGCTTCAGTGCTGATCTGCCTGATCAATGCTTCAGTACTGATCTGCCTGATGAATGCTTCAGTAATGATCTGCCTGATCAATGCTTCAGTACTGATCTGCCTGATCAATGCTTCAGTACTTATCTGCTGTTAAATGCTTCTTACTGATGTGCCTGATCAATGCTTCCGCACTGATGTGCCTGATAAATGCTTCAGTACTGATGTGCCTGATCAATGCTTCATTACTGATGTGCCTGATCAATGCATCAGTACTGATGTGCTGATCAATGCTTCAGTACTGATCTGCCTGATCAATGCTTCAGTACTGATCTGCCTGATCAATGCTTCAGTACTGATCTGCCTAATCAATTCTTCAGTGCTGATCTGCCTGATCAATGCTTCAGTACTGATCTGCCTGATCAATGCTTCAGTACTGATGTGCCTGATCAATGCTTCAGTACTGATGTGCATGATCAATGCTTCATTACTGATCTGCTGATAAATGCTTCAGTACTGATGTGCCTGGTCAATGCTTCCGCACTTATGTACCTGATAAATGCTTCAGTACTGGTGTGCCTGATCAATGCATCAGTACTGATGTGCCTTATCAATGCTTCAGTGCTGATCAGCCTGATCAATGCTTCAGTAGCGATCTGCCTGATCAATGCTTCAGTAGCGATCTGCCTGATCAATGCTTCAGTACTGATGTGCTTGAACAATGCTTCAGTGCTGATCTGCCTGATCAATGCTTCAGAGGCGATCTGCCTGATCAATGCTTCATTAGCAATCTGTTTGATCAATGCTTCAGAACTGATGTGCCTGATCAATGCTTCAGTACTGATGTGCCTGATCAATGCTTCAGTACTGATCTGCTGATAAATGCTTCAGTACTTACCTGTCTGATCAATGCTTCAGTACTGACCTGCCTGATCCATGCTTCAGTACTGATCTGCCTGATCAATGCTTCAGTACTGATGTGCCTGATCAATGCTTCAGTACTGATGTGCCTGATCAATGCTTCAGTACTGATCTGCCTGATCAATGCTTCAGTACTGATCTTCCTGATCAATGCTTCAGTACTGATCTGCCTGATCAATGCTTCAGTGCTGATCTGCCTGATCAATGCTTCAGTACTGATGTGCCTGATCAATGCTTCAGTACTGATGTGCCTGATCAATGCTTCAGTAATGATGTGCCTGATCAATGCTTCAGTGCTGATCTGGTGATAAATGCTTCAGTACTGATGTGCCTGATCAATTCTTCCGCACTGATGTGCCTGACAAATGCTTCAGTACGGATCGTCCTGATCAATGCTTCAGTACTGATGTGCCTGATCAATGCTTCAGCACTGATGTGCCTGATCAATGCTTCAGTACTGATCTGCTGATAAATGCTTCAGAACTGATGTGCCTGATCAATGCTTCCGCACTGATGTGCCCGATAAATGCTTCAGTACTAATGTGCCTGATCAATTCTTCAGTACTGATGTGCCTGATCAATGCATCAGTACTGATGTGCCAGATCAATGCTTCAGTAGCGATCTGCCTGATCAATGCTTCAGTACTGATCTGCCAAATCAATGCTCCAGTACTGATGTGCCTGATCAATGCTTCAGTACTGATCTGCCGGAGCATTGATTCAGTACTGATCTGCCTGATCAATGCTTCATTACTGATCTGCCTGATCAATGCTTCAGTGCTGATCTGCCTGATCAATGCTTCAGTACTGATCTGCCTGATGAATGCTTCAGTGCTGATCTGCCTGATCAATGCTTCAGTACTGATCTGCCTGATCAATGCTTCAGTACTTATCTGCTGTTAAATGCTTCTTACTGATGTGCCTGATCAATGCTTCCGCACTGATGTGCCTGATAAATGCTTCAGTACTGATGTGCCTGATCAATGCTTCATTACTGATGTGCCTGATCAATGCATCAGTACTGATGTGCTGATCAATGCTTCAGTACTGATCTGCCTGATCAATGCTTCAGTACTGATCTGCCTGATCAATGCTTCAGTACTGATCTGCCTAATCAATTCTTCAGTGCTGATCTGCCTGATCAATGCTTCAGTACTGATCTGCCTGATCAATGCTTCAGTACTGATGTGCCTGATCAATGCTTCAGTACTGATGTGCATGATCAATGCTTCATTACTGATCTGCTGATAAATGCTTCAGTACTGATGTGCCTGGTCAATGCTTCCGCACTTATGTACCTGATAAATGCTTCAGTACTGATCTGCCTGATCAATGCATCAGTACTGATGTGCCTTATCAATGCTTCAGTGCTGATCAGCCTGATCAATGCTTCAGTAGCGATCTGCCTGATCAATGCTTCAGTAGCGATCTGCCTGATCAATGCTTCAGTACTGATGTGCTTGAACAATGCTTCAGTGCTGATCTGCCTGATCAATGCTTCAGAGGCGATCTGCCTGATCAATGCTTCATTAGCAATCTGTTTGATCAATGCTTCAGAACTGATGTGCCTGATCAATGCTTCAGTACTGATGTGCCTGATCAATGCTTCAGTACTGATCTGCTGATAAATGCTTCAGTACTTACCTGTCTGATCAATGCTTCAGTACTGACCTGCCTAATCAATGCTTCAGTACTGATCTGCCTGATCAATGCTTCAGTACTGATGTGCCTGATCAATGCTTCAGTACTGATGTGCCTGATCAATGCTTCAGTACTGATCTGCCTGATCAATGCATCAGTACTGATGTGCCTGATCAATGCTTCAGTACTGATCTGCCTGATCAATGCATCAGTACTGATGTGCCTGATCAATGCATCAGTACTGATGTACCTGATCAATGCATCAGTACTGATCTGCCTGATCAATGCATCAGTACTGATGTACCTGATCAATGCTTCAGTACTGATCTGCCTGATCAAAGCTTCAGTACTGATGTGCCTGATCAATGCTTCAGTACTGATGTGCCTGATCAATGCTTCAGTACTGATCTGCCTGATCAATGCATCAGTACTGATGTGCCTGATCAATGCTTCACTACTAATCTGCCTGATCAATGCTTCAGTACTGATCTTCCTGATCAAAGCTTCAGTACTGATGTGCCTGATCAATGCTTCAGTACTGATCTGCCTGATCAAAGCTTCAGTACTGATCTGCCAGATCAAAGCTTCAGTACTGATGTGCCTGATCAATGCTTCAGTACTGATCTGCCGGATCAATGCTTCAGTACTAATCTGCCGGAGCAGTGCTTCAGTACTGATCTGCCTGATCAATGCTTCAGTGCTGATGTGCCTGATCAATGCTTCAGTACTGATGTGCCTGATCAATGCTTCAGTACTGATCTGCTGATAATTGCTTCAGTTCTGATGTGCCGGGTCAATGTTTCTGTACTGATCTTCCTGATCAATGCTTCAGTACTGATGTGCCTGATCAATGGATCAGTTCTGATCTGCCTGATCAATGCTTGGGAACTGATCTGCCTGATCAATGCTTCAGTGCTGATCTGGCTGATTAATGCTCCAGTACTGATCTGCCTGATCAATGCTTCAGTACTGATGTGCCTGATCTATGCTTCAGTACTGATGTGCCTGATCAATGCTTCAGTACTGATCTGCTGATCAATGCTTCAGTACTGATGTGCCTGATCAATGCTTCCGCAATGATGTCCCTGATAAATGCTTCAGTACTGATGTGCCTGATCAATGCTTCAGTACTGATGTGCCTGATCAATGCATCAGTACTGATGTGCCTGATCAATGCTTCAGTACTGATCTGCCTGATCAATGCTTCAGTATTGATTGGCCTGATCAATGCTTCAGTACTGATCTGCCTGATCAATGCTTCAGTACTGATCTGCCAAATCAATGCTTCAGTACCGATCTGCCTGATCAATGCTTCAGTACTGATCGGCCTGATCAAAGCTTCAGTACTGATCTGCCTGATCAATGCTTCAGTACTGATCTGCCTGATCAATGCTTCAGTACTGATCTGCCAAATCAATGCTTCAGTTCTGATCTGCCTGATCAATGCTTCTGTACTGATCTGCCTGATCAAAGCTTCCGAACTGATCTGCTTGATCAATGTTTCAGTACTGATCTGCCTGATAAATGCTTCAGTACTGATCAGCCTGATCAATTCTTCAGTACTGATCTGCTTGATCAATGCTTCAGTAATGATCTGCCTGATGAATTCTTCAGCGCTGAGCTGTCTGATCAATGCTTCAGTACCGACCTGTCTGATCAATGCTTCAGTAGAGCCCTGTCTGATCAATGCTTCAGTACAGACCTGTCTGATCAATGCTTCAGTGCAGACCTGTCCGATCAATGCTTCAGTAGTGATCTGCCTTATCATTGCTTCAGTTCAGGTGAGACTGACCAATGCTTTATTACTGATTTTTCTGATCAATGCATCACTCTGATTAAGGCTTCAGTACTGACCCATCGGAGCCATGTTTCAGTTTAATCAACGTTTCAGTACTGACCTGAATGATCATTGCTCAGTATGATCAATGTATCAGTGCTAACCAGTCTGATAAACACTTCTGTCTGATCAATGCTTCAGTATTGATCTGCCTGATCAATGCTTCCGTACTGATCTGCCTGATCAATGCTTAGGTAGTGATCTGCCTGATCAATGCTTCAGTACTGTTCTGCCTGATCAATGCTTCAGTACTGATCTGCCTGATCAATGCTACAGTACGGATCTGCCTGATCAATGCTTCAGTACGGAGCTGCCTGATCAATGCTTCAGTACGGATCTGCCTGATCAATGCTTCAGTACTGATCAGCCTGATCAATGCTTCAGTACTGATGTGCCTGATCAATGCTTCAGTACTGATGTGCCTGATCAATGCTTCAGTACTGATCAGCCTGATCAATGCGTCAGTACTTATCTACCTGATCAATGCTTCTGTACTGATCTGCCTGATCAATGCTTCAGTGATGATCTGAATGATCAATGCTTCCAAACTGATCTGCTTGATCAATGCTTCAGTACTGATCTGCCTGATCAATGCTTCGGTACTGATCTGCCTGATTAATGCTTGAGTACTGATCTGCCTGATCAATGCTTCAGTACTGATCTGCCGGATCAATGCTTCAGTACTGATCTGCCTGATCAATGCACCATTACTGATCTGCTGATAAATACTTCAGTACTGATGTGCCGTTTCAATGCTTCATTACTGATGTGCCTGATCAAAGCATCAGTTCTGATGTGCCTGATCAATGCTTCAGTACTGATCTGCCTGATCAATGCTTTAGTGCTGATGTGCCTGATCATTGCTTCAGTACTGTTCTGCCTAATCAATTCTTCAGTGCTGATCTGCCTGATCAATGCTTCAGTACTGATCAGCCTGATCAATGCTTCAGTACTGATCTGCATGATCAATGCTTCAGTAATGATCTGCCTGATGAATTCTTCAGCGCTGAGCTGTCTGATCAATGCTTCAGTACCGACCTGTCTGATCAATGCTTCAGTACAGATCTGTCTGATCAATGCTTCAGTACAGACCTGTCTGATCAATGCTTCAGTGCAGACCTTTCCGATCAATGCTTCAGTAGTGATCTGCCTGATCATTGCTTCAGTTCAGGTGAGACTGACCAATGCTTCATTACTGATTTTTCTGATCAATGCATCATTCTGATTAAGCCTTCAGTACTGACCCTTCGGAGACATGTTTCAGTTTAATCAACGTTTCAGTACTGACCTGAATGATCAATGCTCAGTATGATCAATGCTTCAGTGCTAACCAGTCTGATAAACACTTCTGTCTGATCAATGCTTCAGTATTGATCTGCCTGATCAATGCTTCAGTACTGATCTGCCTGATCAATGCTTAGGTAGTGATCTGCCTGATCAATGCTTCAGTACTGTTCTGCCTGATCAATGCTTCAGTACTGATCTGCCTGATCAATGCTTCAGTACGGATCTGCCTGATCAATGCTTCAGTACGGAGCAGCCTGATCAATGCTTCAGTAAGGATCTGCCTGATCAATGCTTCAGTACTGATCAGCCTGATCAATGCTTGAGTACTGATGTGTCTGATCAATGCTTCAGTACTGATGTGCCTGATCAATGCTTCAGTACTGATCTGCCTGATCAAAGCTTCCAAACTGATCTGCTTGATCAATGCTTCAGTACTGATCTGCCTGATCAATGCTTCGGTACTGATCTGCCTGATTAATGCTTGAGTACTGATCTGCCTGATCAATGCTTCACTACTGATCTGCCGGATCAATGCTTCAGTACTGATCTGCTGATAAATGCTTCGTTACTGATCTGCCTGATCAATGCTTCAGTACTGATCTGCATGATCAATGCTTCAGCGCTGATATGCCTGATCAATGCTTCAGCACTGATCTGCCTGATCAAAGCTTCAGTACTGATCTGCCTGATTAATGCTTCAGTACTGATCAGCCTTATCAATGCTTCAGTGCTGATCTGCCTGATCAATGCTTCAATACTGATCTGCTGATAAATGCTTCATTACTGATGTGCCTGATCAATGCTTCAGTACTGCTGTGCCTGAACAATGCTTCAGTACTGATGTGCCTGATCAATGCTTCAGTACTGATGTGCCTGATCAATGCTTCAGTACTGCTCTGCCTGATCAATGCTTCAGTACTGATCTGCTTGATCAATGCTTCACTACTAATCTGCCTGATAAATGCTTCAGTAATGATCAGCCTGATCAGTTCTTCAGTACTGATCTGCATGATCAATGCTACAGTACTGATCTGCCTAATCAATGCTTCAGCAATGAACTGTCTGAACAATGCTTCAGTACAGACCTGTCTCATCAAAGCTTCAGTACAGACCTGTCTGATCAATTCTTCAGTACAGCCCTGCCTGATAATTGCTTCAGTACAGACCTGTCCGATCAAAGCTTCAGTAGTGATCTGCCTGATCATTGCTTCAGTTCAGGTGAGACTGACCAATGCTTCATTACTGATTTTTCTGATCAATGCATCATTCTGAATAAGGCTTCAGTACTGACCCAGCGGAGCAATGTTTCAGTTTAATCAACGTTTCAGTACTGACCTAACTGGTCAGTATGATCAATGCTTCATTGCTAACCAGTCTGATAAAAACTTCTGTCTGATCAATGCTACAGTACTGATGTGCCTGATCAATGCGTCAGTACTGACCTGCCTGATCAATGCTTCAGTACTGATCTGCTTGATCAAAGCTTCAGTACTGATCTGCCTGATCAATGCTTGAGTTCTAATCTGCCTGATCAATGCTTCAGTACTGATCTGCCTGATCAATGCTTCAGTACTGATCTGCCTGATCAATGCTTGAGTACTGATCTGCATGATCAATGCTTCAGTAATGATCAGCCTGATCAGTTCTTCAGTACTGATCTGCATGATCAATGCTACAGTACTGATCTGCCTGATCAATGCTTCAGCACTGAACTGTCTGATCAATGCTTCATTACTGATGATGCCTGATCAATGCTTCAGTACAGATCTGCCGGATCAAAGCTTCAGTTCTGATATGCTTGATCAATGCTTCAGCACTGATCTGCCTGATCAATGCTTCAGCACTGATCTGCCTGATCAATGCTTCAGTACTGATTGGCCTGATCAATGCTTTAGTACTGATCTGCTGATAAATGCTTCAGTACTGATGTGCCTGACCAATGCTTCCGCTATGATGTGCCTGATAAATGATTCAGTACTGATGTGCCTGATCAATGCTTCAGCACTGATGTGCCTGATCAATGCATCAGTACTGATGTGCCTGATCAATGGTTCAGTAGCGATATGCCGGATCAATGCTTCAGTACTGATCTGCCTGATCTATGCTTCAGTACTGATGTGCCTGATCAATGCTTCAGTACTGATCTGCCGTGTCAATGCGTCAGTACTGATCTGCCGGAGCAATGCTTCAGTGCTGATCTGCCTGGTGAATACTTCAGTACTGATCTGCCTGATCAATGCTTCAGTACTGATCTGCCTGATCAATGCTTCAGTGCTGATCTGCCTGATCAATGCTTCAGTACTGATGTGCCTGATCAATGCTTCAGTACTGATGTGCCTGATCAATGCTTCAGTGCTGATGAGTCTGATCAATGCTTCAGTACTGATCTGCTGATAAATGCTTCAGTACTGATGTGCCTGATCAATGCTTCCGCACTGATGTGCCTGATAAATGATTCAGTAAAGATGTGCCTGATCAATGCTTCAGTACTGATGTGCCTGATCAATGCTTCAGTACTGATCAGCCTGATCAATGCTTCAGTACTGATCTACCTGATCAATGCTTCAGTACTGATCTGCCTGATCAATGCTTCAGTACTGATCTGTCTGATCAATGCTTCAGTACTGATCTGCCTGATCAATGCTTCAGCACTGATCTGCCTGATCAATGCTTGAGTACTGTTCTGCCTGATCAATGCTTGAGTACTGTTCTGCCTGATCAATGCTTCAGTACTGATCTGCCTGATCAATGCTTCAAAACTGATCTGCTTGATCAATGCTTCACTACTAACCTGCCTGATAAATGCTTCAGAAATGATCACCCAGATCAGTTCTTCAGTACTGATCTGCATGATCAATGCTTCAGTACTGATCTGCCTGATCAATGCTTCTGCACTGAACTGTCTGATCAATGCTTCAGTACAGACCTGTCTGATCAATGCTTCAGTACAGACCTGTCTGATCAATGATTCACTACAGACCTGCCTGATCAATGCTTCACTAAGACCTGGCTGATAAATGCTTCAGTACAGAACTGTCCGATCAATGCTTCAGTAGTGATCTGCCTGATCATTGCTTCAGTTCAGGTGAGACTGACCAATGCTTCATTACTGTTTTTACTGATCAATGCATCATTCTGATTAAGGCTTCAGTACTGACCCATCGGAGCAATGTTTCAGTTTAATCAACGTTTCAGTACTGACCTGACTGATCAATGCTCAGTATGATCAATGCTTCAGTGCTAACCAGTCTGATAAATCCTTCTGTCTGATCAATGCTTCAGTACTGATGTGCCTGATCAATGCATCAGTACTGATCTACCTGATCAGTGCTTCAGAACTGATCTGCCTGATCAAAGCTTCAGTACTGATCTGCCTGATCAAAGCTTCAGTACAAATCTGCCTGATCAAAGCTTCAGTCCTGATCAGCCTGATCAATGCTTCAGTACTGATGTGCCTGATCAATGCTTCAGAACTGATCTGCCGGATCAATGCTTCAGTACTGATCTGCCGGAGCAATGCTTCAGTACTGATCTGCCTGATCAATCCTTTAGTACTGATGTGCGTGATCATTGCTTCAGTACTGATCTGCCTAATCAATTCTTCAGTGCTGATCTGCCTGATCAATGCTTCAGAACTGATCTGCCGGAGCAATGCTTCAGTACTGATATGCCTGATCAATGCTTCAGTACTGATGTGACTGATCAATGCTTCAGTACTGATCTGCTGATAAATGATTCAGTACTGATGTGCCTGATCAATGCTTTCGCACTGATGTGCCTGATAAGTGCTTCAGTACTGATCTGCCTGATCAATGCTTCATTACTGATGTGCCTGATTAAAGCATCAGTACTGATGTGCCTGATCAATGCTTCAGTACTGATCTGCCTGATCAAAGCTTCAGTACAAATCTGCCTGATCAAAGCTTCAGACCTGATCAGCCTGATCAATGCTTCAGTACTGATGTGCCTGATCAATGCTTCAGAACTGATCTGCCGGATCAATGCTTCAGTACTGATCTGCCGGAGCAATGCTTCAGTACTGATCTGCCTGATCAATCCTTTAGTACTGATGTGCGTGATGATTGCTTCAGTACTGATCTGCCTAATCAATTCTTCAGTGCTGATCTGCCTGATCAATGCTTCAGAACTGATCTGCCGGAACAATGCTTCAGTACTGATATGCCTGATCAATGCTTCAGTACTGATGTGCCTGATCAATGCTTCAGTACTGATCTGCCTGATCAATGCTTCAGTGCTGATCTGCCTGATCAATGCTTAAGTACTGATCTGCCTGATCAATGCTTCAGTACTGATCTGCCTGATCAATGCTTCAGTACTGATCTGCCTGATCAATGCTTCAGTACTGATCTGCTGATAAATGATTCAGTACTGATGTGCCTGATCAATGCTTTTGCACTGATGTGCCTGATAAGTGCTTCAGTACTGATCTGCCTGATCAATGCTTCATTACTGATGTGCCTGATTAAAGCATCAGTACTGATGTGCCTGATCAATACTTCAGTACTGATCTGCCTGATCAATGCTTCAGTACTGATCTGCCTGATCAATGATTCAGTGCTGATCTGCCTGATCATGCTTCAGTACTGATGTGCCTGATCAATGCTTCTGTAAGATGTGCCTGATCAATGCTTCAGTACTGGTCTGCTGATAAATGCTTCAGTACTGATGAGCCTGATCAATGCTTCAGTACTGATCTGCTGATAAATGCTTCAGTACTGATGTGCCTGATAAATGATTCAGTACTGATGTGCCTGATCAATGCTTCAGTACTGATGTGCCTGATCAATACTTCAGTACTGATGTGCCTGATCAATGCTTCAGTACTGATCAGCCTGATCAATGCTTCAGTACTGATCTACCTGATCAATGCTTCAGTACTGATCTTCCTGATCAATGCTTCAGTACTGATCTGCCTGATCAATGCTTCAGTACTGATCTGCCTGATCAATGCTTCAGTACTGATGTGCCTGATCAATGCTTCAGCACTGATCTGACTGATCAATGCTTGAGTTCTGTTCTGCCTGATCAATGCATCAGTACTGATCTGCCTGATCAATGCTTCAAAACTGATCTGCTTGATCAATGCTTCACTACTAATCTGCCTGATAAATTCTTCAGTAATGATCACCCAGATCAGTTCTTAAGTACTGATCTGCATGATCAGTGCTTCAGTACTGATCTGCCTGATCAATGCTTCTGCACTGAACTGTCTGATCAATGCTTCAGTACAGACCTGTCTGATCAATGCTTCAGTACAGACCTGTCTGATCAATGCTTCACTGCATACCTGCCTGATCAATGCTTCACTACAGACCTGCCTGATAAATGCTTCAGTACAGAACTGTCCGATCAATGCTTCAGTAGTGATCTGCCTGATCATTGCTTCAGTTCAGGTGAGACTGACCAATGCTTCATTACTGATTTTACTGATCAATGCATCATTCTGATTAAGGCTTCAGTACTGACCCATCGGAGCAATGTTTCAGTTTAATCAACGTTTCAGTACTGACCTGACTGATCAATGCTCAGTATGATCAATGCTTCAGTGCTAACCAGTCTGATAAATCCTTCTGTCTGATCAATGCTTCAGTACTGATGTGCCTGATCAATGCATCAGTACTGATCTGCCTGATCAATGCTTCAGAACTGATCTGCCTGATCAATGCTTCAGTACTGATCTGCCTGATCAAAGCTTCAGTACAAATATGCCTGATCAAATCTTCAGTACTGATCAGCCTGATCAATGCTTCAGTACTGATGTGCCTGATCAATGCTTGAGTACTGATCTGCCGGATCAATTCTTCAGTTCTGAACTGCCGGAGCAATGCTTCAGTACTGATCTGCCTGATCAATGCTTTAGTACTGATGTGCGTGATCATTGCTTCAGTACTGATCTGCCTAATCAATTCTTCAGTGCTGATCTGCCTAATCGATGCTTCAGTACTGATCTGCCGGAGCAATGCTTCAGTACTGATGTGCCTGATCAATGCTTCAGTACTGATGTGCCTGATCAATGCTTCAGTACTGATCTGCCTGATCAATGCTTCAGTACTGATCTGCCTGATCAATGCTTCAGTACTGATCTGCCTGATCAATGCTTCAGTACTGATCTGCTGATAAATGCTTCAGTACTGATGTGCCTGATCAATGCTTCAATACTGATCTGCCTGATCAATGCTTCAGTACTGATCTGCCTGATCAATGCTTCAGTACTGATCTGCTGATAAATGCTTCAGTACTGATGTGCCTGATCAATGCTTTCGCACTGAATGGCCAGATAAATGCTTCAGTACTGATGTGCCTGATCAATGCTTCATTACTGATGTGCCTGATCAAAGCATCAGTACTGATGTGCGTGATCAATGCTTCAGTACTGATCTGCCTGATCAATGATTCAGTACTGATCTGCCTGATCAATGCTTCAGTACTGATCTGCCTGATCAAAGCTCAGTACTGATGTGCCTGATCAATGCTTCAGTACTGATCTGCCGGATCAATGCTTCAGTACTGATCTGCCGGAGCAATGCTTCAGTACTGATCTGCCTGATCAATGCTTTAGTACTGATGTGCCTGATCATTGCTTCAGTACTGATCTGCCTAATCAATTCTTCAGTGCTGATCTGCCTGATCAATGCTTCAGTACTGATCTGCCTGATCAATGCTTCAGTACTGATGTGCCTGATCAATGCTTCAGTACTGATGTGCCTGATCAATGCTTCAGTAATGATCTGCTGATAAATGCTTCAGTACTGATGTGCCTGATCAATGCTTCGGCACTGATGTGCCTGATAAATGCTTCAGTACTGATGTGCCAGATCAATGCTTCGGTACTGATATGCCTGATCAATGCTTCAGTACTGATCTGCCGGGTCAATGCTTCAGTACTGATCTGCCTGATCAATGCTTCAGTGCTGATCTGCCTGAACAATGCTTCAGTACTGATCTGCCAGATCAATGCTTCAGTGCTGATCTGCCTGATCAATGATTCAGTACTGATCTGCCTGATGAATGCTTCAGTACTGATGTGCCTGATCAATGCTTCAGTACTGATGTGCCTGATCAATGCTTCAGTACTGATCTGCTGATAAATGCTTCAGTACTGATGTGCCTGATCAATTCTTCCGCACTGATGTGCCTGAAAAATGCTTCAGCACGGATCCTCCTGATCAATGCTTCAGTGCTGATGTGCCTGATCAATGCTTCAGCACTGATGTGCCTGATCAATGCTTCAGTACTGATCTGCTGATAAATGCTTCAGTACTGATGTGCCTGATCAATGCTTCCGCACTGATGTGCCTGATAAATGCTTCAGTACTAATGTGCCTGATCAATTCTTCAGTACTGATGTGCCTGATCAATGCTTTAGTAGCGATCTGCCTGATCAATGCTTCAGTACTTATCTGCTGATAAATGCTTCAGTACTGATCTGCCTGATCAATGCTTCAGTACTGATGTGCCTGATCAATGCTTCAGTACTGATCTGCCTGATCAATGCTTCAGTACTGATGTGCCTGATCAATGCATCAGTACTGATCTGCCTGATCAATGCTTCAGTACTGATGTGCATGATTAATGCTTCAGTACTGACCTGCCTGATCATTGCTTCAGTACTGATGTGCCTGATCAATGCTTCAGTACTGATCTGCCTGATCAATGCTTCATTACTGATCTGCTGATAAATACTTCAGTACTGATGTGCCGGTTCAATGCTTCATTACTGATGTGCCTGATCAATGCTTCAGTACTGATCTGCCTGATGAATGCTTTAGTGCTGATGTGCCTGATCATTGCTTCAGTACTTATCTGCCTAATCAATTCTTCAGTGCTGATCTGCCTGATCAATGCTTCAGTAGTGATCTGCCTGATCATTGTTTCAGTTCAGCTGAGACATTCCGATGCTTGATTACTGATTTTCCTGATCAATGCATCATTCTGATTAAGGCTTCAGGACTGACCCATCGGAGCCATGTTTCAGTTTAATCTACGTTTCAGTACTGACCTGAATGATCAATGCTCAGTATGATCAATGCTTCAGTGCTAACCAGTCTGACAAACACTTCTGTCTGATCAATGCTTCAGTACTGATCTGCCTGATCAATGCTTCAGTACTGATCTGCCTGATCAATGCTTCAGTACTGATCTGCCTGATCAATGCTTCAGTACTGATCTGCCTGATCAATGCTTCAGTACTGATCTGCCTGATCAATGCTTCAGTACTGATGTGCCTGCTCAATGCATCAGTACTAATGTTCCTGATCAATGCTTCAGTACTGATCTGCTGATCAATGCTTCAGTACTGATCTGCCTGATCAATGCTTCCGCACTGATGTTTCTGATAAAAGCTTCAGTACTGATGTGCCTGATCAATGCTTCAGTACTGATCTGCCTGATCAATGCTTCAGTACTGATCTGCCTGATGAATGCTTCAGTAATGATCAGCCTGATCAATGCTTCAGCACTGATCTGCCTGATCAATGCTTCAGTACTTATCTGCTGATAAATGCTTCTTACTGATGTGCCTGATCAATGCTTCCGCACTGATGAGCCTGATAAATGCTTCAGTACTGATCTGCCTGATCAATGCTTCATTACTGATGTGCCTGATCAATGCATCAGTACTGATGTGCCTGATCAATGCTTCAGTACTGATCTGCCTGATCAATGCTTCAGTACTGATCTGCCTGATCAATGCTTCAGTACTGATCTGCCTGATCAAAGCTTCAGTACTGATGTGCCTGATCAATGCTTCAGTACTGATCTGCCAGATCAAAGCTTCAGTACTGTTCTGCCTGATCAATGCTTCAGTACTGATGTGCCTGATCAATGCTTCAGTACTGATCTGCCTGATCAATGCTTTAGTGCTGATGTGCCTGATCATTGCTTCAGTACTTATCTGCCTAATCAATTCTTCAGTGCTGATCTGCCTGATCAATGCTTCAGTACTGATCTGCCTGATCAATGCTTCATTACTGATGTGCCTGATCAAAGCAGCAGTACTGATGTGCCTGATCAATGCTTCAGTACTGATCTGCCTGATCAATGCTTTAGTGCTGATGTGCCTGATCATTGCTTCAGTACTTATCTGCCTAATCAATTCTTCAGTGCTGATCTGCCTGATCAATGCTTCAGTACTGATCTGCCTGATCAATGCTTCAGTACTGAAGTGCCTGATGAATGCTTCAGTACTGATGTGCCTGATCAATGCTTCAGTACTGATCTGCTGATAAATGCTTCAGTACTGATGTGCCTGATCAATGCTTCGGCACTGATGTGCCTGATAAATGCTTCAGTACTGATGTGCCTGATCAATGCTTCAGTACTGATGTGCCTGATCAATGAATCAGTACTGATGTGACTTATCAATGCTTCAGTAGCGATCTGCCTGATCAATGCTTCTGTACTGATCTGCCTGATCAATGCTTCAGTACTGATGTTCCTGATCAATGCTTCAGTACTGATCTGCCGGGTCAATGCTTCAGTACTGATCTGCCGGAGCACTGCTTCAGTACTGATGTTCCTGATCAATTCTTCAGTGCTGATCTGCCTGATCAATGCTTCAGTACTGATCTGCCTGATCAATGCTTCAGTACTGAAGTGCCTGATGAATGCTTCAGTACTGATGTGCCTGATCAATGCTTCAGTACTGACCTGCTGATAAATGCTTCAGTACTGATGTGCCTGATCAATGCTTCGGCACTGATGTGCCTGATAAATGCTTCAGTACTGATGTGCCTGATCAATGCTTCAGTACTGATGTGCCTGATCAATGAATCAGTACTGATGTGACTTATCAATGCTTCAGTAGCGATCTGCCTGATCAATGCTTCTGTACTGATCTGCCTGATCAATGCTTCAGTACTGATGTTCCTGATCAATGCTTCAGTACTGATCTGCCGGGTCAATGCTTCAGTACTGATCTGCCGGAGCACTGCTTCAGTACTGATCTGCCTGATCAGTGCTTCAGTACTGATGTGCCTGATCAATGCTTCCGCACTGATGTGCCTGATAAATGCTTCAGTACTAATGTGCCTGATCAATTCTTCAGTACTGATGTGCCTGATCAATGCATCAGTACTGATGTGACTGAACAATGCTTCAGTAGCGATCTGCCTGATCAATGCTTCAGTACTGATCTGCCTGATCAATGCTTCAGTACTGATGTGCCTAATCAATGCTTCAGTACTGATCTGCCGGGTCAATGCTTCAGTACTGATCTGCCGGAGCATTGATTCAGTACTGATCTGCCTGATCAATGCTTCAGTACTGATCTGCCTGATCAATGCTTCAGTACTGATCTGCCTGATCAATGCTTCAGTGCTGAACTGCCTGATCAATGCTTCAGTACTGATCTGCCTGATCAATGCTTCAGTAATGATCTGCCTGATCAATGCTTCAGTACTGATCTGCCTGATCAATGCTTCAGTACTTATCTGCTGATAAATGCTTCTTACTGATGTGCCTGATTAATGCTTCCGCACTGATGTGCCTGATAAATGCTTCAGTACTGATGTGCCTGATCAATGCATCAGTACTGATGTGACTGATCAATGCTTCAGTACTGATCTGCCTGATCAATGCTTCAGTACTGATCTGCCTGATCAAAGCTTCAGTACTGATGTGCCTGATCAATGCTTCAGTACTGATCTGCCGGATCAATGCTTCAGTACTGATCTGCCGGAGCAATGCTTCAGTACTGATCTACCTGATCAAAGCTTCAGTACTGATGTGCCTGATCATTGCTTCAGTACTGATCTGCCTAATCAAATCATCAGTGCTGATCTGCCTGATCAATGCTTCAGTACTGATCTGCCTGATCAATGCTTCAGTACTGATGTGCCTGATGAATGCTTCAGTACTGATGTGCCTGATCAATGCTTCATTACTGATCTGCTGATAAATGCTTCAGTACTGATGTGCCTGATCAATGCATCAATACTGATGTGCCTTATCAATGCTTCAGTACTGATGTGCCTGAACAATGCTTCAGTACTGATGTGCCTGATCAATGCTTCAGTAGCGATCTGCCTGATCAATGCTTCAGTAGCGATCTGCCTGATCAATGCTTCAGTACTGATGTGCTTGAACAATGCTTCAGTGCTGATCTGCCTGATCAATGCTTCAGAAGCGATCTGCCTGATCAATGCTTCATTAGCAATCTGTTTGATCAATGCTTCAGTACTGATGTGCCTGATCAATACTTCAGTACTGATGTGCCTGATCAATACTTCAGTACTGATGTGCCTGATCAATGCTTCAGTACTGATGTGCCTCATCAATGCTTCAGTACTGATCTGCCTGATCAATGCTTCACTACTAACCTGCCTGATCAATGCTTCAGTGCTGAACTGCCTGATCAATGTTTCAGTACTGATCTGCCTGATCAATGCTTCAGTAATGATCTGCCTGATCAATGCTTCAGTACTGATCTGCCTGATCAATGCTTCAGTACTTATCTGCTGATAAATGCTTCTTACTGATGTGCCTGATTAATGCTTCCGCACTGATGTGCCTGATAAATACTTCAGTACTAATGTGCCCGATCAATGCTTCATTACTGATGTGCCTGATCAATGCATCAGTACTGATGTGACTGATCAATGCTTCAGTACTGATCTGCCTGATCAATGCTTTAGTACTGATCTGCCTGATCAAAGCTTCAGTACTGATGTGCCTGATCAATGCTTCAGTACTGATGTGCCTGATCAATGCTTCAGTACGGATCTGCTGATAAATGCTTCAGTACTGATGTGCCTGATCAATTCTTCCGCACTGATGTGCCTGACAAATGCTTCAGTACGGATCGTCCTGATCAATGCTTCAGTACTGATGTGCCTGATCAATGCTTCCGCACTGATGTGCCTGATAAATGCTTCAGTACTAATGTGCCTGATCAATTCTTCAGTACTGATGTGCCTGATCAATGCATCAGTACTGATGTGACTGAACAATGCTTCAGTAGCG
The DNA here is from genome assembly GCF_017639515.1 of Carcharodon carcharias. Taxonomy (NCBI): domain Eukaryota; kingdom Metazoa; phylum Chordata; class Chondrichthyes; order Lamniformes; family Lamnidae; genus Carcharodon; species Carcharodon carcharias. Next base: position 77,558,955 of record NC_054485.1, read on the forward strand.
ATCTGCCTGATCAATGCTTCAGTACTGATCTGCCTGATCAATGCTTCAGTACTGATCTGCCTGATCAATGCTTCAGTACTGATGTGCCTAATCAATGCTTCAGTACTGATCTGCCGGGTCAATGCTTCAGTACTGATCTGCCGGAGCATTGATTCAGTACTGATGTGCCTGATCAATGCTTCAGTACTGATCTGCCTGATCAATGCTTCAGTACTGATCTGCCTGATCAATGCTTCAGTGCTGAACTGCCTGATCAATGCTTCAGTACTGATCTGCCTGATCAATGCTTCAGTAATGATCTGCCTGATCAATGCTTCAGTACTGATCTGCCTGATCAATGCTTTAGTGCTGATGTGCCTGATCATTGCTTCAGTACTTATCTGCCTAATCAATTCTTCAGTGCTGATCTGCCTGATCAATGCTTCAGTACTGATCTGCCTGATCAATGCTTCAGTACTGAAGTGCCTGATGAATGCTTCAGTACTGATGTGCCTGATCAATGCTTCAGTACTGATCTGCTGATAAATGCTTCAGTACTGATGTGCCTGATCAATGCTTCGGCACTGATGTGCCTGATAAATGCTTCAGTACTGATGTGCCTGATCAATGCTTCAGTACTGATGTGCCTGATCAATGAATCAGTACTGATGTGACTTATCAATGCTTCAGTAGCGATCTGCCTGATCAATGCTTCTGTACTGATCTGCCTGATCAATGCTTCAGTACTGATGTTCCTGATCAATGCTTCAGTACTGATCTGCCGGGTCAATGCTTCAGTACTGATCTGCCGGAGCACTGCTTCAGTACTGATCTGCCTGATCAGTGCTTCAGTACTGATGTGCCTGATCAATGCTTCCGCACTGATGTGCCTGATAAATGCTTCAGTACTAATGTGCCTGATCAATTCTTCAGTACTGATGTGCCTGATCAATGCATCAGTACTGATGTGACTGAACAATTTTTCAGTAGCGATCTGCCTGATCAATGCTTCAGTACTGATCTGCCTGATCAATGCTTCAGTACTGATCTGCCGGGTCAATGCTTCAGTACTGATCTGCCGGAGCATTGATTCAGTACTGATCTGCCTGATCAATGCTTCAGTACTGATCTGCCTGATCAATGCTTCAGTACTGATCTGCCTGATCAATGCTTCAGTGCTGAACTGCCTGATCAATGCTTCAGTACTGATCTGCCTGATCAATGCTTCAGTAATGATCTGCCTGATCAATGCTTCAGTACTGATCTGCCTGATCAATGCTTCAGTACTTATCTGCTGATAAATGCTTCTTACTGATGTGCCTGATTAATGCTTCCGCACTGATGTGCCTGATAAATGCTTCAGTACTGATGTGCCTGATCAATGCTTCATTACTGATGTGCCTGATCAATGTATCAGTACTGATGTGACTGATCAATGCTTCAGTACTGATCTGCCTGATCAATGCTTCAGTACTGATCTGCCTGATCAAAGCTTCAGTACTGATGTGCCTGATCAATGCTTCAGTACTGATCTGCCGGATCAATGCTTCAGTACTGATCTGCCGGAGCAATGCTTCAGTACTGATCTACCTGATCAAAGCTTCAGTACTGATGTGCCTGATCATTGCTTCAGTACTGATCTGCCTAATCAAATCATCAGTGCTGATCTGCCTGATCAATGCTTCAGTACTGATCTGCCTGATCAATGCTTCAGTACTGATGTGCCTGATGAATGCTTCAGTACTGATGTGCCTGATCAATGCTTCATTACTGATCTGCTGATAAATGCTTCAGTACTGATGTGCCTGATCAATGCATCAATACTGATGTGCCTTATCAATGCTTCAGTACTGATGTGCCTGAACAATGCTTCAGTACTGATGTGCCTGATCAATGCTTCAGTAGCGATCTGCCTGATCAATGCTTCAGTAGCGATCTGCCTGATCAATGCTTCAGTACTGATGTGCTTGAACAATGCTTCAGTGCTGATCTGCCTGATCAATGCTTCAGTAGCGATCTGCCTGATCAATGCTTCATTAGCAATCTGTTTGATCAATGCTTCAGTACTGATGTGCCTGATCAATACTTCAGTACTGATGTGCCTGATCAATACTTCAGTACTGATGTGCCTGATCAATGCTTCAGTACTGATGTGCCTCATCAATGCTTCAGTACTGATCTGCCTGATCAATGCTTCACTACTAATCTGCCTGATCAATGCTTCAGTGCTGAACTGCCTGATCAATGTTTCAGTACTGATCTGCCTGATCAATGCTTCAGTAATGATCTGCCTGATCAATGCTTCAGTACTGATCTGCCTGATCAATGCTTCAGTACTTATCTGCTGATAAATGCTTCTTACTGATGTGCCTGATTAATGCTTCCGCACTGATGTGCCTGATAAATGCTTCAGTACTAATGTGCCTGATCAATGCTTCATTACTGATGTGCCTGATCAATGCATCAGTACTGATGTGACTGATCAATGCTTCAGTACTGATCTGCCTGATCAATGCTTCAGTACTGATCTGCCTGATCAAAGCTTCAGTACTGATGTGCCTGATCAATGCTTCAGTACTGATCTGCCGGATCAATGCTTCAGTACTGATCTGCCTGATCAATGCTTCAGTGCTGAACTGCCTGATCAATGCTTCAGTACTGATCTGCCTGATCAATGCTTCAGTGCTGATCTGCCTGATCAATGCTTCTGTACTGATCTGCCTGATCAATGCTTCAGTACTGATGTGCCTGATCAATGCTTCAGTACTGATGTGCCTGATCAATGCTTCAGTACGGATCTGCTGATAAATGCTTCAGTACTGATGTGCCTGATCAATTCTTCCGCACTGATGTGCCTGACAAATGCTTCAGTACGGATCGTCCTGATCAATGCTTCAGTACTGATGTGCCTGATCAATGCTTCCGCACTGATGTGCCTGATAAATGCTTCAGTACTAATGTGCCTGATCAATTCTTCAGTACTGATGTGCCTGATCAATGCATCAGTACTGATGTGACTGAACAATGCTTCAGTAGCGATCTGCCTGATCAATGCTTCAGTACTGATCTGCCTGATCAATGCTTCAGTACTGATCTGCCTGATCAATGCTTCAGTACTGATGTGCCTAATCAATGCTTCAATACTGATCTGCCGGGTCAATGCTTCAGTACTGATCTGCCGGAGCATTGATTCAGTACTGATGTGCCTGATCAATGCTTCAGTACTGATCTGCCTGATCAATGCTTCAGTACTGATCTGCCTGATCAATGCTTCAGTGCTGAACTGCCTGATCAATGCTTCAGTACTGATCTGCCTGATCAATGCTTCAGTACTGATGTGCCTAATCAATGCTTCAGTACTGATCTGCCGGGTCAATGCTTCAGTACTGATCTGCCGGAGCATTGATTCAGTACTGATCTGCCTGATCAATGCTTCAGTACTGATCTGCCTGATCAATGCTTCAGTACTGATCTGCCTGATCAATGCTTCAGTGCTGAACTGCCTGATCAATGCTTCAGTACTGATCTGCCTGATCAATGCTTCAGTAATGATCTGCCTGATCAATGCTTCAGTACTGATCTGCCTGATCAATGCTTCAGTACTTATCTGCTGATAAATGCTTCTTACTGATGTGCCTGATTAATGCTTCCGCACTGATGTGCCTGATAAATGCTTCAGTACTGATGTGCCTGATCAATGCTTCATTACTGATGTGCCTGATCAATGTATCAGTACTGATGTGACTGATCAATGCTTCAGTACTGATCTGCCTGATCAATGCTTCAGTACTGATCTGCCTGATCAAAGCTTCAGTACTGATGTGCCTGATCAATGCTTCAGTACTGATCTGCCGGATCAATGCTTCAGTACTGATCTGCCGGAGCAATGCTTCAGTACTGATCTACCTGATCAAAGCTTCAGTACTGATGTGCCTGATCATTGCTTCAGTACTGATCTGCCTAATCAAATCATCAGTGCTGATCTGCCTGATCAATGCTTCAGTACTGATCTGCCTGATCAATGCTTCAGTACTGATGTGCCTGATGAATGCTTCAGTACTGATGTGCCTGATCAATGCTTCATTACTGATCTGCTGATAAATGCTTCAGTACTGATGTGCCTGATCAATGCATCAATACTGATGTGCCTTATCAATGCTTCAGTACTGATGTGCCTGAACAATGCTTCAGTACTGATGTGCCTGATCAATGCTTCAGTAGCGATCTGCCTGATCAATGCTTCAGTAGCGATCTGCCTGATCAATGCTTCAGTACTGATGTGCTTGAACAATGCTTCAGTGCTGATCTGCCTGATCAATGCTTCAGTAGCGATCTGCCTGATCAATGCTTCATTAGCAATCTGTTTGATCAATGCTTCAGTACTGATGTGCCTGATCAATACTTCAGTACTGATGTGCCTGATCAATACTTCAGTACTGATGTGCCTGATCAATGCTTCAGTACTGATGTGCCTCATCAATGCTTCAGTACTGATCTGCCTGATCAATGCTTCACTACTAATCTGCCTGATCAATGCTTCAGTGCTGAACTGCCTGATCAATGTTTCAGTACTGATCTGCCTGATCAATGCTTCAGTAATGATCTGCCTGATCAATGCTTCAGTACTGATCTGCCTGATCAATGCTTCAGTACTTATCTGCTGATAAATGCTTCTTACTGATGTGCCTGATTAATGCTTCCGCACTGATGTGCCTGATAAATGCTTCAGTACTAATGTGCCTGATCAATGCTTCATTACTGATGTGCCTGATCAATGCATCAGTACTGATGTGACTGATCAATGCTTCAGTACTGATCTGCCTGATCAATGCTTCAGTACTGATCTGCCTGATCAAAGCTTCAGTACTGATGTGCCTGATCAATGCTTCAGTACTGATCTGCCGGATCAATGCTTCAGTACTGATCTGCCTGATCAATGCTTCAGTGCTGAACTGCCTGATCAATGCTTCAGTACTGATCTGCCTGATCAATGCTTCAGTGCTGATCTGCCTGATCAATGCTTCTGTACTGATCTGCCTGATCAATGCTTCAGTACTGATGTGCCTGATCAATGCTTCAGTACTGATGTGCCTGATCAATGCTTCAGTACGGATCTGCTGATAAATGCTTCAGTACTGATGTGCCTGATCAATTCTTCCGCACTGATGTGCCTGACAAATGCTTCAGTACGGATCGTCCTGATCAATGCTTCAGTACTGATGTGCCTGATCAATGCTTCCGCACTGATGTGCCTGATAAATGCTTCAGTACTAATGTGCCTGATCAATTCTTCAGTACTGATGTGCCTGATCAATGCATCAGTACTGATGTGACTGAACAATGCTTCAGTAGCGATCTGCCTGATCAATGCTTCAGTACTGATCTGCCTGATCAATGCTTCAGTACTGATCTGCCTGATCAATGCTTCAGTACTGATGTGCCTAATCAATGCTTCAATACTGATCTGCCGGGTCAATGCTTCAGTACTGATCTGCCGGAGCATTGATTCAGTACTGATGTGCCTGATCAATGCTTCAGTACTGATCTGCCTGATCAATGCTTCAGTACTGATCTGCCTGATCAATGCTTCAGTGCTGAACTGCCTGATCAATGCTTCAGTACTGATCTGCCTGATCAATGCTTCAGTAATGATCTGCCTGATCAATGCTTCAGTACTGATCTGCCTGATCAATGCTTCAGTACTTATCTGCTGATAAATGCTTCTTACTGATGTGCCTGATTAATGCTTCCGCACTGATGTGCCTGATAAATGCTTCAGTACTGATGTGCCTGATCAATGCTTCATTACTGATGTGCCTGATCAATGCATCAGTACTGATGTGACTGATCAATGCTTCAGTACTGATCTGCCTGATCAATGCTTCAGTACTGATCTGCCTGATCAAAGCTTCAGTACTGATGTGCCTGATCAATGCTTCAGTACTGATCTGCCGGATCAATGCTTCAGTACTGATCTGCCGGAGCAATGCTTCAGTACTGATCTACCTGATCAAAGCTTCAGTACTGATGTGCCTGATCATTGCTTCAGTACTGATCTGCCTAATCAAATCATCAGTGCTGATCTGCCTGATCAATGCTTCAGTACTGATCTGCCTGATCAATGCTTCAGTACTGATGTGCCTGATCAATGCTTCAGTACTAATGTGCCTGATCTATTCTTCAGTACTGATGTGCCTGATCAATGCATCAGTACTGATGTGACTGAACAATGCTTCAGTAGCGATCTGCCTGATCAATGCTTCAGTACTGATCTGCCTGATCAATGCTTCAGTACTGATGTGCCTAATCAATGCTTCAGTACTGATCTGCCGGGTCAATGCTTCAGTACTGATCTGCCGGAGCATTGATTCAGTACTGATCTGCCTGATCAATGCTTCAGTACTGATCTGCCTGATCAATGCTTCAGTACTGATCTGCCTGATCAATGCTTCAGTGCTGAACTGCCTGATCAATGCTTCAGTACTGATCTGCCTGATCAATGCTTCAGTAATGATCTGCCTGATCAATGCTTCAGTACTTATCTGCTGATAAATGCTTCTTACTGATGTGCCTGATTAATGCTTCCGCACTGATGTGCCTGATCAATGCTTCATTACTGATGTGCCTGATCAATGCATCAGTACTGATGTGACTGATCAATGCTTCAGTACTAATCTGCCTGATCAATGCTTCAGTACTGATCTGCCTGATCAAAGCTTCAGTACTGATGTGCCTGATCAATGCTTCAGTACTGAACTGCCGGATCAATGCTTCAGTACTGATCTGCCGGAGCAATGCTTCAGCACTGATCTGCCTGATCAAAGCTTCAGTACTGATGTGCCTGATCATTGCTTACGTACTGATCTGCCTAATCAAATCATCAGTGCTGATCTGCCTGATCAATGCTTCAGTACTGATCTGCCTGATCAATGCTTCAGTACTGATGTGCCTGATCAATGCTTCAGTACTGATGTGCCTGATCAATGCTTCATTACTGATCTGCTGATAAATGCTTCAGTACTGATGTGCCTGGTCAATGCTTCCGCACTTATGTACCTGATAAATGCTTCAGTACTGATGTGCCTGATCAATGCATCAATACTGATGTGCCTTATCAATGCTTCAGTACTGATGTGCCTGAACAATGCTTCAGTACTGATGTGCCTGATCAATGCTTCAGTAGCGATCTGCCTGATCAATGCTTCAGTAGCGATCTGCCTGATCAATGCTTCAATACTGATGTGCTTGAACAATGCTTCAGTGCTGATCTGCCTGATCAATGCTTCAGTAGCGATCTGCCTGATCAATGCTTCATTAGCAATCTGTTTGATCAATGCTTCAGTACTGATGTGCCTGATCAATACTTCAGTACTGATGTGCCTGATCAATACTTCAGTACTGATGTGCCTGATCAATGCTTCAGTACTGATGTGCCTCATCAATGCTTCAGTACTGATCTGCCTGATCAATGCTTCACTACTAATCTGCCTGATCAATGCTTCAGTGCTGAACTGCCTGATCAATGCTTCAGTACTGATCTGCCTGATCAATGCTTCAGTAATCATCTGCCTGATCAATGCTTCAGTACTGATCTGCCTGATCAATGCTTCAGTACTTATCTGCTGATAAATGCTTCTTACTGATGTGCCTGATTAATGCTGCCGCACTGATGTGCCTGATAAATGCTTCAGTACTGATGTGCCTGCTCAATGCTTCATTACTGATGTGCCTGATCAATGCATCAGTACTGATGTGACTGATCAATGCTTCAGTACTGATCTGCCTGATCAATGCTTCAGTACTGATCTGCCTGATCAAAGCTTCAGTACTGATGTGCCTGATCAATGCTTCAGTACTGATCTGCCGGATCAATGCTTCAGTACTGATCTGCCTGATCAATGCTTCAGTGCTGAACTGCCTGATCAATGCTTCAGTACTGATCTGCCTGATCAATGCTTCAGTGCTGATCTGCCTGATCAATGCTTCTGTACTGATCTGCCTGATCAATGCTTCAGTACTGATGTGCCTGATCAATGCTTCAGTACTGATGTGCCTGATCAATGCTTCAGTACGGATCTGCTGATAAATGCTTCAGTACTGATGTGCCTGATCAATTCTTCCGCACTGATGTGCCTGACAAATGCTTCAGTACGGATCGTCCTGATCAATGCTTCAGTACTGATGTGCCTGATCAATGCTTCAGTACTGATGTGCCTGATCAATGCTTCAGTACTGATCTGCTGATAAATGCTTCAGTACTGATGTGCCTGATCAATGCTTCCGCACTGATGTGCCTGATAAATGCTTCAGTACTAATGTGCCTGATCAATTCTTCAGTACTGATGTGCCTGATCAATGCATCAGTACTGATGTGACTGAACAATGCTTCAGTAGCGATCTGCCTGATCAATGCTTCAGTACTGATCTGCCTGATCAATGCTTCAGTACTGATGTGCCTAATCAATGCTTCAGTACTGATCTGCCGGGTCAATGCTTCAGTACTGATCTGCCGGAGCATTGATTCAGTACTGATCTGCCTGATCAATGCTTCAGTACTGATCTGCCTGATCAATGCTTCAGTACTGATCTGCCTGATCAATGCTTCAGTGCTGAACTGCCTGATCAATGCTTCAGTACTGATCTGCCTGATCAATGCTTCAGTAATGATCTGCCTGATCAATGCTTCAGTACTGATCTGCCTGATCAATGCTTCAGTACTTATCTGCTGATAAATGCTTCTTACTGATGTGCCTGATTAATGCTTCCGCACTGATGTGCCTGATAAATGCTTCAGTACTGATCTGCCTGATCAATGCTTCAGTACTGACCTGCCTGATCAAAGCTTCAGTACTGATGTGCCTGATCAATGCTTCAGTACTGATCTGCCGGATCAATGCTTCAGTACTGATCTGCCGGAGCAATGCTTCAGTACTGATCTACCTGATCAAAGCTTCAGTACTGATGTGCCTGATCATTGCTTCAGTACTGATCTGCCTAATCAAATCATCAGTGCTGATCTGCCTGATCAATGCTTCAATACTGATCTGCCTGATCAATGCTTCAGTACTGATGTGCCTGATGAATGCTTCAGTACTGATGTGCCTGATCAATGCTTCATTACTGATCTGCTGATAAATGCTTCAGTACTGATGTGCCTGATCAATGCATCAATACTGATGTGCCTTATCAATCCTTCAGTACTGATGTGCCTGAACAATGCTTCAGTACTGATGTGCCTGATCAATGCTTCAGTAGCGATCTGCCTGATCAATGCTTCAGTAGCGATCTGCCTGATCAATGCTTCAGTACTGATGTGCTTGAACAATGCTTCAGTGCTGATCTGCCTGATCAATGCTTCAGTAGCGATCTGCCTGATCAATGCTTCATCAGCAATCTGTTTGATCAATGCTTCAGTACTGATGTGCCTGATCAATACTTCAGTACTGATGTGCCTGATCAATACTTCAGTACTGATGTGCCTGATCAATGCTTCAGTACTGATGTGCCTCATCAATGCTTCAGTACTGATCTGCCTGATCAATGCTTCACTACTAATCTGCCTGATCAATGCTTCAGTGCTGAACTGCCTGATCAATGTTTCAGTACTGGTCTGCCTGATCAATGCTTCAGTAATGATCTGCCTGATCAATGCTTCAGTACTGATCTGCCTGATCAATGCTTCAGTACTTATCTGCTGATAAATGCTTCTTACTGATGTGCCTGATTAATGCTTCCGCACTGATGTGCCTGATAAATGCTTCAGTACTGATGTGCCTGATCAATGCTTCATTACTGATGTGCCTGATCAATGCATCAGTACTGATGTGACTGATCAATGCTTCAGTACTGATCTGCCTGATCAATGCTTCAGTACTGATCTGCCTGATCAAAGCTTCAGTACTGATGTGCCTGATCAATGCTTCAGTACTGCTCTGCCGGATCAATGCTTCAATACTGATCTGCCTGATCAATGCTTCAGTGCTGAACTGCCTGATCAATGCTTCAGTACTGATCTGCCTGATCAATGCTTCAGTGCTGATCTGCCTGATCAATGCTTCAGTACTGATGTGCCTGATCAATGCTTCAGTACTGATGTGCTTGATCAATGCTTCAGTACGGATCTGCTGATAAATGCTTCAGTACTGATGTGCCTGATCAATACTTCCGCACTGATGTGCCTGACAAATGCTTCAGTACGGATCGTCCTGATCAATGCTTCAGTACTGATGTGCCTGATCAATGCTTCAGCACTGATGTGCCTGATCAATGCTTCAGTACTGATCTGCTGATAAATGCTTCAGTACTGATGTGCCTGATCAATGCTTCCGCACTGATGTGCCTGATAAATGCTTCAGTACTAATGTGCCTGATCAATTCTTCAGTACTGATGTGCCTGATCAATGCATCAGTACTGATGTGACTGAACAATGCTTCAGTAGCGATCTGCCTGATCAATGCTTCAGTACTGATCTGCCTGATCAATGCTTCAGTACTGATGTGCCTAATCAATGCTTCAGTACTGATCTGCCGGGTCAATGCTTCAGTACTGATCTGCCGGAGCATTGATTCAGTACTGATCTGCCTGATCAATGCTTCAGTACTGATCTGCCTGATCAATGCTTCAGTACTGATCTGCCTGATCAATGCTTCAGTGCTGAACTGCCTGATCAATGCTTCAGTACTGATCTGCCTGATCAATGCTTCAGTAATGATCTGCCTGATCAATGCTTCAGTACTGATCTGCCTGATCAATGCTTCAGTACTTATCTGCTGATAAATGCTTCTTACTGATGTGCCTGATTAATGCTTCCGCACTGATGTGCCTGATAAATGCTTCAGTACTGATGTGCCTGATCAATGCTTCATTACTGATGTGCCTGATCAATGCATCAGTACTGATGTGACTGATCAATGCTTCAGTACTGATCTGCCTGATCAATGCTTCAGTACTGATCTGCCTGATCAAAGCTTCAGTACTGATGTGCCTGATCAATGCTTCAGTACTGATCTGCCTGAGCAATGCTTCAGTACTGATCTGCCGGAGCAATGCTTCAGTACTGATCTGCCTGATCAAAGCTTCAGTACTGATGTGCCTGATCAGTGCTTCAGTACTGATCTGCCTAATCAAATCATCAGTGCTGATCTGCCTGATCAATGCTTCAGTACTGATCTGCCTGATCAATGCTTCAGTACTGATGTGCCTAATCAATGCTTCAGTACTGATCTGCCGGGTCAATGCTTCAGTACTGATCTGCCGGAGCATTGATTCAGTACTGATCTGCCTGATCAATGCTTCAGTACTGATCTGCCTGATCAATGCTTCAGTACTGATCTGTCTGATCAATGCTTCAGTGCTGAACTGCCTGATCAATGCTTCAGTACTGATCTGCCTGATCAATGCTTCAGTAATGATCTGCCTGATCAATGCTTCAGTACTGATCTGCCTGATCAATGCTTCAGTACTTATCTGCTGATAAATGCTTCTTACTGATGTGCCTGATTAATGCCTCCGCACTGATGTGCCTGATAAATGCTTCAGTACTGATGTGCCTGATCAATGCTTCATTACTGATGTGCCTGATCAATGCATCAGTACTGATGTGACTGATCAATGCTTCAGTACTGATCTGCCTGATCAATGCTTCAGTGCTGAACTGCCTGAACAATGCTTCAGTACTGATCTGCCTGATCAATGCTTCAGTAATGATCTGCCTGATCAATGCTTCAGTACTGATCTGCCTGATCAATGCTTCAGTACTTATCTGCTGATAAATGCTTCTTACTGATGTGCCTGATTAATGCTTCCGCACTGATGTGCCTGATAAATGCTTCAGTACTGATGTGCCTGATCAATGCTTCATTACTGATGTGCCTGATCAATGCATCAGTACTGATGTGAAAGATCAATGCTTCAGTACTGATCTGCCTGATCAATGCTTCAGTACTGATCTGCCTGATCAAAGCTTCAGTACTGATGTGCCTGATCAATGCTTCAGTACTGATCTGCCGGATCAATGCTTCAGTACTGATCTGCCTGAGCAATGCTTCAGTACTGATCTGCCTGATCAAAGCTTCAGTACTGATCTGCCTGATCAATGCTTCAGTACTGATGTGCCTGATGAATGCTTCAGTACTGATGTGCCTGATCAATGCTTCATTACTGATCTGCCTGATCAATGCTTCAGTACTGATGTGCCTGGTCAATGCTTCCGCACTTATGTACCTGATAAATGCTTCAGTACTGATGTGCCTGAACAATGCTTCTGTACTGATGTGCCTGATCAATGCTTCAGTAGCGATCTGCCTGATCAATGCTTCAGTAGCGATCTGCCTGATCAATGCTTCAGTACTGATGTGCTTGAACAATGCTTCAGTGCTGATCTGCCTGATCAATGCTTCAGTAGCGATCTGCCTGATCAATGCTTCATTACTGAATCTGCTTGATCAATGCTTCAGTACTGATGTGCCTGATCAATACTTCAGTACTGATGTGCCTGATCAATACTTCAGTACTGATGTGCCTGATCAATGCTTCAGTACTGATGTGCCTCATCAATGCTTCAGTACTCATATGCCTGATCAATGCTTCAGTACTGATCTTCCTGATCAATGCTTCAGTACTGATCTGCCTGATCAATGCTTCATTACTGATCTGCATGATCAATTCTTCAGCACTGAACTGTCTGGTCATTGCTTCAGTACAGACATGTCTAATCAATGCTTCAGTACAGACCTGTCTGATCAAAACTTCAATACAGACCTGTCTGATCAATGCTTCAGTGAAGACCTGTCCGATCAATGCTTCAGTAGTGATCTGCCTGATCATTGCTTCAGTTCAGCTGAGACATTCCGATGCTTGATTACTGATTTTCCTGATCAATGCATCATTCTGATTAAGGCTTCAGGACTGACCCATCGGAGCCATGTTTCAGTTTAATCTACGTTTCAGTACTGACCTGAATGATCAATGCTCAGTATGATCAATGCTTCAGTGCTAACCAGTCTGACAAACACTTCTGTCTGATCAATGCTTCAGTACTGATCTGCCTGATCAATGCTTCAGTGCTGATCTGCCTGATCAATGCTTCTGTACTGATCTGCCTGATCAATGCTTCAGTACTGATGTGCCTGATCAATGCTTCAGTACTGATGTGCCTGATCAATGCTTCAGTACGGATCTGCTGATAAATGCTTCAGTACTGATGTGCCTGATCAATTCTTCCGCACTGATGTGCCTGACAAATGATTCAGTACGGATCGTCCTGATCAATGCTTCAGTACTGATGTGCCTGATCAATGCTTCAGCACTGATGTGCCTGATCAATGCTTCAGTACTGATCTGCTGATAAATGCTTCAGTACTGATGTGCCTGATCCATGCTTCCGCACTGATGTGCCTGATAAATGCTTCAGTACTAATGTGCCTGATCTATTCTTGAGTACTGATGTGCCTGATCAATGCATCAGTACTGATGTGACTGAACAATGCTTCAGTAGCGATCTGCCTGATCAATGCTTCAGTACTGATCTGCCTGATCAATGCTTCAGTACTGATGTGCCTAATCAATGCTTCAGTACTGATCTGCCGGGTCAATGCTTCAGTACTGATCTGCCGGAGCATTGATTCAGTACTGATCTGCCTGATCAATGCTTCAGTACTGATCTGCCTGATCAATGCTTCAGTACTGATCTGCCTGATCAATGCTTCAGTGCTGAACTGCCTGATCAATGCTTCAGTACTGATCTGCCTGATCAATGCTTCAGTAATGATCTGCCTGATCAATGCTTCAGTACTGATCTGCCTGATCAATGCTTCAGTACTTATCTGCTGATAAATGCTTCTTACTGATGTGCCTGATTAATCCTTCCGCACTGATGTGCCTGATAAATGCTTCAGTACTGATGTGCCTGATCAATGCTTCATTACTGATGTGCCTGATCAATGCATCAGTACTGATGTGACTGATCAATGCTTCAGTACTGATCTGCCTGATCAATGCTTCAGTACTGATCTGCCTGATCAAAGCTTCAGTACTGATGTGCCTGATCAATGCTTCAGTACTGATCTGCCGGAGCAATGCTTCAGTACTGATCTGCCGGAGCAATGCTTCAGTACTGATCTGCCTGATCAAAGCTTCAGTACTGATGTGCCTGATCAGTGCTTCAGTACTGATCTGCCTAAGCAAATCATCAGTGCTGATCTGCCTGATCAATGCTTCAGTACTGATCTGCCTGATCAATGCTTCAGTACTGATGTGCCTAATCAATGCTTCAGTACTGATCTGCCGGGTCAATGCTTCAGTACTGATCTGCCGGAGCATTGATTCAGTACTGATCTGCCTGATCAATGCTTCAGTACTGATCTGCCTGATCAATGCTTCAGTACTGATCTGTCTGATCAATGCTTCAGTGCTGAACTGCCTGATCAATGCTTCAGTACTGATCTGCCTGATCAATGCTTCAGTAATGATCTGCCTGATCAATGCTTCAGTACTGATCTGCCTGAGCAATGCTTCAGTACTGATCTGCCTGATCAAAGCTTCAGTACTGATGTGCCTGATCATTGCTTCAGTACTGATCTGCCTAATCAAATCATCAGTGCTGATCTGCCTGATCAATGCTTCAGTACTGATCTGCCTGATCAATGCTTCAGTACTGATGTGCCTGATCAATGCTTCAGTACTGATGTGCCTGATCAATGCTTCATTACTGATCTGCTGATAAATGCTTCAGTACTGATGTGCCTGGTCAATGCTTCAGTAATGATCTGCCTGATCAATGCTTCAGTACTGATCTGCCTGAGCAATGCTTCAGTACTGATCTGCCTGATCAAAGCTTCAGTACTGATGTGCCTGATCATTGCTTCAGTACTGATCTGCCTAATCAAATCATCAGTGCTGATCTGCCTGATCAATGCTTCAGTACTGATCTGCCTGATCAATGCTTCAGTACTGATGTGCCTGATCAATGCTTCAGTACTGATGTGCCTGATCAATGCTTCATTACTGATCTGCTGATAAATGCTTCAGTACTGATGTGCCTGGTCAATGCTTCCGCACTTATGTACCTGATAAATGCTTCTGTACTGATGTGCCTGATCAATGCTTCAGTAGCGATCTGCCTGATCAATGCTTCAGTAGCGATCTGCCTGATCAATGCTTCAGTACTGATGTGCTTGAACAATGCTTCAGTGCTGATCTGCCTGATCAATGCTTCAGTAGCGATCTGCCTGATCAATGCTTCATTAGCAATCTGTTTGATCAATGCTTCAGTACTGATGTGCCTGATCAATACTTCAGTACTGATGTGCCTGATCAATACTTCAGTACTGATGTGCCTGATCAATGCTTCAGTACTGATGTGCCTCATCAATGCTTCAGTACTCATATGCCTGATCAATGCTTCAGTACTGATCTTCCTGATCAATGCTTCAGTACTGATCTGCCTGATAAATGCTTCATTACTGATCTGCATGATCAATTCTTCAGCACTGAACTGTCTGGTCATTGCTTCAGTACAGACATGTCTAATCAATGCTTCAGTACAGACCTGTCTGATCAAAACTTCAATACAGACCTGTCTGATCAATGCTTCAGTGAAGACCTGTCCGATCAATGCTTCAGTAGTGATCTGCCTGATCATTGCTTCAGTTCAGCTGAGACATTCCGATGCTTGATTACTGATTTTCCTGATCAATGCATCATTCTGATTAAGGCTTCAGGACTGACCCATCGGAGCCATGTTTCAGTTTAATCTACGTTTCAGTACTGACCTGAATGATCAATGCTCAGTATGATCAATGCTTCAGTGCTAACCAGTCTGACAAACACTTCTGTCTGATCAATGCTTCAGTACTGATCTGCCTGATCAATGCTTCAGTACTGATCTGCCTGATCAATGCTTCAGTACTGATCTGCCTGATCAATGCTTCAGTACTGATCTGCCTGATCAATGCTTCAGTACTGATGTGCCTGCTCAATGCTTCAGTACTGATGTTCCTGATCAATGCTTCAGTACTGATCTGCTGATCAATGCTTCAGTACTGATCTGCCTGATCAATGCTTCCGCACTGATGTTTCTGCTAAAAGCTTCAGTACTGATGTGCCTGATCAATGCTTAAGTACTAATCTGCCTGATCAATGCTTCAGTACTGATCTGCCTGATGAATGCTTCAGTAATGATCAGCCTGATCAATGCTTCAGTACTGATCTGCCTGATCAATGCTTCAGTACTTATCTGCTGATAAATGCTTCTTACTGATGTGCCTGATCAATGCTTCCGCACTGATGTGCCTGATAAATGCTTCAGTACTGATCTGCCTGATCAATGCTTCAGTACTGATCTGCTGATCAATGCTTCAGTACTGATCTGCCTGATCAATGCTTCCGCACTGATGTTTCTGATAAAAGCTTCAGTACTGATGTGCCTGATCAATGCATCAGTACTGATGTGCCTGATCAATGCATCAGTACTGATGTGCCTGATCAATGCTTCAGTACTGATGTGCCTGATCAATGCTTCAGTACTGATCTGCCTGATCAATGCTTCAGTACTGATCTGCCTGATCAAAGCTTCAGTACTGATGTGCCTGATCAATGCTTCAGTACTGATCTGCCAGATCAAAGCTTCAGTACTGTTCTGCCTGATCAATGCTTCAGTACTGATGTGCCTGATCAATGCTTCAGTACTGATCTGCCGGATCAATGCTTCAGTACTGATGTGCCTGATCATTGCTTCAGTACTGATCTGCCTAATCAATTCTTCAGTGCTGATCTGCCTGATCAATGCTTCAGTACTGATCTGCCTGATCAATGCTTCAGTACTGATGTGCCTGATGAATGCTTCAGTACTGATGTGCATGATCAATGCTTCATTACTGATCTGCTGATAAATGCTTCAGTACTGATGTGCCTGATCAATGCATCAGTACTGATGTGCCTTATCAATGCTTCAGTACTGATGTGCCTGAACAATGCTTCAGTGCTGATCAGCCTGATCAATGCTTCAGTAGCGATCTGCCTGATCAAAGCTTAAGTAGCGATCTGCCTGAACAATGCTTCAGTACTGATGTGCTTGAACAATGCATCAGTGCTGAACTACCTGATCAATGCTTCTGTAGCGATCTGCCTGATCAATGCTTCATTAGCAATCTGTTTGATCAATGCTTCAGTACTGATGTGCCTGATCAATGCTTCAGTACTGATGTGCCTGATCAATGCTTCAGTACTGATCTGCTGATAAATGCTTCAGTACTGATGTGCCTGGTCAATGCATCTGTACTGATCTTCCTGATCAATGCTCCAGTACTGATGTGCCTGATTTATGCATCAGTTCTGATCTTCCTGATCAATGCTTGGGAACTGATCAGCCTGATCAATGCTTCAGTGCTGATCTGCCTGATCAATGCTTCAGTACTGATGTGCCTGATCAATGCTTCAGTACTGATGTGCCTGATCAATGCTTCAGTACTGATGTGCCTGATCAATGCTTCAGTACTGATATGCTGATCAATGCTTCAGTACTGATCTGCCTGATCAATGCTTCCGCACTGATGTGCCTGATAAAAGATTCAGTACTGATCTGCCTGATCAATGCTTCAGTACTGATGTGCCTGATCAATGCATCATTACTGATGTGCCTGATCAATGCTTCCGTTCTGATTTTCCTGATCAATGCTTCTGTACTGATCTGCCTGATCAATGCTTCAGTACTGATCTGCCTGATCAATGCTTCAGTACTGATCTGCCTGATCAATGCTTCAGTACTGATCTGCCTGCTCAATGCTTCAGTACTGATCTGCCTGATCAATGCATCAGTTCTGATCTGCCTGATCAAAGCTTCCGAACTGATCTGCTTCATCAATTCTTCAGTACTTATCTGCCTGATAAATGCTTCAGTACTGATCAGCCTGATTAATTCTTCAGTACTGACCTGCCTGATTAATGCTTCAGCACTGAACTGTCTGATCAATGCTTCAGTAAAGACCTGTCTGATCAATGCTTCAGTGCAGACCTGTCTGATCAATGCTTCATTACAGACCTGTCAGATCAATGCTTCAGTAGAGACCTGTCCGATCATTGCTTCAGTAGTGATCTGCCTGATCATTGCTTCAGTTCAGGTGAGACTGACCAATGCTTCATTTCTGATTTTTCTGATCAATGCATCATTCTGATTAAGGCTTCAGTACTGACCCATCGGAGCCATGTTTCACTTTAATCAACGTTTCAGTACTGACCTGAATGATCAATGCTTAGTTTGACCAATGCTTCAGTGCTAACCAGTCTGATAAACACTTCTGTATGATCAATGCTTCAGTATTTATCTCCCTGATCACAATGCTTCAGTACTGATCTGCCTGATCAATGCATCAGTACTGATCTGCCTGATCAATGCTTCAGTACTGTTCTGCCTGATCAATGCTTCAGTACTGATCTGCCTGATCAATGCTTCAGTACGGATCAGCCTGATCAATGCTTCTGTACGGATCTGCCTGATCAATGCTTCAGTACGGATCTGCCTGATCAATCCTTGAGTACTGATTTGCCTGATCAATGCTTCAGTACTGATGTGCCTGATCAATGCTTCAGTACTGATCAGCCTGATCAATGCGTCAGTACTGATCTCCCTGATCAATGCTTCAGTACTGATCTGCCTGATCAATGCTTCAGTACTGATCTGCCTGATCAATGCTTCCGAACTGATCTGCCTGAGCACTGCTTCAGTACTGATCTGCCTGATCAATGCTACAGTACTGATGTGCCTGATCAATGCTTGTGTACTGATCTGCCTGATCAATGCTTCAGTACTGATCTGCTGATCAATGCTTCAAAATTGATCTGCTTGATCAATGCTTCATTAATAATCTGCCTGATAAATGCTTCAATAATGATCAGCCTGATCATTTCTTTAGTACTGATCTGCATGATTAATGCTTCAGTACTGATCTGACTGATCAATGCTTCAGAACTGAACTGTCTGATCAATGCTTCAGTACAGTCCTGTCTGATCAATGCTTCAGTACTGACCTGTCTGATCAATGCTTCAGTACAGACCTGTCCGATCAATGCTTCGGTAGTGATCTGCCTGATCATTGCTTCAGTTCAGGAGAGACTGACCAATGCTTCATTACTGATTTTTCTGATCAATGCATCATTCTGATTAAGGCTTCAGTACTGACCCATCGGAGCAATGTTTCAGTATAATCAACGTTTCAGTAGTGACCTCACTGATCAATGCTCAGTATGATCAATGCTTCAGTGCAAACCAGTCTGATAAATACTTCTGTCTGATCAATGCTTCAGTACTGATGTGCCTGATCAATGCATCAGTACTGATCTGCCTGAAAATGCCTCAGTACTGATCTGCCTGATCAAAGCTTCAGTACTGATCTGCCTGATCAATGCTTCAGTACTGATCTGCCTGATCAATGCTTCAGTACTAATCTGCCTGATCATGCTTCAGTACAGATCTGCCGGATCAATGCTTCAGTACTGATCAGCCTTATCAATGCTTCAGTGCTGATCTGCCTGATCAATGCTTCAGTACTGATCTGCTGATAAATGCTTCATTACTGATGTGCCTGATCAATGCTTCCGCACTAATGTGCCTGATCAATGCTTCAGTACTGATGTGCCTGATCAGTGCTTCAGTACTGATGTGCCTGATCAATGCTTCAGAACTGATGTGCCTGATCAATGCTTCAGTACTGATGTGCCTGATCAATGCTTCAGTACTGATGTGCCTGATCAATGCTTCAGTATTGATCTGCCTGATCAATGCTTCAGTACTGATCTGCCTGATCAGTGCTTCAGTACTGATCTACCAGATCAATGCTGCAGTACTGATCTATCAGATCAATGCTTCAGTACTGATCTGCCTGATCAATGCTTCAGTACTGATCTGCCTTATCAATGCTACAGTACTGATCTGCCTGATCAATGCTTCAGTACTGATCTGCCTGATCAATGCTTCAGTACTGATCTGCATGATCAATGCTTCAGTGCTGATCTGCCTGATCAATGCTTCAGTTCTGATGTGCCTGATCAATGCTTCAGTTCTGATGTGCCTGATCAATGCTTCAGTACTGATCTGCCCTATCAATGCTTCAGTACTGATCAGCCTGATCAATGCTTCAGTTCTGATCTGCCTGATTAATGCTTCAGCACTGAACTCTCTGATCAATTCTTAAGTACAGTCCTGTCTGATCAATGCTTCAATAAAGACCTGTCTGATCAATGCTTCAGTGCAGACCAGTCTGATCAATGCTTCAGTACAGACCTGTCAGATCAATGCTTCAGTAGAGACCTGTCCGATCAAAGCTTCAGTAGTGATCTGCCTGATCATTGCTTCAGTTCAGGTGGGACTGACCAATGCTTCATTACTGATTTTTCTGATCAATGCATCATTCTGATTAAGGCTTCAGTACTGACCCATCGGAGCCATGTTTCAGTTTAATCAACGTTTCAGTACTGACCTGAATGATCAATGCTCAGTTTGATCAATGCTTCAGTGCTAACCAGTCTGATAAACACTTCTGTATGATCAATGCTTCAGTACTGATCTGCCTGATCAATGCTTCAGTACTGATCTGCCTGATCAATGCTTCAGTACTGTTCTGCCTGATCAATGCTTCAGTACTGATCTGCCTGATCAATGCTTCAGTAAGGATCTGCCTGATCAATGCTTCAGTACGGATCTGCCTGATCAATGCTTCAGTACGGATCTGCCTGATCAATGCTTCAGTACTGATCAGCCTGATCAATACTTGAGTACTGATTTGCCTGATCAATGCTTCAGTACTGATGTGCCTGATCAATGCTTCAGTACTGATCAGCCTGATCAATGCGTCAGTACTGATCTCCCTGATCAATGCTTCAGTACTGATCTGCCTGATCAATGCTTCAGTACTGATCTGCCTGATCAATGCTTCAGTACTGATCTGCTTGATCAATGCTTGAGTACTGATCTGCCTGATCAATGCTTCAGTACTGATCTGCCTGATCAATGCTTCAAAATTGATCTGCATGATCAATGCTTCACTAATAATCTGCCTGATAAATGCTTCAATAATGATCAGCCTGATCATTTCTTTAGTACTGATCTGCATGATTAATGCTTCAGTACTGATCTGCCTGATCAATGCTTCAGCACTGAAATGTCTGATCAATGCTTCAGTACAGACCTGTCTGATCAATGCTTCAGTACTGACCTGTCTGATCAATGCTTCACTACAGACCTGTCCGATCAATGCTTCAGTAGTGATCTGCCTGATCATTGCTTCAGTTCAGGAGAGACTGACCAATGCTTCATTACTGATTTTTCTGATCAATGCATCGTTCTGATTAAGGCTTCAGTACTGACCCATCGGAGCAATGTTTCAGTATAATCAACGTTTCAGTAGTGACCTGACTGATCAATGCTCAGTATGATCAATGCTTCAGTGCAAACCAGTCTGATAAATACTTTTCTCTGATCAAGGCTTCAGTACTGATGTGCCTGATCAATGCTTCCGCACTGATGTCCCTGATAAATCCTTCCGTACTGATGTGCCTGATCAATGCTTCAGTACTGATGTGCCTGATCAATGCTTCAGTTCTGATGTGCCTGATCAATGCTTCAGTTCTGATCTGCCTGATCAAAGCTTCCGAACTGATCTGCTTCATCAATGCTTCAGTACTTATCTGCCTGATAAATGCTTCAGTACTGATCAGCCTGATCAATGCTTCAGTTCTGATCTGCCTGATTAATGCTTCAGCACTGAACTCTCTGATCAATTCTTAAGTACAGTCCTGTCTGATCAATGCTTCAATAAAGACCTGTCTGATCAATGCTTCAGTGCAGACCAGTCTGATCAATGCTTCAGTACAGACCTGTCAGATCAATGCTTCAGTAGAGACCTGTCCGATCAAAGCTTCAGTAGTGATCTGCCTGATCATTGCTTCAGTTCAGGTGGGACTGACCAATGCTTCATTACTGATTTTTCTGATCAATGCATCATTCTGATTAAGGCTTCAGTACTGACCCATCGGAGCCATGTTTCAGTTTAATCAACGTTTCAGTACTGACCTGAATGATCAATGCTCAGTTTGATCAATGCTTCAGTGCTAACCAGTCTGAAAAACACTTCTGTATGATCAATGCTTCAGTACTGATCTGCCTGATCAATGCTTCAGTACTGATCTGCCTGATCAATGCTTCAGTACTGTTCTGCCTGATCAATGCTTCAGTACTGATCTGCCTGATCAATGCTTCAGTAAGGATCTGCCTGATCAATGCTTCAGTACGGATCTGCCTGATCAATGCTTCAGTACGGATCTGCCTGATCAATGCTTCAGTACTGATCAGCCTGATCAATACTTGAGTACTGATTTGCCTGATCAATGCTTCAGTACTGATCTGCCTGATCAATGCTTCAGTACTGTTCTGCCTGATCAATGCTTCAGTACTGATCTGCCTGATCAATGCTTCAGTAAGGATCTGCCTGATCAATGCTTCAGTACGGATCTGCCTGATCAATGCTTCAGTACGGATCTGCCTGATCAATGCTTCAGTACTGATCAGCCTGATCAATGCGTCAGTACTGATCTCCCTGATCAATGCTTCAGTACTGATCTGCCTGATCAATGCTTCAGTACTGATCTGCCTGATCAATGCTTCAGTACTGATCTGCTTGATCAATGCTTGAGTACTGATCTGCCTGATCAATGCTTCAGTACTGATCTGCCTGATCAATGCTTCAAAATTGATCTGCATGATCAATGCTTCACTAATAATCTGCCTGATAAATGCTTCAATAATGATCAGCCTGATCATTTCTTTAGTACTGATCTGCATGATTAATGCTTCAGTACTGATCTGCCTGATCAATGCTTCAGCACTGAAATGTCTGATCAATGCTTCAGTACAGACCTGTCTGATCAATGCTTCAGTACTGACCTGTCTGATCAATGCTTCACTACAGACCTGTCCGATCAATGCTTCAGTAGTGATCTGCCTGATCATTGCTTCAGTTCAGGAGAGACTGACCAATGCTTCATTACTGATTTTTCTGATCAATGCATCGTTCTGATTAAGGCTTCAGTACTGACCCATCGGAGCAATGTTTCAGTATAATCAACTTTTCAGTAGTGACCTGACTGATCAATGCTCAGTATGATCAATGCTTCAGTGCAAACCAGTCTGATAAATACTTTTCTCTGATCAAGGCTTCAGTACTGATGTGCCTGATCAATGCTTCCGCACTGATGTCCCTGATAAATCCTTCCGTACTGATGTGCCTGATCAATGCTTCAGTACTGATGTGCCTGATCAATGCATCAGTACTGATGTGCCTAATCAATGCTTCAGTACTGATCTGCCTGATCAATGCTTCAGTACTGATCTGCCTGATCAATGCTTCAGTACTGATCTGCCTGATCAATGCTTCAGTACTGATCGGCCTGATAAATGCTTCAGTACTGATCTGCCTGATCAATGCTTCAGTACTGATCTGCCTGATCAATGCTTCAGTACTGATCTGCCTGATCAATGCTTCAATACTGATCTGCAAAATCAATGCTTCAGTTCTGATCTGCCTGATCAATGCTTCTGTACTAATCTGCCTGATCAAAGCTTCAGTACTGATCTTCCTGATAAATGCTTCAGTACTGATCAGCCTGATCAATGCTTTAGTCATGATCTGCATGATCAATGCTTCAGTAATGATCTGCCTGATGAATTCTTCAGCACTGAACTGTCTGAACAATGCTTCAGTACCGACCTGTCTGATCAATGCTTCAGTCCAGACCTGTCTGATCAATGCTTCAGTACAGACCTGTCTGATCAATGCTTCAGTGCAGACCTGTCCGATCAATGCTTCAGTAGTGATCTGCCTTATCATTGCTTCAGTTCAGGTGAGACTGACCGATGCTTCATTTCTGATTTTTCTGATCAATGCTTCATTCTGATTAAGGCTTCAATACTGACCCATCGGGGCCATGTTTCTGTTTCATCAACGTTTCAGTACTGAACTGAATGATCAATGCTCAGTATGATCAATGCTTCAGTGCTAACCAGTCTGATAAACACTTCTGTCTGATCAATGCTTCAGTATTGATGTGCCTCATCAATGCTTCAGTACTGATCGGCCTGATCAATGCTTCAGTCCGGACCTGTCTGATCAATGCTTCAGTCCGGACCTGTCTGATCAATGCTTCAGTACTGATTTGCCTGATCAATGCTTCAGTACTGATGTGCCTGGTCAATGCATCAGTACTGATGTGCCTGATCAATGCTTCAGTAGTGATCTGCCGTGTCAATGCTTCAGTACTGATCTGCCTGATCAGTTCTTCAGTGCTGATGTGCCTGATCAATGCTTCAATACTGATGTGCCTGATCAATGCCTCAATACTGATGTGCCTGATCAAAGCTTCAGCACTGATCTGCTGATAAATGCTCCAGTACTGATGGGACTGATCAATTTTTCCGCACAGATGTGCCTGATAAATGCTTCAGTACTGATGTGCCTGATCAATGCTTCAGTACTGATGTGCCTGATCAATGCATCAGTACTGATCTGCCTGATCAATGCATCAGTACTTATGTGCCTGATCAATGCTTCAGTACTGATCTGCCTGATCAATGCTTCAATACTGATCAGCCTGATCAATGCTTCAGTACTGATCTGCCTGATCAATGCTTCAGTACTGATCTGCCAAATCAATGCTTCAGTACTGATATGCCTGATCAATGCTTCAGTACTGATCTGCCTGATCAATGCTTCAGTACTGATCTGCTTGATCAAAGCTTCCGAACTGATCTGCATGATCAATGCTTCAGTACTGATCTGCCTGATAAATGCTTCAGTACTGATCAGCCTGATCAATGCTTCAGTACTGATCTGCATGATCAATTCTTCAGCACTGAACTGTCTGATCATTGCTTCAGTATAGACATGTCTAATCAATGCTTCAGTACAGACCTGTCTGATCAAAGCTTCAATACAGACCTGTCTGATCAATGCTTCAGTGCAGACCTGTCCGATCAATGCTTTAGTAGTGATGTGCCTGATCATTGCTTCAGTTCAGCTCAGACATTCCGATGCTTCATTACTGATTTTCCTGATCAATGCATCATTCTGATTAAGGCTTCAGTACTGACCCATCGGAGCCATGTTTCAGTTTAATCAACGTTTCAGTACTGACCTGAATGATCAATGCTCAGTATGATCAATGCTTCAGTGCTAACCAGTCTGACAAACACTTCTGTCGGATCAATGCTTCAGTACTGATCTGCCTGATCAATGCTTCAGTACTGATCTGCCTTATCAATGCTTCAGTACTGATCTGCCTGATCAATGCTTCAGTACTGATCTTCCTGATCAATGCTTCAGTTCTGATCTGCCTGAACAATGCTTCAGTGCTGATCTGCCTGATCAATGCTTCAGTACTGATCTGCCTGATCAATGTTTCAGTACTGATGTGCCTGATCAATGCTTCAGTACTGATGTGCCTGATCAATGCTTCAGTACTGATCTGCTGATAAATGCTTCAGTATTGATGTGCCTGATCAATTCTTCCGCACTGATGTGCCTGACAAATGCTTCAGTACGGATCCTCCTGATCAATGCTTCAGTACTGATGTGCCTGATCAATGCTTCAGCACTGATGTGCCTGATCAATGCTTCAGTACTGATCTGCTGATAAATGCTTCAGTACTGATGTGCCTGATCAATGCTTCCGCACTGATGTGCCTGATAAATGCTTCAGTACTAATGTGCCTGATCAATGCTTCAGTACTGATCTGCCTGATCAATGCTTCAGTACTGATGTGCCTGATCAATGCTTCAGTACTGATCTGCCGGGTCAATGCTTCAGTACTGATCTGCCAGAGCATTGATTCAGTACTGATCTGCCTGATCAATGCTTCGGTACTGATCTGCCTGATCAATGCTTCAGTACTGATCTGCCTGATCAATGCTTCAGTGCTGATCTGCCTGATCAATGCTTCAGTACTGATCTGCCTCATGAATGCTTCAGTAATGATCTGCCTGATCAATGCTTCAGTACTGATCTGCCTGATCAATGCTTCAGTACTTATCTGCTGATAAATGCTTATTACTGATGTGCCTGATCAATGCTTCCGCACTGATGTGCCTGATAAATGCTTCAGTACTGATGTGCCTGATCAATGCTTCATTACTGATGTGCCTGATCAATGCATCAGTACTGATGTGCCTGATCAATGCTTCAGTACTGATCTGCCAGATCAATGCTTCAGTACTGATCTGCCTGATCAATGCTTCAGTACTGATCTGCCGGATCAATGATTCAGTACTGAGCTGCCGGAGCAATTCTTCAGTACTGATCTGCCTGATCAATGCTTTAGTACTGATGTGCCTGATCATTGCTTCAGTACTGATCTGCCTAATCAATTCTTCAGTGCTGATGTGCCTGATCAATGCTTCAGTACTGATGTGCCTGATCAATGCTTCAGTACTGATGTGACTGATCAATGCTTCAGTACTGATGTGCCTGATCAATGCTTCATTACAGATCTGCTGATAAATGGTCAGTACTGATGTGCCTGGTCAATGCTTCCGCACTTATGTACCTGATAAATGCTTCAGTACTGATGTGCCTGATCAATGCATCAGTACTGATGTGCCTGAACAATGCTTCAGTGCTGATCTGCCTGATCAATGCTTCAGTAGCGAACTGCCTGATCAATGCTTCAGTAGCGATCTGCCTGATCAATGCTTCAGTACTGATGTGCTTGAACAATGCTTCAGTGCTGATCTGCCTGATCGATGCTTCAGTAGCGATCTGCCTGATCAATGCTTCATTAGCAATCTGTTTGATCAATGCTTCAGTACTGATGTGCCTGATCAATGCTTCAGTACTGATATGCCTGATCAATGCTTCAGTAGTGATCTGCTGCTAAATGCTTCAGTACTGATGTGCCTGATCAATGCTTCAGTAGTGATCTGCCGTGTCAATGCTTCAGTACTGATCTGCCTGATCAATGCTTCAATACTGATGTGCCTGATCAATGCTTCAGTACTGATCTGCTGATAAATGCTCCAGTACTGATGTGACTGATCAATTTTTCCGCACAGATGTGCCTGATAAGTGCTTCAGTACTGATGTGCCTGGTCAATGCATCAGTACTGATGTGCCTGATCAATGCTTCAGTAGTGATCTGCCGTGTCAATGCTTCAGTACTGATCTGCCTGATCAGTTCTTCAGTGCTGATGTGCCTGATCAATGCTTCAATACTGATGTGCCTGATCAATGCCTCAATACTGATGTGCCTGATCAAAGCTTCAGCACTGATCTGCTGATAAATGCTCCAGTACTGATGGGACTGATCAATTTTTCCGCACAGATGTGCCTGATAAATGCTTCAGTACTGATGTGCCTGATCAATGCTTCAGTACTGATGTGCCTGATCAATGCATCAGTACTGATCTGCCTGATCAATGCATCAGTACTTATGTGCCTGATCAATGCTTCAGTACTGATCTGCCTGATCAATGCTTCAATACTGATCAGCCTGATCAATGCTTCAGTACTGATCTGCCTGATCAATGCTTCAGTACTGATCTGCCAAATCAATGCTTCAGTACTGATATGCCTGATCAATGCTTCAGTACTGATCTGCCTGATCAATGCTTCAGTACTGATCTGCTTGATCAAAGCTTCCGAACTGATCTGCATGATCAATGCTTCAGTACTGATCTGCCTGATAAATGCTTCAGTACTGATCAGCCTGATCAATGCTTCAGTACTGATCTGCATGATCAATTCTTCAGCACTGAACTGTCTGATCATTGCTTCAGTATAGACATGTCTAATCAATGCTTCAGTACAGACCTGTCTGATCAAAGCTTCAATACAGACCTGTCTGATCAATGCTTCAGTGCAGACCTGTCCGATCAATGCTTTAGTAGTGATGTGCCTGATCATTGCTTCAGTTCAGCTCAGACATTCCGATGCTTCATTACTGATTTTCCTGATCAATGCATCATTCTGATTAAGGCTTCAGTACTGACCCATCGGAGCCATGTTTCAGTTTAATCAACGTTTCAGTACTGACCTGAATGATCAATGCTCAGTATGATCAATGCTTCAGTGCTAACCAGTCTGACAAACACTTCTGTCGGATCAATGCTTCAGTACTGATCTGCCTGATCAATGCTTCAGTACTGATCTGCCTTATCAATGCTTCAGTACTGATCTGCCTGATCAATGCTTCAGTACTGATCTTCCTGATCAATGCTTCAGTTCTGATCTGCCTGAACAATGCTTCAGTGCTGATCTGCCTGATCAATGCTTCAGTACTGATCTGCCTGATCAATGTTTCAGTACTGATGTGCCTGATCAATGCTTCAGTACTGATGTGCCTGATCAATGCTTCAGTACTGATCTGCTGATAAATGCTTCAGTATTGATGTGCCTGATCAATTCTTCCGCACTGATGTGCCTGACAAATGCTTCAGTACGGATCTCCTGATCAATGCTTCAGTACTGATGTGCCTGATCAATGCTTCAGCACTGATGTGCCTGATCAATGCTTCAGTACTGATCTGCTGATAAATGCTTCAGTACTGATGTGCCTGATCAATGCTTCCGCACTGATGTGCCTGATAAATGCTTCAGTACTAATGTGCCTGATCAATGCTTCAGTACTGATCTGCCTGATCAATGCTTCAGTACTGATGTGCCTGATCAATGCTTCAGTACTGATCTGCCGGGTCAATGCTTCAGTACTGATCTGCCAGAGCATTGATTCAGTACTGATCTGCCTGATCAATGCTTCGGTACTGATCTGCCTGATCAATGCTTCAGTACTGATCTGCCTGATCAATGCTTCAGTGCTGATCTGCCTGATCAATGCTTCAGTACTGATCTGCCTCATGAATGCTTCAGTAATGATCTGCCTGATCAATGCTTCAGTACTGATCTGCCTGATCAATGCTTCAGTACTTATCTGCTGATAAATGCTTATTACTGATGTGCCTGATCAATGCTTCCGCACTGATGTGCCTGATAAATGCTTCAGTACTGATGTGCCTGATCAATGCTTCATTACTGATGTGCCTGATCAATGCATCAGTACTGATGTGCCTGATCAATGCTTCAGTACTGATCTGCCAGATCAATGCTTCAGTACTGATCTGCCTGATCAATGCTTCAGTACTGATCTGCCGGATCAATGATTCAGTACTGAGCTGCCGGAGCAATTCTTCAGTACTGATCTGCCTGATCAATGCTTTAGTACTGATGTGCCTGATCATTGCTTCAGTACTGATCTGCCTAATCAATTCTTCAGTGCTGATGTGCCTGATCAATGCTTCAGTACTGATGTGCCTGATCAATGCTTCAGTACTGATGTGACTGATCAATGCTTCAGTACTGATGTGCCTGATCAATGCTTCATTACAGATCTGCTGATAAATGGTCAGTACTGATGTGCCTGGTCAATGCTTCCGCACTTATGTACCTGATAAATGCTTCAGTACTGATGTGCCTGATCAATGCATCAGTACTGATGTGCCTGAACAATGCTTCAGTGCTGATCTGCCTGATCAATGCTTCAGTAGCGAACTGCCTGATCAATGCTTCAGTAGCGATCTGCCTGATCAATGCTTCAGTACTGATGTGCTTGAACAATGCTTCAGTGCTGATCTGCCTGATCGATGCTTCAGTAGCGATCTGCCTGATCAATGCTTCATTAGCAATCTGTTTGATCAATGCTTCAGTACTGATGTGCCTGATCAATGCTTCAGTACTGATATGCCTGATCAATGCTTCAGTAGTGATCTGCTGCTAAATGCTTCAGTACTGATGTGCCTGATCAATGCTTCAGTAGTGATCTGCCGTGTCAATGCTTCAGTACTGATCTGCCTGATCAATGCTTCAATACTGATGTGCCTGATCAATGCTTCAGTACTGATCTGCTGATAAATGCTCCAGTACTGATGTGACTGATCAATTTTTCCGCACAGATGTGCCTGATAAGTGCTTCAGTACTGATGTGCCTGATCAATGCTTCAGTACTGATGTGCCTGATCAATGCATCAGTACTGACCTGCCTGATCAATGCATCAGTACATATGTGCCTGATCAATGCTTCAGTACTGATCTGCCTGATCAATGCTTCAGTACTGATCAGCCTGATCAATGCTTCAGTACTGATCTGCCTGATCAATGCTTCAGTACTGATCTGCCTGATCAATGCTTCAGTACTGATCTGCCAAATCAATGCTTCAGTACTGATATGCCTGATCAATGCTTCAGAACTGATCTGCCTGATCAATGCTTCAGTACTTATCTGCTTGATCAAAGCTTCAGTACTGATCTGCATGATCAATGCTTCAGTACTGATCTGCCTGATAAATGCTTCAGTACTGATCAGCCTGATCAATGCTTCAGTACTGATCTGCATGATCAATTCTTCAGCACTGAACTGTCTGATCATTGCTTCAGTATAGACATGTCTAATCAATGCTTCAGTACAGACCTGTCTGATCAAAGCTTCAATACAGACCTGTCTGATCAATGCTTCAGTGCAGACCTGTCCGATCAATGCTTTAGTAGTGATGTGCCTGATCATTGCTTCAGTTCAGCTCAGACATTCCGATGCTTCATTACTGATTTTCCTGATCAATGCATCATTCTGATTAAGGCTTCAGTACTGACCCATCGGAGCCATGTTTCAGTTTAATCAACGTTTCAGTACTGACCTGAATGATCAATGCTTAGTATGATCAATGCTTCAGTGCTAACCAGTCTGACAAACACTTCTGTCGGATCAATGCTTCAGTACTGATCTGCCTGATCAATGCTTCAGTACTGATCTGCCTGATCAATGCTTCAGTACTGATCTGCCTGATCAATGCTTCAGTACTGATCTTCCTGATCAATGCTTCAGTACTGATCTGCCTGAACAATGCTTCAGTGCTGATCTGCCTGATCAATGCTTCAGTACTGATCTGCCTGATCAATGTTTCAGTACTGATGTGCCTGATCAATGCTTCAGTACTGATGTGCCTGATCAATGCTTCAGTACTGATCTGCAGATAAATGCTTCAGTACTGATGTGCCTGATCAATTCTTCCGCACTGATGTGCCTGACAAATGCTTCAGTACGGATCCTCCTGATCAATGCTTCAGTACTGATGTGCCTGATCAATTCTTCAGCACTGATGTGCCTGATCAATGCTTCAGTACTGATCTGCTGATAAATGCTTCAGTACTGATGTGCCTGATCAATGCTTCCGCACTGATGTGCCTGATAAATGCTTCAGTACTAATGTGCCTGATCAATTCTTCAGTACTGATATGCCTGATCAATGCATCAGTACTGATGTGCCTGATCAATGCTTCAGTAGCGATCTGCCTGATCAATGCTTCAGTACTGATCTGCCTGATCAATGCTTCAGTACTGATGTGCCTGATCAATGCTTCAGTACTGATGTGCCTGATCAATGCTTCAGTACTGATCTGCCTGATCAATGCTTCAGTACTGATCAGCCTGATCAATGCTTCAGTACTGATCTGCCTGATCAATGCTTCAGTACTGATCTGCCTGATCAATGCTTCAGTACTGATCTGCCAAATCAATGCTTCAGTACTGATATGCCTGATCAATGCTTCAGAACTGATCTGCCTGATCAATGCTTCAGTACTTATCTGCTTGATCAAAGCTTCAGTACTGATCTGCATGATCAATGCTTCAGTACTGATCTGCCTGATAAATGCTTCAGTACTGATCAGCCTGATCAATGCTTCAGTACTGATCTGCATGATCAATTCTTCAGCACTGAACTGTCTGATCATTGCTTCAGTATAGACATGTCTAATCAATGCTTCAGTACAGACCTGTCTGATCAAAGCTTCAATACAGACCTGTCTGATCAATGCTTCAGTGCAGACCTGTCCGATCAATGCTTTAGTAGTGATGTGCCTGATCATTGCTTCAGTTCAGCTCAGACATTCCGATGCTTCATTACTGATTTTCCTGATCAATGCATCATTCTGATTAAGGCTTCAGTACTGACCCATCGGAGCCATGTTTCAGTTTAATCAACGTTTCAGTACTGACCTGAATGATCAATGCTTAGTATGATCAATGCTTCAGTGCTAACCAGTCTGACAAACACTTCTGTCGGATCAATGCTTCAGTACTGATCTGCCTGATCAATGCTTCAGTACTGATCTGCCTGATCAATGCTTCAGTACTGATCTGCCTGATCAATGCTTCAGTACTGATCTTCCTGATCAATGCTTCAGTACTGATCTGCCTGAACAATGCTTCAGTGCTGATCTGCCTGATCAATGCTTCAGTACTGATCTGCCTGATCAATGTTTCAGTACTGATGTGCCTGATCAATGCTTCAGTACTGATGTGCCTGATCAATGCTTCAGTACTGATCTGCTGATAAATGCTTCAGTACTGATGTGCCTGATCAATTCTTCCGCACTGATGTGCCTGACAAATGCTTCAGTACGGATCCTCCTGATCAATGCTTCAGTACTGATGTGCCTGATCAATTCTTCAGCACTGATGTGCCTGATCAATGCTTCAGTACTGATCTGCTGATAAATGCTTCAGTACTGATGTGCCTGATCAATGCTTCCGCACTGATGTGCCTGATAAATGCTTCAGTACTAATGTGCCTGATCAATTCTTCAGTACTGATATGCCTGATCAATGCATCAGTACTGATGTGCCTGATCAATGCTTCAGTAGCGATCTGCCTGATCAATGCTTCAGTACTGATCTGCCTGATCAATGCTTCAGTACTGATGTGCCTGATCAATGCTTCAGTACTGATCTGCCGGGTCAATGCTTCAGTACTGATCTGCCGGAGCATTGATTCAGTACTGATCTGCCTGATCAATGCTTCGGTACTGATCTGCCTGATCAATGCTTCAGTACTGATCTGCCTGATCAATGCTTCAGTGCTGATCTGCCTGATCAATGCTTCAGTACTGATCTGCCTCATGAATGCTTCAGTAATGATCTGCCTGATCAATGCTTCAGTACTGATCTGCCTGATCAATGCTTCAGTACTTATCTGCTGATAAATGCTTCTTACTGATGTGCCTGATCAATGCTTCCGCACTGATGTGCCTGATAAATGCTTCAGTACTGATGTGCCTGATCAATGCTTCATTACTGATGTGCCTGATCAATGCATCAGTACTGATGTGCCTGATCAATGCTTCAGTACTGATCTGCCAGATCAATGCTTCAGTACTGATCTGCCTGATCAATGCTTCAGTACTGATCTGCCTGATCAAAGATTCAGTACTGATGTGCCTGATCAATGCTTCAGTACTGATCTGCCGGATCAATGATTCAGTACTGAGCTGCCGGAGCAATGCTTCAGTACAGATCTGCCTGATCAATGCTTTAGTACTGATGTGCCTGATCATTGCTTCAGTAATGATCTGCCTAATCAATTCTTCAGTGCTGATGTGCCTGATCAATGCTTCAGTACTGATGTGCCTGATCGATGCTTCAGTAGCGATCTGCCTGATCAATGCTTCATTAGCAATCTGTTTGATCAATGCTTCAGTACTGATGTGCCTGATCAATGCTTCAGTACTGATATGCCTGATCAATGCTTCAGTACTGATCTGCTGCTAAATGCTTCAGTACTGATGTGCCTGATCAATGCTTCTGTACTGATCTTCCTGATCAATGCTCCAGTACTGATGTGCCTGATCAATGCATCAGTTCTGATCTGCCTGATCAATGCTTGGGAACTGATCTGCCTGATGAATGCTTCAGTGCTAATCTGCCTGATCAATGCTTCAGTACTGATGTGCCTGATCAATGCATCAGTACTGATGTGCCTGATCAATGCTTCATAACTGATCTGCCTGATCAATGCTTCAGTACTGATCTGCCTGATCAATGCTTCAGTACTGATCTGCCTGATCAATGCTTCAGTACTGATGTGCCTGATCAATGCTTCAGTACTGATCTGCCTGAACAATGCTTCAGTACTGATGTGCCTGATCAATGCTTCAGTACTGATCTGCCTGATCAGTGCTTCAGTACTGATCTGCCAAATCAATGCTAAATTTCTGATCAGCCTGATCAATGCTTCTGTACTAATCTGCCTCTTCAAAGCTTCAGTACTGATCTGCCTGATAAATGCTTCAGTACTGATCAGCCTGATCAATGCTTCAGTACTGATCTGCATGATCAATGCTTCAGTAATGATCTGCCTGATGAATTCTTCAGCACTGAACTGTCTGATCAATGCTTCAGTACCCACCTGTCTGATCAATGCTTCAGTACAGACATGTCTGATCAATGCTTCAGTACAGACCTGTCTGATCAATGCTTCAGTGCAGACCAGTCTGATCAATGCTTCAGTAGTGATCTGCCTGATCATTGCTTCAGTACTGATGTGACTGATCAATGCTTCAGTACCGACCTGTCTGATCAATGCTTCAATACAGACATGTCTGATCAATGCTTCAGTACAGACCTGTCTGATCAATGCTTCATTGCAGACCTGTCTGATCAATGCTTCAGTACTGATGTGCCTGATCAATGCTTCAGTACTGATGTGCCTGATCAATGCTTCAGTACTGATGTGACTGATCAATGCTTCAGTACTGATGTGCCTGATCAATGCTTCATTACAGATCTGCTGATAAATGCTTCAGTACTGATGTGCCTGGTCAATGCTTCCGCACTTATGTACCTGATAAATGCTTCAGTACTGATGTGCCTGATCAATGCATCAGTACTGATGTGCCTGAACAATGCTTCAGTGCTGATCTGCCTGATCAATGCTTCAGTAGCGATCTGCCTGATCAATGCTTCAGTACTGATGTGCTTGAACAATGCTTCAGTGCTGATCTGCCTGATCGATGCTTCAGTAGCGATCTGCCTGATCAATGCTTCATTAGCAATCTGTTTGATCAATGCTTCAGTACTGATGTGCCTGATCAATGCTTCAGTACTGATATGCCTGATCAATGCTTCAGTAGTGATCTGCTGCTAAATGCTTCAGTACTGATGTGCCTGATCAATGCTTCTGTACTGATCTTCCTGATCAATGCTCCAGTACTGATGTGCCTGATCAATGCATCAGTTCTGATCTGCCTGATCAATGCTTGGGAACTGATCTGCCTGATGAATGCTTCAGTGCTAATCTGCCTGATCAATGCTTCAGTACTGATGTGCCTGATCAATGCTTCAGTACTGATCTGCTGATCAATGCTTCAGTACTGATGTGCCTGATCAATGCTTCCGCACTGATGTCCCTGATAAATGCTTCCGTACTGATGTGCCTGATCAATGCATCAGTACTGATGTGCCTGATCAATGCTTCATAACTGATCTGCCTGATCAATGCTTCAGTACTGATGTGCCTGATCAATGCTTCAGTACTGATCTGCCTGATCAATGCTTCAGTACTGATCGGCCTGATCAATGCTTCAGTACTGATCTGCCTGAACAATGCTTCAGTACTGATGTGCCTGATCAATGCTTCAGTACTGATCTGCCTGATCAATGCTTCAGTACTGATCTGCCAAATCAATGCTAAATTTCTGATCAGCCTGATCAATGCTTCTGTACTAATCTGCCTGATCAAAGCTTCAGTGCTGATCTGCCTGATGAATTCTTCAGCACTGAACTGTCTGATCAATGCTTCAGTACCCACCTGTCTGATCAATGCTTCAGTACAGACCTGTCTGATCAATGCTTCAGTGCAGACCTGTCTGATCAATGCTTCAGTAGTGATCTGCCTGATCATTGCTTCAGTACTGATGTGACTGATCAATGCTTCAGTACCGACCTGTCTGATCAATGCTTCAGTACAGACATGTCTGATCAATGCTTCAGTACAGACCTGTCTGATCAATGCTTCATTGCAGACCTGTCTGATCAATGCTTCAGTACTGATGTGCCTGATCAATGCTTCAGTACTGATGTGACTGATCAATGCTTCAGTACTGATGTGCCTGATCAATGCTTCATTACAGATCTGCTGATAAATGCTTCAGTACTGATGTGCCTGGTCAATGCTTCTGCACTTATGTACCTGATAAATGCTTCAGTACTGATGTGCCTGATCAATGCATCAGTACTGATGTGCCTGAACAATGCTTCAGTGCTGATCTGCCTGATCAATGCTTCAGTAGCGAACTGCCTGATCAATGCTTCAGTAGCGATCTGCCTGATCAATGCTTCAGTACTGATGTGCTTGAACAATGCTTCAGTGCTGATCTGCCTGATCAATGCTTCAGTAGCGATCTGCCTGATCAGTGCTTCATTAGCAATCTGTTTGATCAATGCTTCAGTACTAATGTGCCTGATCAATGCTTCAGTACTGATATGCCTGATCAATGCTTCAGTACTGATCTGCTGCTAAATGCTTCAGTACTGATGTGCCTGATCAATGCTTCTGTACTGATCTTCCTGTTCAATGCTCCAGTACTGATGTGCCTGATCAATGCATCAGTTCTGATCTGCCTGATCAATGCTTGGGAACTGATCTGCCTGATGAATGCTTCAGTGCTAATCTGCCTGATCAATGCTTCAGTACTGATGTGCCTGATCAATGCTTCAGTACTGATGTGCCTGATCAATGCTTCAGTACTGATCTGCTGATCAATGCTTCAGTACTGATGTGCCTGATCAATGCTTCCGCACTGATGTCCCTGATAAATGCTTCCGTACTGATGTGCCTGATCAATGCTTCAGTACTGATGTGCCTGATCAATGCATCAGTACTGATGTGCCTGATCAATGCTTCATAACTGATCTGCCTGATCAATGCTTCAGTACTGATCTGCCTGATCAATGCTTCAGTACTGCTCTGCCTGATCAATGCTTCAGTACTGATCGGCCTGATCAATGCTTCAGTACTTATCTGCCTGAACAATGCTTCAGTACTGATGTGCCTGATCAATGCTTCAGTACTGATCTGCCTGATCAATGCTTCAGTACTGATCTGCCAAATCAATGCTAAATTTCTGATCAGCCTGATCAATGCTTCTGTACTAATCTGCCTGCTCAAAGCTTCAGTACTGATCTGCCTGATAAATGCTTCTGTACTGATCAGCCTGATCAATGCTTCAGTACTGATCTGCATGATCAATGCTTCAGTAATGAGCTGCCTGCTGAATTCTTCAGCACTGAACTGTCTGATCAATGCTTTAGTACCAACCTGTCTGATCAATGCTTCAGTACAGACATGTCTGATCAATGCTTCAGTACAGACCTGTCTGATCAATGCTTCAGTGCAGACCTGTCTGATCAATGCTTCAGTAGTGATCTGCCTGATCATTGCTTCAGTTCAGGTGAGACTGACCAATGCTTCATTACTGATTTTTCTGATCAATGCATCATTCTGATTAAGGCTTCAGTACTGACCCTTCGGAGCCATGTTTCAGTTTAATCAACGTTTCAGTACTGACCTGAATGATCAATGCTCAGTATGATCAATGCTTCAGTGCTAACCAGTCTGATAAACACTTCTGTCTGATCAATGCTTCAGTATTGATGTGCCTCATCAATGCTTCAGTACTGATCTGCCTGATCAATGCTTCAGTCCGTACCTGTCTGATCAATGTTTCAGTCCGGACCTGTCTGATCAATGCTTCAGTACTGAAATGCTGATAAATGCTTCAGTACTGATGTGCCTGAACAATGCTTCAGTACTGATGTGCCTGGTCAATGCATCAGTACTGATTTGCCTGATCAATGCTTCAGTAGTGATCTGCCTGAAAATGCCTCAGTCCTGATCTGCCTGATCAATGCTTCAGCACTGAACTGTCTGATCAGTGCTTCAGTACAGACCTGTCTGATCAATGCTTCAGTGCAAACCAGTCTGATAAATACTTCTGTCTGATCAATGCTTCAGGAGTGATGTGCCTGATCAATGCATCAGTACTGATCTGCCTGAAAATGCCTCAGTACTGATCTGCCTGATCAAAGCTTCATTACTGGTCTGCCTGATCAAAGCTTCAGTTCTGATCTGCCTGATCAATGCTTCAGTACTGATCTGCCTGATCAATGTTTCAGTACTGATCTGCCTGATCAATGCTTCAGTACTGATCTGCCTGATCAATGTTTCAGTACTGATCTGCCTGATCAAAGCTTCAGTTCTGATCTGCCTGATCAATGCTTCAGTACTGATCTGCCTGATCAATGTTTCAGTACTGATCTGCCTGATCAATGTTTCAGTACTGATCTGCCTGATCAATGTTTCAGTGCTGATCTGCCTGATCAATGCTTCAGTACTGATCTGCCTGATCAATGCTTCCGCACTAATGTGCCTGATCAATGCTTCAGTTCTGATGTGCCTGATCAATGCTTCAGTACTGATGTGCCTGATCAATGCTTCAGTACTGATCTGCCTGATCAATGCTTCAGTACTGATGTGCCTGATCAATGCTTCAGTACTGATGTGCCTGAACAATGCTTCAGTACTGATCTGCCTGATCAATGCTTCAGTACTGATCTGCCTGATCAATGCTTCAGTACTGATCTGCCTGATCAATGCTTCAGCACAGATCTGTCCGATCAATGCTTCAGTACTGATCTGCCTTATCAATGCTTCAGTACTGATCTGCCGGAGCACTGCTTCAGTACTGATCTGCCTGATCAATGCTTCAGTACTGATCTGCCTGATCAATGCTTCAGTGCTGATCTGCCTGATCAATGCTTCAGTGCTGATCTGCCTGATCAATGCTTCAGTACTGATCTGCCTGATCAATGCTTCAGTACCGATGTGCCTGATCAATGCTTCAGTACTGATGTGCCTGATCAATGCTTCAGTAATGATCTGCTGATAAATGCTTCAGTACTGATGTGCCTGATCAATGCTTCGGCACTGATCTGCCTGATAAATGCTTCAGTACTGATTTGCCTGATCAATGCTTCAGTACTGATGTGCCTGGTCAACGCATCAGTACTGATGTGCCTGATCAATGCTTCAGTAGCGATCTGCCTGACCAATGCTTAAGTACTGATCTGCCTGATCAATGCTTCAGTACTGAAGTGCCTGATCAATGCTTCAGTAGTGATCTGCCGTGTCAATGCTTCAGTACTGATCTGCCTGATCAATGCTTCAGTACTGATGTGCCTGATCAATGCTTCAATACTTATGTGCCTGATCAATGCTTCAATACTGATGTGCCTGATCAATGCTTCAGTATTGATCTGCTGATAAATGCTCCAGTACTGATGTGACTGATCAATGCTTCCGCACAGATGTGCCTAATAAATCCTTCAGTACTGATGTGCCAGATCAATGCTTCAGTACTGATGTGCCTGATCAATGCATCAGTACTGATGTGCCTGATCAATGCTTCAGTACTGATGTGCCTGATCAATGCTTCAGTACTGATCTGCCTGATCAATGCTTCAGTGCTGATCTGCCAAATAAATGCTTCAGTACTGAACTGCCTGATCAATGCTTCAGTACTGATCTGCCTGATCAAAGCATCCGAACTGATCCGCTGGATCAATGCTTCAGTACTGATCTGCCTGATGAATGCTTTAGTGCTGATCAGCCTGATCAATACTTCAGCACTGATCTGCATGATCAATTCTTCAGCACTGAACTGTCTGATCAAAGCTTCAGTACAGACCAGTCTGTTCAATGCTTCAGTACAGACCTGTCTGATCAATGCTTCAGTACAGTCCTGTCTGATCAATGATTTAGTGCAGACCTGTCCGATCAATGCTTCAGTAGTGATCTGCCTGATCATTGCTTCAGTTCAGGTGAGACTGACCGATGCTTCATTACTGATTTTTCTGATCAATGCATCATTCTGATTAAGGCTTCAGTACTGACCCATCGGAGCCATGTTTCAGTTTAATCAACGTTTCAGTACTGACCTGAATGATCAATGCTCAGTATGATCAATGCTTCAGTGCTAAACAGTCTGATAAACACTTCTGTCTGATCAATGCTTCAGTACTGATCTGCCTGATCATTGCTTCAGTAATGATCTGCCTGATCAATGCTTCAGTACTGATCTGGCTGATCAATGCTTCAGTACTGATCTGCCTGATCAATGCTTCAATACTGAAGTGCCTGATCAATGCTTCAGTACTGATGTTCCTGATCATTGCTTCGCTACTGATCTGCTGATCAATGCTTCAGTACTGATCAGCCTGATCAATGCTTCCGCACCGATGTGCCTGATAAAAGATTCAGTACTGATGTGCCTCCTCAATGCATCAGTACTGATGTGCCTGACCAATGCTTCAGTTCTGATGTGCCAGATCAATGCTTCAGTACTGATCTGCCTGATCAATGCTTCAGTACTGATCTGACTGATCAATGCTTCAGTACTGATCTGCCTGGTCAATGCTTCAGTTCTGATCTGCCTGATCAAAGCTTCAGAACTGATCTGCGTCATCAATGCTTCAGTACTTATGTGCCTGATAAATGCTTCAGTACTCATCAGCCTGATCAATGCTTCAGTACTTATCTGCATGATCAACGCTTCAGTACTGATCTGCCTGATTAATGCTTCAGCTCTGAACTGTCTGTTCAATGCTTCAGTACAGACCTGTCTGATCAATGCTTCAGTACAGACCTGTCTGTTCAATGCTTCAGTACAGACCTGTCTGATCAATGCTTCAGTACAGATCTGCCGGATCAATGCTTCTGTACGGATCTTCTGATCAATGCTTCAGTACTGATCAGCTTGATCAATGCTTCAGTACTGATCAGCCTGATCAATGCTTCAGTACTGATGTGCCTGATCAATGCTTCAGTACTGATCTGCCTGATCAATGCTTCAGTACTGATCTGCCTGACCAATGCTTCAGTACTGATCTGCCTGATCAATGCTTCAGTACTGATCTGCCTGATCAATGCTTCAGTACTGATCAGCTTGATCAATGCTTCACTACTAATCTGCCTGATAAATGCTTCAGTAATGATCAGCCTGATCAGTTCTTCAGTACTGATCTGCATGATCAATGCTTCAGTACTGATCTGCCTGATCAATGCATCAGCACTGTACTTTCTGATCAATGCTTTTGTACAGAGCTCTCTGATCAATGCTTCAGTACAGACCTGTCTGATAAATGCTTCAGTACAGACCAGTCCAATCAATGCTTCAGTAGTGATCTGCCTGATCATTGCTTCAGTTCAGGTGAGACTGACCAATGCTTCATTACTGATTTTTCTGATCAACGCATCATTCTGATTAAGGCTTCAGTACTGACCCATCGGAGCAATGTTTCAGTTTAATCAACGTTTCAGTACTGACCTGACTGATCAATGCTCAGTATGATCAATGCTTCATTGCTAACCAGTCTGATAAATATTTCTGTCTGATCAATGCTTCAGTACTGATGTGCCTGATCAATGCATCAGTACTGATCTGCCTGATCAATGCTTCAGTACTGATGTGCCTGATCAATGCTTCAGTACTGATGTGCCTGATCAATGCTTCAGTACTGATCTGCCTGATCAATGCCTCAGTACTGATCTGCTGATAAATGCTTCAGTACTGATCTGCCTGATCAATGCTTCCGCACTGATGTGCCTGATCAATGCTTCAGTACTGATGTGCCTGATCAATGCTTCAGTACTGATGTGCCTGATCAATGCATCATTACTGATGTGCCTGATCAATGCTTCAGTACTGATCTGCCTGATCAATGCTTCAGTACAGATCTGCCTGATCAATGCTTCAGTACTGATCTGCCTGATCAATGCTTCAGTACTGGTCTGCTTGATCAATGCTTCAGTACTGATCTGCCGGATCAATGCTTCAGTACTGATCTGCCTGATAAATGCTTCAGTACTGATCAGCCTGATCAATGCTTCAGTACAGACCTGTCTGATCAATGCTTCAGTTCTGATCTGCCTGATCAATGCTTCAAAACTGATCTGCTTGATCAATGCTTCACCACAAATTTGCATGATAAATGCTTCAGTAATGATCAGCTTGTTCAGTTCTTCAGTACTAATCTGCATGATCAATGCTTCAGTCCTGATCTGCCTGATCAATGCTTCAGCACTGAACTGTCTGATCAGTGCTTCAGTACAGACCTGTCTGATCAATGCTTCAGTACAGACCTGTCTGATCAATGCTGAGTAGTAATCTGCCTGATCATTGCTTCAGTTCAGGTGAGACTGACCAATGCTTCATTACTGATTTTTCTGATCAATGCATCATTCTGATACAGGCTTCAGTACTGACCCATCGGAGCAATGTTTCAGTTTAATCAACGTTTCAGTACTGACCTGACTGATCAATGCTCAGTATGATCAATGCTTCATTGCTAACCAGTCTGATAAATATTTCTGTCTGATCAATGCTTCAGTACTGATGTGCCTGATCAATGCATCAGTACTGATCTGCCTGATCAATGCTTCAGTACTGATATGCCTGATCAATGCTTCAGTACTGATCTGCCTGATCAATGCTTCAGTACTGATCTGCCTGATCAATGCTTCAGTACTGATCTGCTGATAAATGCTTCAGTACTGATCTGCCTGATCAATGCTTCCGCACTGATGTGCCTGATCAATGCTTCAGTACTGATGTGCCTGATCAATGCTTCAGTACTGATGTGCCTGATCAATGCATCATTACTGATGTGCCTGATCAATGCTTCAGTACTGATCTGCCTGATCAATGCTTCAGTACAGATCTGCCTGATCAATGCTTCAGTACTGATCTGCCTGATCAATGCTTCAGTACTGGTCTGCTTGATCAATACTTCAGTACTGATCTGCCGGATCAATGCTTCAGTACTGATCTGCCTGATAAATGCTTCAGTACTGATCAGCCTGATCAATGCTTCAGTACAGACCTGTCTGATCAATGCTTCAGTTCTGATCTGCCTGATCAATGCTTCAAAACTGATCTGCTTGATCAATGCTTCACCACAAATTTGCATGATAAATGCTTCAGTAATGATCAGCTTGTTCAGTTCTTCAATACTAATCTGCATGATCAATGCTTCAGTCCTGATCTGCCTGATCAATGCTTCAGCACTGAACTGTCTGATCAGTGCTTCAGTACAGACCTGTCTGATCAATGCTTCAGTACAGACCTGTCTGACCAATGCTGAGTAGTAATCTGCCTGATCATTGCTTCAGTTCAGGTGAGACTGACCAATGCTTCATTACTGATTTTTCTGATCAATGCATCATTCTGATACAGGCTTCAGTACTGACCC
Organism: Carcharodon carcharias; assembly: GCF_017639515.1. Classification (NCBI taxonomy): domain Eukaryota; kingdom Metazoa; phylum Chordata; class Chondrichthyes; order Lamniformes; family Lamnidae; genus Carcharodon; species Carcharodon carcharias. The sequence continues at coordinate 77,602,106 of NC_054485.1, forward strand.
ATCGGAGCAATGTTTCAGTTTAATCAACGTTTCAGTACTGACCTGACTGATCAATGCTCAGTATGATCAATGCTTCAGTGCAAACCAGTCTGATAAATACTTCTGTCTGATCAATGCTTCAGTACTGATGTGCCTGATCAATGCATCAGTAATGATCTGCCTGATCAATGCTTCAGTACTGATCTGCCTGATCAAAGCTTCAGTACAGGTCTGCCTGATCAAAGCTTCAGTACTGATCTGCCTGATCAAATCTTCAGTACTGATTAGCCTGATCAATGCTTCAGTACTGATCTGCCGGATCAATGCTTCAGTACTGATCTGCCGGAGTAATGCTTCAGTACTGATCTGCCTGATCAATGCTTCAGCACTGATCTGCCTGATCAATCCTTCAGTACTGCTCTGTCTGATCAATGCTTCAGTGCTGATCTGCCTGATCAATGCTTCAGTACTGATCTGCCTGATCAATGCTTCAGTACTGATGTGCCTGATCAATGCTTCAGTATTGATGTGCCTGATCAATTCTTCAGTACTGATCTGCTGATAAATGCTTCAGTCCTGATGTGCCTGATCAATGCTTCCGCACTGATGTGCCTGATAAATGCGTCAGTACGGATGTGCCTTATCAATGCATCAGTACTGACCTGCCTGATCAATGCATCAGTACTGATGTGCCTGATCAATGCTTCAGTACTGATCGGCCTGATCAATGCTTCAGTACTGATCTGCCTGATCAATGCTTCCGAACTGATCTGCTTGATCAATGCTTCAGCACTTATCTGCCTGATAAATGCTTCAGTTCTGATGAGCCTTATCAGTGCTTCAGTACTGATCTGCGTGATCAATGCTTCAGTACTGATCTGTCTGATCAATTCTTCAGCACTGAACTGTCTGATCAATGCTTCAGTACAGACCTGTCTGATCAATGCTTCAGTACAGTCCTGTCTCATCAATGCTTCAGTCCAGACCAGTCCGATCAATGCTTCAGTAGTTATCTCCCTGATCATTTCTTCAGTTCAGGTGAGACTGACCAATGCTTCATTACTGATTTTTCTGATCAATGCATCATTCTGATTAAGGCTTCAGTGCTGACCCATCGGAGCAATGTCTCAGTTTAATCAACGTTTCAGTACTGACCTGACTGATAAATGCTTATTATGATCAATGCTTCATTGCTAACCAGACTGATAAACACTTCTGTCTGTTCTATGCTTGTGTACGGATCTGCCTGATCAATGCTTCAGTACTAATCTGCCTGATCAATGCTTCAGTACTGATGTGCCTGATCAATGCTTCAGTACTCTTCTGCCTGATCAATGCTTCAGTATTGAGCTGCCTGATCAGTGCTTCAGTAATGATCTGCCTGAACAATGCTTCAGCACTGATATGCCTGATCAATGCTTCAGTACTGATCGCCTGATCACTGCTTCTGCACTGAACTGTCTGATCAATGCTGCAGTACTGATCTGCCTGATCATTGCTTCAGTGCTGGTGAGTCTGACCACTGCTTCATTATTGATTTTCTGATCAATGCATCATTCTGATTAAGGCTGCAGTACTGACCCATCGGAGCAATGTTTCAGTTTAATCAACGTTTCAGTAGTGACCTGACTGATCAATTCTCAGTATGATCAATGCTTCAGTGCCAACCAGTCTGAAAAATACTTCTGTCTGATCAATGCTTCAGTAATGATCTGCCTGATCAATGCTTCAGTACTGATATGCCTGATCAATGCTTCAGTACTGATCTGCCTGATCAGTGCTTCAGTACTGATCTGCCTGATCAATGCTTCAGTACTGATCTGCCTGATCAATGCTTCAGTACTGATCTGCCTGATCAATGCTTCAGTACTGATCTGCCTGATCAATTCTTCAGTACTGATGTGCCTGATCAATGCTTCAGTACTGACCTGCCTTATCAATGCTTCAATACTGATCTGCCTGATCAATGCTTCAGTACTGATCTGCCTGATCAATGCTTCCAAACTGATCTGCTTGATCATTGCTTCAGTACTGGAATGCCTGATAAATACTTCAGTACTGATCAGCCTGATCAATTCTTCAGTACTGATCTGCATGATCAATGCTTCAGTACTGATCTGCCTGATCAATGATTCAGTACTGATCTGCCAGATCAATGCTTCAGTACTGATCTGCCGGAGTAATGCTTCAGTACTGATCTGCCTGATCAATGCTTCAGTACTGATCTGCCTGATCAATGCTGCAGTACCTTTCTGCCTGATCAATGCTTCAGTGCTGATCTGCCTGATCAATGCTTCAGTGCTGATCTGCCTGATGAATGCTTCAGTACTGATGTGCCAGATCAATGCTTCAGTACTGATCTGCTGATAAATGCTTCAGTACTGATCTGCCTGATCAATGCTTCCAAACTGATCTGCTTGATCAATGCTTCCAAACTGATGTGCCTGATAAATGCTTCAGTACTGATCAGCCTGATCAATGCTTCAGTACTGATCTCCATGATCAATGCTTCTGTACTGAACTGTCTGATCAATGATTCAGTACAGACCTATCTGATCAATGCTTCAGAACAGGCTTGTCTGATCAATGCTTCAGTACTTACCTGTCTGATAAATGCTTCAGTACAGACCTGTCCAATCCATGCTTCTGTAGTGATCTGCCTGATCATTGCTTCAGTTCAGGTGAGACTGACCAATGCTTCATTTCTGATTTTTCTGATCAATGCATCATTCTGATTTAGGCTTCAGTACTGAACCATCGGAGCAATGTTTCAGTTTAATCAATGTTGCAGTACTGAACTGACTGATCAATGCTCAGTATGATCAATGCTTCAGTGGCAACCAGTCTGATAAATAATTCTGTCTGATCAATGCTTCAGTACTGATTTGCCTGATAAATGCTTCAGTACTGATCAGCCTGATCAGTGCTTCAGTACTGATCTGCGTGATCATTGCTTCAGTACTGATCTTCCTGATCAATACATCAGTACTGATCTGCCTTATCAATGCTTCAGTACTGATCTGCCTGATCAATGCTTCAGTACTGATCTTCCTGATCAATACATCAGTACTGATCTGCCTTATCAATGCTTCAGTACTGATCTGCCTGATCAATGCTTCAGTACTGATCTGCCTGATCAATGCTTCCAAACTGATCTGCTTGATCAATGCTTCCAAACTGATCTGCCTGATAAATGCTTCTGTACTGATCAGCCTGATCAATGCTTCAGTACTGATCTCCATGATCAATGCTTCTATACTGAACTGTCTTATCAATGCTTCAGTACAGACCTGTCTGATCAATGCTTCAGTACTGACCTGTCTGATAAATGCTTCAGTACAGACCTGTCCAATCCATGCATCAGTAGTGATCGGCCTGATCATTGCTTCAGTTCAGGTGAGACTGACCAATGCTTCATTACTGATTTTTCTGATCAATGCATCATTCTGATTAAGGCTTCAGTGCTGACCCATCGGAGCAATGTCTCAGTTTAATCAACGTTTCAGTACTGACCTGACTGATCAATGCTCAGTATGATCAATGCTTCAGTGCTAACCAGACTGAAAAACACTTCTGTCTCTTCTATGCTTGTGTACTGATCTGCCTGATCAATGCTTCAGTACTAATCTGCCTGATCAATGCTTCAGTACTGATCTTCCTGATCAATACATCAGTACTGATCTGCCTGATCAATGCTTCAGTACTGATCTGCCTGATCAATGCTTCAATACTGATCTGCCTGATCAATGCTTCAATACTGATCTGCCTGATCAATGCTTCAGTACTGATCTGCCTATTCAAACCTTAAGTACTGATGTGCCTGATCAATGCTTCAGTACTGATCTGCCTGATCAATGCTTCAGTACTGATCTGCCTGATCAATGCTTCAGTGCTGATCTGCCTGATCAATGCTTCAGTACTGATCTGCCTAATCAATGCTTCAGTACTGATTTGCATGATCAATGCTTCAGTACTGATTTGCCTTATCAATGCTTCAGTACTGATCTGCCTGATCAATGCTTCAGTACTGATCTGCCTGATCAATGCTTCAGTACTGATCTGCCTGATCAATGCTTCCAAACTGATCTGCTTGATCAATGCTTCAGTATTGATCAGCCTGATAAATGCTTCAGTACTGCTCAGCCTGATCAATGCTTCAGTACTGATCTGCATGATTAATGCTTCAGTACTGATCTGCCTGACCAATGCTTCAGCACTGAACTGACTGATCAATGCTTCAGTACAGACCTGTCTGATCAATGCTTCAGTACAGACCTGTCGGATCAATGCTTCATTATTGACCTGTCTGATAAATGCTTTTAGTACTGACCGGTCCGATTAATGCTTCAGTAGTGTTCTGCCTGATCATTGCTTCAGTTCAGGTGAGACTGACCAATGTTTCATTACTAAGTTTTCAGATCAATGCATCATTCTGATTTAGGCTTCAGTACTGACCCATCGGAGCAATGTTTCAGTTTAATCAACGTTTCAGTACTGAGCTGACTGATCAATGCTCATTATGATCAATGCTTCAGTGCTAACCAGACTGATAAACACTTCTGTCTGATCAACGCTTCAGTACGGATCTGCCTGATCAATGCTTCAGTACGGACCTGCCTGATCAATGCTTCAATACAGATCTGCCTGATCAATGCTTCAGTACGGATCTGCCTTATAAATGCTTCAGTACTGATCAGCCTGATCAATGCTTCAGTACTGATCTGCCTGATCAATGCTTCAGTACTGATCTGCCTGATCAATGCTTCAGTACTGATCTGCCTGATCAATGCTTCAGTACTGATCTGCCTGATCAATGCTTCCAAACTGATGTGCCTGATAAATGCTTCAGTACTGATCAGCCTGATCAATGCTTCAGTACTGATCTCCATGATCAATGCTTCTGTACTGAACTGTCTGATCAATGATTCAGTACAGACCTATCTGATCAATGCTTCAGAACAGGCTTGTCTGATCAATGCTTCAGTACTTACCTGTCTGATAAATGCTTCAGTACAGACCTGTCCAATCCATGCTTCTGTAGTGATCTGCCTGATCATTGCTTCAGTTCAGGTGAGACTGACCAATGCTTCATTTCTGATTTTTCTGATCAATGCATCATTCTGATTTAGGCTTCAGTACTGACCCATCGGAGCAATGTTTCAGTTTAATCAATGTTGCAGTACTGAACTGACTGATCAATGCTCAGTATGATCAATGCTTCAGTGGCAACCAGTCTGATAAATAATTCTGTCTGATCAATGCTTCAGTACTGATTTGCCTGATAAATGCTTCAGTACTGATCAGCCTGATCAGTGCTTCAGTACTGATCTGCGTGATCAATGCTTCAGTACTGATCTTCCTGATCAATACATCAGTGCTGATCTGCCTTATCAATGCTTCAGTACTGATCTGCCTGATCAATGCTTCAGTACTGATCTTCCTGATCAATACATCAGTACTGATCTGCCTTATCAATGCTTCAGTACTGATCTGCCTGATCAATGCTTCAGTACTGATCTGCCTGATCAATGCTTCCAAACTGATCTGCTTGATCAATGCTTCCAAACTGATCTGCCTGATAAATGCTTCTGTACTGATCAGCCTGATCAATGCTTCAGTACTGATCTCCATGATCAATGCTTCTATACTGAACTGTCTTATCAATGCTTCAGTACAGACCTGTCTGATCAATGCTTCAGTACTGACCTGTCTGATAAATGCTTCAGTACAGACCTGTCCAATCCATGCATCAGTAGTGATCGGCCTGATCATTGCTTCAGTTCAGGTGAGACTGACCAATGCTTCATTACTGATTTTTCTGATCAATGCATCATTCTGATTAAGGCTTCAGTGCTGACCCATCGGAGCAATGTCTCAGTTTAATCAACGTTTCAGTACTGACCTGACTGATCAATGCTCAGTATGATCAATGCTTCAGTGCTAACCAGACTGAAAAACACTTCTGTCTCTTCTATGCTTGTGTACTGATCTGCCTGATCAATGCTTCAGTACTAATCTGCCTGATCAATGCTTCAGTACTGATCTTCCTGATCAATACATCAGTACTGATCTGCCTGATCAATGCTTCAATACTGATCTGCCTGATCAATGCTTCAGTACTGATCTGCCTATTCAAACCTTAAGTACTGATGTGCCTGATCAATGCTTCAGTACTGATCTGCCTGATCAATGCTTCAGTACTGATCTGCCTGATCAATGCTTCAGTGCTGATCTGCCTGATCAATGCTTCAGTACTGATCTGCCTAATCAATGCTTCAGTACTGATTTGCATGATCAATGCTTCAGTACTGATTTGCCTTATCAATGCTTCAGTACTGATCTGCCTGATCAATGCTTCAGTACTGATCTGCCTGATCAATGCTTCAGTACTGATCTGCCTGATCAATGCTTCCAAACTGATCTGCTTGATCAATGCTTCAGTATTGATCAGCCTGATAAATGCTTCAGTACTGCTCAGCCTGATCAATGCTTCAGTACTGATCTGCATGATTAATGCTTCAGTACTGATCTGCCTGACCAATGCTTCAGCACTGAACTGACTGATCAATGCTTCAGTACAGACCTGTCTGATCAATGCTTCAGTACAGACCTGTCGGATCAATGCTTCATTATTGACCTGTCTGATAAATGCTTTTAGTACTGACCGGTCCGATTAATGCTTCAGTAGTGTTCTGCCTGATCATTGCTTCAGTTCAGGTGAGACTGACCAATGTTTCATTACTGAGTTTTCCGATCAATGCATCATTCTGATTTAGGCTTCAGTACTGACCCATCGGAGCAATGTTTCAGTTTAATCAACGTTTCAGTACTGAGCTGACTGATCAATGCTCATTATGATCAATGCTTCAGTGCTAACCAGACTGATAAACACTTCTGTCTGATCAACGCTTCAGTACGGATCTGCCTGATCAATGCTTCAGTACGGACCTGCCTGATCAATGCTTCAATACAGATCTGCCTGATCAATGCTTCAGTACGGATCTGCCTTATAAATGCTTCAGTACTGATCAGCCTGATCAATGCTTCAGTACTGATCTGCCTGATCAATGCTTCAGTACTGATCTGCCTGATCAATGCTTCAGTACTGATCTGCCTGATCAATGCTTCAGTACTGATCTGCCTGATCAATGCTTCCAAACTGATGTGCCTGATAAATGCTTCAGTACTGATCAGCCTGATCAATGCTTCAGTACTGATCTCCATGATCAATGCTTCTGTACTGAACTGTCTGATCAATGATTCAGTACAGACCTATCTGATCAATGCTTCAGAACAGGCTTGTCTGATCAATGCTTCAGTACTTACCTGTCTGATAAATGCTTCAGTACAGACCTGTCCAATCCATGCTTCTGTAGTGATCTGCCTGATCATTGCTTCAGTTCAGGTGAGACTGACCAATGCTTCATTTCTGATTTTTCTGATCAATGCATCATTCTGATTTAGGCTTCAGTACTGACCCATCGGAGCAATGTTTCAGTTTAATCAATGTTGCAGTACTGAACTGACTGATCAATGCTCAGTATGATCAATGCTTCAGTGGCAACCAGTCTGATAAATAATTCTGTCTGATCAATGCTTCAGTACTGATTTGCCTGATAAATGCTTCAGTACTGATGTGCCTGATCAGTGCTTCAGTACTGATCTGCGTGATCAATGCTTCAGTACTGATCTTCCTGATCAATACATCAGTACTGATCTGCCTTATCAATGCTTCAGTACTGATCTGCCTGATCAATGCTTCAGTACTGATCTGCCTGATCAATGCTTCCAAACTGATCTGCTTGATCAATGCTTCCAAACTGATCTGCCTGATAAATGCTTCTGTACTGATCAGCCTGATCAATGCTTCAGTACTGATCTCCATGATCAATGCTTCTATACTGAACTGTCTTATCAATGCTTCAGTACAGACCTGTCTGATCAATGCTTCAGTACTGACCTGTCTGATAAATGCTTCAGTACAGACCTGTCCAATCCATGCATCAGTAGTGATCGGCCTGATCATTGCTTCAGTTCAGGTGAGACTGACCAATGCTTCATTACTGATTTTTCTGATCAATGCATCATTCTGATTAAGGCTTCAGTGCTGACCCATCGGAGCAATGTCTCAGTTTAATCAACGTTTCAGTACTGACCTGACTGATCAATGCTCAGTATGATCAATGCTTCAGTGCTAACCAGACTGAAAAACACTTCTGTCTCTTCTATGCTTGTGTACTGATCTGCCTGATCAATGCTTCAGTACTAATCTGCCTGATCAATGCTTCAGTACTGATCTTCCTGATCAATACATCAGTACTGATCTGCCTGATCAATGCTTCAGTACTGATCTGCCTGATCAATGCTTCAATACTGATCTGCCTGATCAATGCTTCAATACTGATCTGCCTGATCAATGCTTCAGTACTGATCTGCCTGATCAATGCTTCAGTGCTGATCTGCCTGATCAATGCTTCAGTACTGATCTGCCTAATCAATGCTTCAGTACTGATTTGCATGATCAATGCTTCAGTACTGATTTGCCTTATCAATGCTTCAGTACTGATCTGCCTGATCAATGCTTCAGTACTGATCTGCCTGATCAATGCTTCAGTACTGATCTGCCTGATCAATGCTTCCAAACTGATCTGCTTGATCAATGCTTCAGTATTGATCAGCCTGATAAATGCTTCAGTACTGCTCAGCCTGATCAATGCTTCAGTACTGATCTGCATGATTAATGCTTCAGTACTGATCTGCCTGACCAATGCTTCAGCACTGAACTGACTGATCAATGCTTCAGTACAGACCTGTCTGATCAATGCTTCAGTACAGACCTGTCGGATCAATGCTTCATTATTGACCTGTCTGATAAATGCTTTTAGTACTGACCGGTCCGATTAATGCTTCAGTAGTGTTCTGCCTGATCATTGCTTCAGTTCAGGTGAGACTGACCAATGTTTCATTACTGAGTTTTCCGATCAATGCATCATTCTGATTTAGGCTTCAGTACTGACCCATCGGAGCAATGTTTCAGTTTAATCAACGTTTCAGTACTGAGCTGACTGATCAATGCTCATTATGATCAATGCTTCAGTGCTAACCAGACTGATAAACACTTCTGTCTGATCAACGCTTCAGTACGGATCTGCCTGATCAATGCTTCAGTACGGACCTGCCTGATCAATGCTTCAATACAGATCTGCCTGATCAATGCTTCAGTACGGATCTGCCTTATAAATGCTTCAGTACTGATCAGCCTGATCAATGCTTCAGTACTGATGTGCCTGATCATTGCTTCAGTACTGATGTGCCTGATCAATGCTTCAGTACTGATCTGCCTATTCAATGCTTCAGTACCTATCAGCCTGATCAATGCTTCAGTACTGATCTACCAGATCAATGCTTCAGTACTGATCTGCCTGATCAATGCTTCAGTACTGATGTGCCTGATCAATGCTTCAGTACTGATGTGCCTGAAAAATGCTTCAGTACTGTTGTGCCTCATCAATGCTTCAGTTCTGATGTGCCTGATCAGTGCTTCAGTACTGATCTGCCTGATCAATGCTTCAGTACTGATCTGCCTGATCAATGCTTCAGTACTAATCTGCCTGATCAATGCTTCAGTACTGATCTTCCTGATCAATACATCAGTACTGATCTGCCTTATCAATGCTTCAGTACTGATCTTCCTGATCAATACATCAGTACTGATCTGCCTTATCAATGCTTCAGTACTGATCTGCCTGATCAATGCTTCAGTACTGATCAGCCTGATCAATGCTTCAGTACTGATCTGCCTGATCAATGCTTCCAAACTGATCTGCTTGATCAATGCTTCCAAACTGATCTGCCTGATAAATGCTTCTGTACTGATCAGCCTGATCAATGCTTCAGTACTGATCTCCATGATCAATGCTTCTATACTGAACTGTCTGATCAATGCTTCAGTACAGACCTGTCTGATCAATGCTTCAGTACTGACCTGTCTGAAAAATGCTTCAGTACAGACCTGTCCAATCCATGCATCAGTAGTGATCGGCCTGATCATTGCTTCAGTTCAGGTGAGACTGACCAATGCTTCATTACTGATTTTTCTGATCAATGCATCATTCTGATTAAGGCTTCAGTGCTGACCCATCGGAGCAATGTCTCAGTTTAATCAACGTTTCAGTACTGACCTGACTTATAAATGCTCATTATGATCAATGCTTCATTGCTAACCAGACTGATAAACACTTCTGTCTGTTCTATGCTTGTGTACGGATCTGCCTGATCAATGCTTCAGTACGGACCTGCCTGATCAATGCTTCAGTACGGATCTGCCTGATCAATGCTTCAGTACGGATCTGCCTGATCAATGCTTCAGTACGGATCTGCATGATCAATGCTTCAGTACTGATCAGCCTGATCAATGCACCAGTACTGATGTGCCTGATCAACGCTTCATTACTGATCAGCCTGATCAATGCATCAGTACTGATCTACCTGATCAATGCTTCAGTACTGATCTGCCTGATCAATGCTTCAGTACTGATCTGCCTGATCAATGCTTCAGTACTGATGTGCCTGATCAATGCTTCATTACTGATGTGCCTGATCAATGCTTCAGTACTGATCTGCCTGATCAATGCTTCAGTACTGATCTGCCTGATCAATGCTTCAGTACTGATCTGCCTGATCAATGCTTCAGTACTGATCTGCCTGATCAATGCTTCAGTACTGATCTTCCTGATCAATGCTTCAGTACTGATCTGCCGGAACAATGCTTCAGTACTGATCTGCCTGATCAATGCTTCAGTACTGATCTGCCTGATCAATGTTTCAGTACTGATGTGCCTGATCAATGCTTCAGTACTGATGTGCCTGATCAATGCTTCAGTACTGATCTGCTGATAAATGCTTCAGTACTGATGTGCCTGATCAATTCTTCCGCACTGATGTGCCTGACTAATGCTTCAGTACGGATCCTCCTGATCAATGCTTCAGTACTGATGTGCCTGATCAATTCTTCAGCACTGATGTGCCTGATCAATGCTTCAGTACTGATCTGCTGATAAATGCTTCAGTACTGATGTGCCTGATCAATGCTTCCGCACTGATGTGCCTGATAAATGCTTCAGGACTAATGTGCCTGATCAATTCTTCAGTACTGATATGCCTGATCAATGCATCAGTACTGATGTGCCTGATCAATGCTTCAGTAGCGATCTGCCTGATCAATGCTTCAGTACTGATCTGCCTGATCAATGCTTCAGTACTGATGTGCCTGATCAATGCTTCAGTACTGATCTGCCGGATCAATGCTTCAGTACTGATCTGCCGGAGCATTGATTCAGTACTGATCTGCCTGATCAATGCTTCGGTACTGATCTGCCTGATCAATGCTTCAGTACTGATCTGCCTGATCAATGCTTCAGTGCTGATCTGCCTGATCAATGCTTCAGTACTGATCTGCCTCATGAATGCTTCAGTAATGATCTGCCTGATCAATGCTTCAGTACTGATCTGCCTGATCAATGCTTCAGTACTTATCTGCTGATAAATGCTTCTTACTGATGTGCCTGATCAATGCTTCCGCACTGATGTGCCTGATAAATGCTTCAGTACTGATGTGCCTGATCAATGCTTCATTACTGATGTGCCTGATCAATGCATCAGTACTGATGTGCCTGATCAATGCTTCAGTACTGATCTGCCAGATCAATGCTTCAGTACTGATCTGCCTGATCAATGCTTCAGTACTGATCTGCCTGATCAAAGATTCAGTACTGATGTGCCTGATCAATGCTTCAGTACTGATCTGCCGGATCAATGATTCAGTACTGAGCTGCCGGAGCAATGCTTCAGTACTGATCTGCCTGATCAATGCTTTAGTACTGATGTGCCTGATCATTGCTTCAGTAATGATCTGCCTAATCAATTCTTCAGTGCTGATGTGCCTGATCAATGCTTCAGTACTGATGTGCCTGATCGATGCTTCAGTAGCGATCTGCCTGATCAATGCTTCATTAGCAATCTGTTTGATCAATGCTTCAGTACTGATGTGCCTGATCAATGCTTCAGTACTGATATGCCTGATCAATGCTTCAGTACTGATCTGCTGCTAAATGCTTCAGTACTGATGTGCCTGATCAATGCTTCTGTACTGATCTTCCTGATCAATGCTCCAGTACTGATGTGCCTGATCAATGCATCAGTTCTGATCTGCCTGATCAATGCTTGGGAACTGATCTGCCTGATGAATGCTTCAGTGCTAATCTGCCTGATCAATGCTTCAGTACTGATGTGCCTGATCAATGCATCAGTACTGATGTGCCTGATCAATGCTTCATAACTGATCTGCCTGATCAATGCTTCAGTACTGATCTGCCTGATCAATGCTTCAGTACTGATCTGCCTGATCAATGCTTCAGTACTGATGTGCCTGATCAATGCTTCAGTACTGATCTGCCTGAACAATGCTTCAGTACTGATGTGCCTGATCAATGCTTCAGTACTGATCTGCCTGATCAGTGCTTCAGTACTGATCTGCCAAATCAATGCTAAATTTCTGATCAGCCTGATCAATGCTTCTGTACTAATCTGCCTCTTCAAAGCTTCAGTACTGATCTGCCTGATAAATGCTTCAGTACTGATCAGCCTGATCAATGCTTCAGTACTGATCTGCATGATCAATGCTTCAGTAATGATCTGCCTGATGAATTCTTCAGCACTGAACTGTCTGATCAATGCTTCAGTACCCACCTGTCTGATCAATGCTTCAGTACAGACATGTCTGATCAATGCTTCAGTACAGACCTGTCTGATCAATGCTTCAGTGCAGACCAGTCTGATCAATGCTTCAGTAGTGATCTGCCTGATCATTGCTTCAGTACTGATGTGACTGATCAATGCTTCAGTACCGACCTGTCTGATCAATGCTTCAATACAGACATGTCTGATCAATGCTTCAGTACAGACCTGTCTGATCAATGCTTCATTGCAGACCTGTCTGATCAATGCTTCAGTACTGATGTGCCTGATCAATGCTTCAGTACTGATGTGCCTGATCAATGCTTCAGTACTGATGTGACTGATCAATGCTTCAGTACTGATGTGCCTGATCAATGCTTCCGCACTGATGTGCCTGATAAATGCTTCAGGACTAATGTGCCTGATCAATTCTTCAGTACTGATATGCCTGATCAATGCATCAGTACTGATGTGCCTGATCAATGCTTCAGTAGCGATCTGCCTGATCAATGCTTCAGTACTGATCTGCCTGATCAATGCTTCAGTACTGATGTGCCTGATCAATGCTTCAGTACTGATCTGCCGGATCAATGCTTCAGTACTGATCTGCCGGAGCATTGATTCAGTACTGATCTGCCTGATCAATGCTTCGGTACTGATCTGCCTGATCAATGCTTCAGTACTGATCTGCCTGATCAATGCTTCAGTGCTGATCTGCCTGATCAATGCTTCAGTACTGATCTGCCTCATGAATGCTTCAGTAATGATCTGCCTGATCAATGCTTCAGTACTGATCTGCCTGATCAATGCTTCAGTACTTATCTGCTGATAAATGCTTCTTACTGATGTGCCTGATCAATGCTTCCGCACTGATGTGCCTGATAAATGCTTCAGTACTGATGTGCCTGATCAATGCTTCATTACTGATGTGCCTGATCAATGCATCAGTACTGATGTGCCTGATCAATGCTTCAGTACTGATCTGCCAGATCAATGCTTCAGTACTGATCTGCCTGATCAATGCTTCAGTACTGATCTGCCTGATCAAAGATTCAGTACTGATGTGCCTGATCAATGCTTCAGTACTGATCTGCCGGATCAATGATTCAGTACTGAGCTGCCGGAGCAATGCTTCAGTACTGATCTGCCTGATCAATGCTTTAGTACTGATGTGCCTGATCATTGCTTCAGTAATGATCTGCCTAATCAATTCTTCAGTGCTGATGTGCCTGATCAATGCTTCAGTACTGATGTGCCTGATCGATGCTTCAGTAGCGATCTGCCTGATCAATGCTTCATTAGCAATCTGTTTGATCAATGCTTCAGTACTGATGTGCCTGATCAATGCTTCAGTACTGATATGCCTGATCAATGCTTCAGTACTGATCTGCTGCTAAATGCTTCAGTACTGATGTGCCTGATCAATGCTTCTGTACTGATCTTCCTGATCAATGCTCCAGTACTGATGTGCCTGATCAATGCATCAGTTCTGATCTGCCTGATCAATGCTTGGGAACTGATCTGCCTGATGAATGCTTCAGTGCTAATCTGCCTGATCAATGCTTCAGTACTGATGTGCCTGGTCAATGCATCAGTACTGATGTGCCTGATCAATGCTTCATAACTGATCTGCCTGATCAATGCTTCAGTACTGATCTGCCTGATCAATGCTTCAGTACTGATCTGCCTGATCAATGCTTCAGTACTGATGTGCCTGATCAATGCTTCAGTACTGATCTGCCTGAACAATGCTTCAGTACTGATGTGCCTGATCAATGCTTCAGTACTGATCTGCCTGATCAGTGCTTCAGTACTGATCTGCCAAATCAATGCTAAATTTCTGATCAGCCTGATCAATGCTTCTGTACTAATCTGCCTCTTCAAAGCTTCAGTACTGATCTGCCTGATAAATGCTTCAGTACTGATCAGCCTGATCAATGCTTCAGTACTGATCTGCATGATCAATGCTTCAGTAATGATCTGCCTGATGAATTCTTCAGCACTGAACTGTCTGATCAATGCTTCAGTACCCACCTGTCTGATCAATGCTTCAGTACAGACATGTCTGATCAATGCTTCAGTACAGACCTGTCTGATCAATGCTTCAGTGCAGACCAGTCTGATCAATGCTTCAGTAGTGATCTGCCTGATCATTGCTTCAGTACTGATGTGACTGATCAATGCTTCAGTACCGACCTGTCTGATCAATGCTTCAATACAGACATGTCTGATCAATGCTTCAGTACAGACCTGTCTGATCAATGCTTCATTGCAGACCTGTCTGATCAATGCTTCAGTACTGATGTGCCTGATCAATGCTTCAGTACTGATGTGCCTGATCAATGCTTCAGTACTGATGTGACTGATCAATGCTTCAGTACTGATGTGCCTGATCAATGCTTCATTACAGATCTGCTGATAAATGCTTCCGTACTGATGTGCCTGGTCAATGCTTCCGCACTTATGTACCTGATAAATGCTTCAGTACTGATGTGCCTGATCAATGCATCAGTACTGATGTGCCTGAACAATGCTTCAGTGCTGATCTGCCTGATCAATGCTTCAGTAGCGATCTGCCTGATCAATGCTTCAGTACTGATGTGCTTGAACAATGCTTCAGTGCTGATCTGCCTGATCGATGCTTCAGTAGCGATCTGCCTGATCAATGCTTCATTAGCAATCTGTTTGATCAATGCTTCAGTACTGATGTGCCTGATCAATGCTTCAGTACTGATATGCCTGATCAATGCTTCAGTAGTGATCTGCTGCTAAATGCTTCAGTACTGATGTGCCTGATCAATGCTTCTGTACTGATCTTCCTGATCAATGCTCCAGTACTGATGTGCCTGATCAATGCATCAGTTCTGATCTGCCTGATCAATGCTTGGGAACTGATCTGCCTGATGAATGCTTCAGTGCTAATCTGCCTGATCAATGCTTCAGTACTGATGTGCCTGATCAATGCTTCAGTACTGATCTGCTGATCAATGCTTCAGTACTGATGTGCCTGATCAATGCTTCCGCACTGATGTCCCTGATAAATGCTTCCGTACTGATGTGCCTGATCAATGCATCAGTACTGATGTGCCTGATCAATGCTTCATAACTGATCTGCCTGATCAATGCTTCAGTACTGATGTGCCTGATCAATGCTTCAGTACTGATCTGCCTGATCAATGCTTCAGTACTGATCGGCCTGATCAATGCTTCAGTACTGATCTGCCTGAACAATGCTTCAGTACTGATGTGCCTGATCAATGCTTCAGTACTGATCTGCCTGATCAATGCTTCAGTACTGATCTGCCAAATCAATGCTAAATTTCTGATCAGCCTGATCAATGCTTCTGTACTAATCTGCCTGATCAAAGCTTCAGTGCTGATCTGCCTGATAAATGCTTCAGTACTGATCAGCCTGATCAGTGCTTCAGTACTGATCTGCATGATCAATGCTTCAGTAATGATCTGCCTGATGAATTCTTCAGCACTGAACTGTCTGATCAATGCTTCAGTACCCACCTGTCTGATCAATGCTTCAGTACAGACCTGTCTGATCAATGCTTCAGTGCAGACCTGTCTGATCAATGCTTCAGTAGTGATCTGCCTGATCATTGCTTCAGTACTGATGTGACTGATCAATGCTTCAGTACCGACCTGTCTGATCAATGCTTCAGTACAGACATGTCTGATCAATGCTTCAGTACAGACCTGTCTGATCAATGCTTCATTGCAGACCTGTCTGATCAATGCTTCAGTACTGATGTGCCTGATCAATGCTTCAGTACTGATGTGACTGATCAATGCTTCAGTACTGATGTGCCTGATCAATGCTTCATTACAGATCTGCTGATAAATGCTTCAGTACTGATGTGCCTGGTCAATGCTTCTGCACTTATGTACCTGATAAATGCTTCAGTACTGATGTGCCTGATCAATGCATCAGTACTGATGTGCCTGAACAATGCTTCAGTGCTGATCTGCCTGATCAATGCTTCAGTAGCGAACTGCCTGATCAATGCTTCAGTAGCGATCTGCCTGATCAATGCTTCAGTACTGATGTGCTTGAACAATGCTTCAGTGCTGATCTGCCTGATCAATGCTTCAGTAGCGATCTGCCTGATCAGTGCTTCATTAGCAATCTGTTTGATCAATGCTTCAGTACTAATGTGCCTGATCAATGCTTCAGTACTGATCTGCTGCTAAATGCTTCAGTACTGATGTGCCTGATCAATGCTTCTGTACTGATCTTCCTGTTCAATGCCCCAGTACTGATGTGCCTGATCAATGCATCAGTTCTGATCTGCCTGATCAATGCTTGGGAACTGATCTGCCTGATGAATGCTTCAGTGCTAATCTGCCTGATCAATGCTTCAGTACTGATGTGCCTGATCAATGCTTCAGTACTGATCTGCTGATCAATGCTTCAGTACTGATGTGCCTGATCAATGCTTCCGCACTGATGTCCCTGATAAATGCTTCCGTACTGATGTGCCTGATCAATGCTTCAGTACTGATGTGCCTGATCAATGCATCAGTACTGATGTGCCTGATCAATGCTTCATAACTGATCTGCCTGATCAATGCTTCAGTACTGATCTGCCTGATCAATGCTTCAGTACTGCTCTGCCTGATCAATGCTTCAGTACTGATCGGCCTGATCAATGCTTCAGTACTTATCTGCCTGAACAATGCTTCAGTACTGATGTGCCTGATCAATGCTTCAGTACTGATCTGCCTGATCAATGCTTCAGTACTGATCTGCCAAATCAATGCTAAATTTCTGATCAGCCTGATCAATGCTTCTGTACTAATCTGCCTGCTCAAAGCTTCAGTACTGATCTGCCTGATAAATGCTTCTGTACTGATCAGCCTGATCAATGCTTCAGTACTGATCTGCATGATCAATGCTTCAGTAATGAGCTGCCTGCTGAATTCTTCAGCACTGAACTGTCTGATCAATGCTTTAGTACCAACCTGTCTGATCAATGCTTCAGTACAGACATGTCTGATCAATGCTTCAGTACAGACCTGTCTGATCAATGCTTCAGTGCAGACCTGTCTGATCAATGCTTCAGTAGTGATCTGCCTGATCATTGCTTCAGTTCAGGTGAGACTGACCAATGCTTCATTACTGATTTTTCTGATCAATGCATCATTCTGATTAAGGCTTCAGTACTGACCCTTCGGAGCCATGTTTCAGTTTAATCAACGTTTCAGTACTGACCTGAATGATCAATGCTCAGTATGATCAATGCTTCAGTGCTAACCAGTCTGATAAACACTTCTGTCTGATCAATGCTTCAGTATTGATGTGCCTCATCAATGCTTCAGTACTGATCTGCCTGATCAATGCTTCAGTCCGTACCTGTCTGATCAATGCTTCAGTCCGGACCTGTCTGATCAATGCTTCAGTACTGAAATGCTGATAAATGCTTCAGTACTGATGTGCCTGATCAATGCTTCAGTACTGATGTGCCTGGTCAATGCATCAGTACTGATGTGCCTGATCAATGCTTCAGTAGTGATCTGCCTGAAAATGCCTCAGTCCTGATCTGCCTGATCAATGCTTCAGCACTGAACTGTCTGATCAGTGCTTCAGTACAGACCTGTCTGATCAATGCTTCAGTGCAAACCAGTCTGATAAATACTTCTGTCTGATCAATGCTTCAGGAGTGATGTGCCTGATCAATGCATCAGTACTGATCTGCCTGAAAATGCCTCAGTACTGATCTGCCTGATCAAAGCTTCATTACTGGTCTGCCTGATCAAAGCTTCAGTTCTGATCTGCCTGATCAATGCTTCAGTACTGATCTGCCTGATCAATGTTTCAGTACTGATCTGCCTGATCAATGCTTCAGTACTGATCTGCCTGATCAATGTTTCAGTACTGATCTGCCTGATCAAAGCTTCAGTTCTGATCTGCCTGATCAATGCTTCAGTACTGATCTGCCTGATCAATGTTTCAGTACTGATCTGCCTGATCAATGTTTCAGTACTGATCTGCCTGATCAATGTTTCAGTACTGATCTGCCTGATCAATGCTTCAGTACTGATCTGCCTGATCAATGCTTCCGCACTAATGTGCCTGATCAATGCTTCAGTTCTGATGTGCCTGATCAATGCTTCAGTACTGATGTGCCTGATCAATGCTTCAGTACTGATCTGCCTGATCAATGCTTCAGTACTGATGTGCCTGATCAATGCTTCAGTACTGATGTGCCTGAACAATGCTTCAGTACTGATCTGCCTGATCAATGCTTCAGTACTGATCTGCCTGATCAATGCTTCAGTACTGATCTGCCTGATCAATGCTTCAGCACAGATCTGTCCGATCAATGCTTCAGTACTGATCTGCCTTATCAATGCTTCAGTACTGATCTGCCGGAGCACTGCTTCAGTACTGATCTGCCTGATCAATGCTTCAGTACTGATCTGCCTGATCAATGCTTCAGTGCTGATCTGCCTGATCAATGCTTCCGTGCTGATCTGCCTGATCAATGCTTCAGTACTGATCTGCCTGATCAATGCTTCAGTACCGATGTGCCTGATCAATGCTTCAGTACTGATGTGCCTGATCAATGCTTCAGTAATGATCTGCTGATAAATGCTTCAGTACTGATGTGCCTGATCAATGCTTCGGCACTGATCTGCCTGATAAATGCTTCAGTACTGATTTGTCTGATCAATGCTTCAGTACTGATGTGCCTGGTCAACGCATCAGTACTGATGTGCCTGATCAATGCTTCAGTAGCGATCTGCCTGACCAATGCTTAAGTACTGATCTGCCTGATCAATGCTTCAGTACTGAAGTGCCTGATCAATGCTTCAGTAGTGATCTGCCGTGTCAATGCTTCAGTACTGATCTGCCTGATCAATGCTTCAGTACTGATGTGCCTGATCAATGCTTCAATACTTATGTGCCTGATCAATGCTTCAATACTGATGTGCCTGATCAATGCTTCAGTATTGATCTGCTGATAAATGCTCCAGTACTGATGTGACTGATCAATGCTTCCGCACAGATGTGCCTAATAAATCCTTCAGTACTGATGTGCCAGATCAATGCTTCAGTACTGATGTGCCTGATCAATGCATCAGTACTGATGTGCCTGATCAATGCTTCAGTACTGATGTGCCTGATCAATGCTTCAGTACTGATCTGCCTGATCAATGCTTCAGTGCTGATCTGCCAAATAAATGCTTCAGTACTGAACTGCCTGATCAATGCTTCAGTACTGATCTGCCTGATCAAAGCATCCGAACTGATCCGCTGGATCAATGCTTCAGTACTGATCTGCCTGATGAATGCTTTAGTGCTGATCAGCCTGATCAATACTTCAGCACTGATCTGCATGATCAATTCTTCAGCACTGAACTGTCTGATCAAAGCTTCAGTACAGACCAGTCTGTTCAATGCTTCAGTACAGACCTGTCTGATCAATGCTTCAGTACAGTCCTGTCTGATCAATGATTTAGTGCAGACCTGTCCGATCAATGCTTCAGTAGTGATCTGCCTGATCATTGCTTCAGTTCAGGTGAGACTGACCGATGCTTCATTACTGATTTTTCTGATCAATGCATCATTCTGATTAAGGCTTCAGTACTGACCCATCGGAGCCATGTTTCAGTTTAATCAACGTTTCAGTACTGACCTGAATGATCAATGCTCAGTATGATCAATGCTTCAGTGCTAAACAGTCTGATAAACACTTCTGTCTGATCAATGCTTCAGTACTGATCTGCCTGATCATTGCTTCAGTAATGATCTGCCTGATCAATGCTTCAGTACTGATCTGGCTGATCAATGCTTCAGTACTGATCTGCCTGATCAATGCTTCAATACTGAAGTGCCTGATCAATGCTTCAGTACTGATGTTCCTGATCATTGCTTCGCTACTGATCTGCTGATCAATGCTTCAGTACTGATCAGCCTGATCAATGCTTCCGCACCGATGTGCCTGATAAAAGATTCAGTACTGATGTGCCTCATCAATGCATCAGTACTGATGTGCCTGACCAATGCTTCAGTTCTGATGTGCCAGATCAATGCTTCAGTACTGATCTGCCTGATCAATGCTTCAGTACTGATCTGACTGATCAATGCTTCAGTACTGATCTGCCTGGTCAATGCTTCAGTTCTGATCTGCCTGATCAAAGCTTCAGAACTGATCTGCGTCATCAATGCTTCAGTACTTATGTGCCTGATAAATGCTTCAGTACTCATCAGCCTGATCAATGCTTCAGTACTTATCTGCATGATCAACGCTTCAGTACTGATCTGCCTGATTAATGCTTCAGCTCTGAACTGTCTGTTCAATGCTTCAGTACAGACCTGTCTGATCAATGCTTCAGTACAGACCTGTCTGTTCAATGCTTCAGTACAGACCTGTCTGATCAATGCTTCAGTACAGTTCTGCCGGATCAATGCTTCTGTACGGATCTTCTGATCAATGCTTCAGTACTGATCAGCTTGATCAATGCTTCAGTACTGATCTGCCTGATCAATGCTTCAGTAGTGATCTGCCTGACCAATGCTTCAGTACTGATCTGCCTGATCAATGCTTCAGTACTGATCTGCCTGATCAATGCTTCAGTACTGATCAGCTTGATCAATGCTTCACTACTAATCTGCCTGATAAATGCTTCAGTAATGATCAGCCTGATCAGTTCTTCAGTACTGATCTGCATGATCAATGCTTCAGTACTGATCTGCCTGATCAATGCATCAGCACTGTACTTTCTGATCAATGCTTTTGTACAGAGCTCTCTGATCAATGCTTCAGTACAGACCTGTCTGATAAATGCTTCAGTACAGACCAGTCCAATCAATGCTTCAGTAGTGATCTGCCTGATCATTGCTTCAGTTCAGGTGAGACTGACCAATGCTTCATTACTGATTTTTCTGATCAACGCATCATTCTGATTAAGGCTTCAGTACTGACCCATCGGAGCAATGTTTCAGTTTAATCAACGTTTCAGTACTGACCTGACTGATCAATGCTCAGTATGATCAATGCTTCATTGCTAACCAGTCTGATAAATATTTCTGTCTGATCAATGCTTCAGTACTGATGTGCCTGATCAATGCATCAGTACTGATCTGCCTGATCAATGCTTCAGTACTGAAGTGCCTGATCAATGCTTCAGTACTGATGTGCCTGATCAATGCTTCAGTACTGATCTGCCTGATCAATGCTTCAGTACTGATCTGCTGATAAATGCTTCAGTACTGATCTGCCTGATCAATGCTTCCGCACTGATGTGCCTGATCAATGCTTCAGTACTGATGTGCCTGATCAATGCTTCAGTACTGATGTGCCTGATCAATGCATCATTACTGATGTGCCTGATCAATGCTTCAGTACTGATCTGCCTGATCAATGCTTCAGTACAGATCTGCCTGATCAATGCTTCAGTACTGATCAGCCTGATCAATGCTTCAGTACTGGTCTGCTTGATCAATGCTTCAGTACTGATCTGCCGGATCAATGCTTCAGTACTGATCTGCCTGATAAATGCTTCAGTACTGATCAGCCTGATCAATGCTTCAGTACAGACCTGTCTGATCAATGCTTCAGTTCTGATCTGCCTGATCAATGCTTCAAAACTGATCTGCTTGATCAATGCTTCACCACAAATTTGCATGATAAATGCTTCAGTAATGATCAGCTTGTTCAGTTCTTCAGTACTAATCTGCATGATCAATGCTTCAGTCCTGATCTGCCTGATCAATGCTTCAGCACTGAACTGTCTGATCAGTGCTTCAGTACAGACCTGTCTGATCAATGCTTCAGTACAGACCTGTCTGATCAATGCTTCAGTACAGACCTGTCTGTTCAATGCTTCAGTACAGTTCTGCCGGATCAATGCTTCTGTACGGATCTTCTGATCAATGCTTCAGTACTGATCAGCTTGATCAATGCTTCAGTACTGATCTGCCTGATCAATGCTTCAGTAGTGATCTGCCTGACCAATGCTTCAGTACTGATCTGCCTGATCAATGCTTCAGTACTGATCTGCCTGATCAATGCTTCAGTACTGATCAGCTTGATCAATGCTTCACTACTAATCTGCCTGATAAATGCTTCAGTAATGATCAGCCTGATCAGTTCTTCAGTACTGATCTGCATGATCAATGCTTCAGTACTGATCTGCCTGATCAATGCATCAGCACTGTACTTTCTGATCAATGCTTTTGTACAGAGCTCTCTGATCAATGCTTCAGTACAGACCTGTCTGATAAATGCTTCAGTACAGACCAGTCCAATCAATGCTTCAG
Organism: Carcharodon carcharias; assembly: GCF_017639515.1. Taxonomy (NCBI): domain Eukaryota; kingdom Metazoa; phylum Chordata; class Chondrichthyes; order Lamniformes; family Lamnidae; genus Carcharodon; species Carcharodon carcharias. The sequence goes on from NC_054485.1 coordinate 77,625,096, forward strand.
TAGTGATCTGCCTGATCATTGCTTCAGTTCAGGTGAGACTGACCAATGCTTCATTACTGATTTTTCTGATCAACGCATCATTCTGATTAAGGCTTCAGTACTGACCCATCGGAGCAATGTTTCAGTTTAATCAACGTTTCAGTACTGACCTGACTGATCAATGCTCAGTATGATCAATGCTTCATTGCTAACCAGTCTGATAAATATTTCTGTCTGATCAATGCTTCAGTACTGATGTGCCTGATCAATGCATCAGTACTGATCTGCCTGATCAATGCTTCAGTACTGAAGTGCCTGATCAATGCTTCAGTACTGATGTGCCTGATCAATGCTTCAGTACTGATCTGCCTGATCAATGCCTCAGTACTGATCTGCTGATAAATGCTTCAGTACTGATCTGCCTGATCAATGCTTCCGCACTGATGTGCCTGATCAATGCTTCAGTACTGATGTGCCTGATCAATGCTTCAGTACTGATGTGCCTGATCAATGCATCATTACTGATGTGCCTGATCAATGCTTCAGTACTGATCTGCCTGATCAATGCTTCAGTACAGATCTGCCTGATCAATGCTTCAGTACTGATCTGCCTGATCAATGCTTCAGTACTGGTCTGTTTGATCAATGCTTCAGTACTGATCTGCCGGATCAATGCTTCAGTACTGATCTGCCTGATAAATGCTTCAGTACTGATCAGCCTGATCAATGCTTCAGTACAGACCTGTCTGATCAATGCTTCAGTTCTGATCTGCCTGATCAATGCTTCAAAACTGATCTGCTTGATCAATGCTTCACCACAAATTTGCATGCTAAATGCTTCAGTAATGATCAGCTTGTTCAGTTCTTCAGTACTAATCTGCATGATCAATGCTTCAGTCCTGATCTGCCTGATCAATGCTTCAGCACTGAACTGTCTGATCAGTGCTTCAGTACAGACCTGTCTGATCAATGCTTCAGTACAGACCTGTCTGATCAATGCTGAGTAGTAATCTGCCTGATCATTGCTTCAGTTCAGGTGAGACTGACCAATGCTTCATTACTGATTTTTCTGATCAATGCATCATTCTGATACAGGCTTCAGTACTGACCCATCGGAGCAATGTTTCAGTTTAATCAACGTTTCAGTACTGACCTGACTGATCAATGCTCAGTATGATCAATGCTTCATTGCTAACCAGTCTGATAAATATTTCTGTCTGATCAATGCTTCAGTACTGATGTGCCTGATCAATGCATCAGTACTGATCTGCCTGATCAATGCTTCAGTACTGATATGCCTGATCAATGCTTCAGTACTGATCTGCCTGATCAATGCTTCAGTACTGATCTGCCTGATCAATGCTTCAGTACTGATCTGCTGATAAATGCTTCAGTACTGATCTGCCTGATCAATGCTTCCGCACTGATGTGCCTGATCAATGCTTCAGTACTGATGTGCCTGATCAATGCTTCAGTACTGATGTGCCTGATCAATGCATCATTACTGATGTGCCTGATCAATGCTTCAGTACTGATCTGCCTGATCAATGCTTCAGTACAGATCTGCCTGATCAATGCTTCAGTACTGATCTGCCTGATCAATGCTTCAGTACTGGTCTGTTTGATCAATGCTTCAGTACTGATCTGCCGGATCAATGCTTCAGTACTGATCTGCCTGATAAATGCTTCAGTACTGATCAGCCTGATCAATGCTTCAGTACAGACCTGTCTGATCAATGCTTCAGTTCTGATCTGCCTGATCAATGCTTCAGTTCTGATCTGCCTGATCAATGCTTCAAAACTGATCTGCTTGATCAATGCTTCACCACAAATTTGCATGATAAATGCTTCAGTAATGATCAGCTTGTTCAGTTCTTCAGTACTAATCTGCATGATCAATGCTTCAGTCCTGATCTGCCTGATCAATGCTTCAGCACTGAACTGTCTGATCAGTGCTTCAGTACAGACCTGTCTGATCAATGCTTCAGTACAGACCTGTCTGACCAATGCTGAGTAGTAATCTGCCTGATCATTGCTTCAGTTCAGGTGAGACTGACCAATGCTTCATTACTGATTTTTCTGATCAATGCATCATTCTGATACAGGCTTCAGTACTGACCCATCGGAGCAATGTTTCAGTTTAATCAACGTTTCAGTACTGACCTGACTGATCAATGCTCAGTATGATCAATGCTTCAGTGCAAACCAGTCTGATAAATACTTCTGTCTGATCAATGCTTCAGTACTGATGTGCCTGATCAATGCATCAGTAATGATCTGCCTGATCAATGCTTCAGTACTGATCTGCCTGATCAAAGCTTCAGTACAGGTCTGCCTGATCAAAGCTTCAGTACTGATCTGCCTGATCAAATCTTCAGTACTGATTAGCCTGATCAATGCTTCAGTACTGATCTGCCGGATCAATGCTTCAGTACTGATCTGCCGGAGTAATGCTTCAGTACTGATCTGCCTGATCAATGCTTCAGCACTGATCTGCCTGATCAATCCTTCAGTACTGCTCTGTCTGATCAATGCTTCAGTGCTGATCTGCCTGATCAATGCTTCAGTACTGATCTGCCTGATCAATGCTTCAGTACTGATGTGCCTGATCAATGCTTCAGTATTGATGTGCCTGATCAATTCTTCAGTACTGATCTGCTGATAAATGCTTCAGTCCTGATGTGCCTGATCAATGCTTCCGCACTGATGTGCCTGATAAATGCGTCAGTACGGATGTGCCTTATCAATGCATCAGTACTGACCTGCCTGATCAATGCATCAGTACTGATGTGCCTGATCAATGCTTCAGTACTGATCGGCCTGATCAATGCTTCAGTACTGATCTGCCTGATCAATGCTTCCGAACTGATCTGCTTGATCAATGCTTCAGCACTTATCTGCCTGATAAATGCTTCAGTAATGATGAGCCTTATCAGTGCTTCAGTACTGATCTGCGTGATCAATGCTTCAGTACTGATCTGTCTGATCAATTCTTCAGCACTGAACTGTCTGATCAATGCTTCAGTACAGACCTGTCTGATCAATGCTTCAGTACAGTCCTGTCTCATCAATGCTTCAGTCCAGACCAGTCCGATCAATGCTTCAGTAGTTATCTGCCTGATCATTTCTTCAGTTCAGGTGAGACTGACCAATGCTTCATTACTGATTTTTCTGATCAATGCATCATTCTGATTAAGGCTTCAGTGCTGACCCATCGGAGCAATGTCTCAGTTTAATCAACGTTTCAGTACTGACCTGACTGATAAATGCTTATTATGATCAATGCTTCATTGCTAACCAGACTGATAAACACTTCTGTCTGTTCTATGCTTGTGTACGGATCTGCCTGATCAATGCTTCAGTACTAATCTGCCTGATCAATGCTTCAGTACTGATGTGCCTGATCAATGCTTCAGTACTCTTCTGCCTGATCAATGCTTCAGTATTGAGCTGCCTGATCAGTGCTTCAGTAATGATCTGCCTGAACAATGCTTCAGCACTGATATGCCTGATCAATGCTTCAGTACTGATCGCCTGATCACTGCTTCTGCACTGAACTGTCTGATCAATGCTGCAGTACTGATCTGCCTGATCATTGCTTCAGTGCTGGTGAGTCTGACCACTGCTTCATTATTGATTTTTCTGATCAATGCATCATTCTGATTAAGGCTGCAGTACTGACCCATCGGAGCAATGTTTCAGTTTAATCAACGTTTCAGTAGTGACCTGACTGATCAATTCTCAGTATGATCAATGCTTCAGTGCCAACCAGTCTGAAAAATACTTCTGTCTGATCAATGCTTCAGTAATGATCTGCCTGATCAATGCTTCAGTACTGATATGCCTGATCAATGCTTCAGTACTGATCTGCCTGATCAGTGCTTCAGTACTGATCTGCCTGATCAATGCTTCAGTACTGATCTGCCTGATCAATGCTTCAGTACTGATCTGCCTGATCAATGCTTCAGTACTGATCTGCCTGATCAATTCTTCAGTACTGATGTGCCTGATCAATGCTTCAGTACTGACCTGCCTTATCAATGCTTCAATACTGATCTGCCTGATCAATGCTTCAGTACTGATCTGCCTGATCAATGCTTCCAAACTGATCTGCTTGATCATTGCTTCAGTACTGGAATGCCTGATAAATACTTCAGTACTGATCAGCCTGATCAATTCTTCAGTACTGATCTGCATGATCAATGCTTCAGTACTGATCTGCCTGATCAATGATTCAGTACTGATCTGCCAGATCAATGCTTCAGTACTGATCTGCCGGAGTAATGCTTCAGTACTGATCTGCCTGATCAATGCTTCAGTACTGATCTGCCTGATCAATGCTGCAGTACCTTTCTGCCTGATCAATGCTTCAGTGCTGATCTGCCTGATCAATGCTTCAGTGCTGATCTGCCTGATGAATGCTTCAGTACTGATGTGCCAGATCAATGCTTCAGTACTGATCTGCTGATAAATGCTTCAGTACTGATCTGCCTGATCAATGCTTCCAAACTGATCTGCTTGATCAATGCTTCCAAACTGATGTGCCTGATAAATGCTTCAGTACTGATCAGCCTGATCAATGCTTCAGTACTGATCTCCATGATCAATGCTTCTGTACTGAACTGTCTGATCAATGATTCAGTACAGACCTATCTGATCAATGCTTCAGAACAGGCTTGTCTGATCAATGCTTCAGTACTTACCTGTCTGATAAATGCTTCAGTACAGACCTGTCCAATCCATGCTTCTGTAGTGATCTGCCTGATCATTGCTTCAGTTCAGGTGAGACTGACCAATGCTTCATTTCTGATTTTTCTGATCAATGCATCATTCTGATTTAGGCTTCAGTACTGAACCATCGGAGCAATGTTTCAATTTAATCAATGTTGCAGTACTGAACTGACTGATCAATGCTCAGTATGATCAATGCTTCAGTGGCAACCAGTCTGATAAATAATTCTGTCTGATCAATGCTTCAGTACTGATTTGCCTGATAAATGCTTCAGTACTGATCAGCCTGATCAGTGCTTCAGTACTGATCTGCGTGATCATTGCTTCAGTACTGATCTTCCTGATCAATACATCAGTACTGATCTGCCTTATCAATGCTTCAGTACTGATCTGCCTGATCAATGCTTCAGTACTGATCTTCCTGATCAATACATCAGTACTGATCTGCCTTATCAATGCTTCAGTACTGATCTGCCTGATCAATGCTTCAGTACTGATCTGCCTGATCAATGCTTCCAAACTGATCTGCTTGATCAATGCTTCCAAACTGATCTGCCTGATAAATGCTTCTGTACTGATCAGCCTGATCAATGCTTCAGTCCTGATCTGCCTGATCAATGCTTCAGCACTGAACTGTCTGATCAGTGCTTCAGTACAGACCTGTCTGATCAATGCTTCAGTACAGACCTGTCTGATCAATGCTGAGTAGTAATCTGCCTGATCATTGCTTCAGTTCAGGTGAGACTGACCAATGCTTCATTACTGATTTTTCTGATCAATGCATCATTCTGATACAGGCTTCAGTACTGACCCATCGGAGCAATGTTTCAGTTTAATCAACGTTTCAGTACTGACCTGACTGATCAATGCTCAGTATGATCAATGCTTCATTGCTAACCAGTCTGATAAATATTTCTGTCTGATCAATGCTTCAGTACTGATGTGCCTGATCAATGCATCAGTACTGATCTGCCTGATCAATGCTTCAGTACTGATATGCCTGATCAATGCTTCAGTACTGATCTGCCTGATCAATGCTTCAGTACTGATCTGCCTGATCAATGCTTCAGTACTGATCTGCTGATAAATGCTTCAGTACTGATCTGCCTGATCAATGCTTCCGCACTGATGTGCCTGATCAATGCTTCAGTACTGATGTGCCTGATCAATGCTTCAGTACTGATGTGCCTGATCAATGCATCATTACTGATGTGCCTGATCAATGCTTCAGTACTGATCTGCCTGATCAATGCTTCAGTACAGATCTGCCTGATCAATGCTTCAGTACTGATCTGCCTGATCAATGCTTCAGTACTGGTCTGTTTGATCAATGCTTCAGTACTGATCTGCCGGATCAATGCTTCAGTACTGATCTGCCTGATAAATGCTTCAGTACTGATCAGCCTGATCAATGCTTCAGTACAGACCTGTCTGATCAATGCTTCAGTTCTGATCTGCCTGATCAATGCTTCAGTTCTGATCTGCCTGATCAATGCTTCAAAACTGATCTGCTTGATCAATGCTTCACCACAAATTTGCATGATAAATGCTTCAGTAATGATCAGCTTGTTCAGTTCTTCAGTACTAATCTGCATGATCAATGCTTCAGTCCTGATCTGCCTGATCAATGCTTCAGCACTGAACTGTCTGATCAGTGCTTCAGTACAGACCTGTCTGATCAATGCTTCAGTACAGACCTGTCTGACCAATGCTGAGTAGTAATCTGCCTGATCATTGCTTCAGTTCAGGTGAGACTGACCAATGCTTCATTACTGATTTTTCTGATCAATGCATCATTCTGATACAGGCTTCAGTACTGACCCATCGGAGCAATGTTTCAGTTTAATCAACGTTTCAGTACTGACCTGACTGATCAATGCTCAGTATGATCAATGCTTCAGTGCAAACCAGTCTGATAAATACTTCTGTCTGATCAATGCTTCAGTACTGATGTGCCTGATCAATGCATCAGTAATGATCTGCCTGATCAATGCTTCAGTACTGATCTGCCTGATCAAAGCTTCAGTACAGGTCTGCCTGATCAAAGCTTCAGTACTGATCTGCCTGATCAAATCTTCAGTACTGATTAGCCTGATCAATGCTTCAGTACTGATCTGCCGGATCAATGCTTCAGTACTGATCTGCCGGAGTAATGCTTCAGTACTGATCTGCCTGATCAATGCTTCAGCACTGATCTGCCTGATCAATCCTTCAGTACTGCTCTGTCTGATCAATGCTTCAGTGCTGATCTGCCTGATCAATGCTTCAGTACTGATCTGCCTGATCAATGCTTCAGTACTGATGTGCCTGATCAATGCTTCAGTATTGATGTGCCTGATCAATTCTTCAGTACTGATCTGCTGATAAATGCTTCAGTCCTGATGTGCCTGATCAATGCTTCCGCACTGATGTGCCTGATAAATGCGTCAGTACGGATGTGCCTTATCAATGCATCAGTACTGACCTGCCTGATCAATGCATCAGTACTGATGTGCCTGATCAATGCTTCAGTACTGATCGGCCTGATCAATGCTTCAGTACTGATCTGCCTGATCAATGCTTCCGAACTGATCTGCTTGATCAATGCTTCAGCACTTATCTGCCTGATAAATGCTTCAGTAATGATGAGCCTTATCAGTGCTTCAGTACTGATCTGCGTGATCAATGCTTCAGTACTGATCTGTCTGATCAATTCTTCAGCACTGAACTGTCTGATCAATGCTTCAGTACAGACCTGTCTGATCAATGCTTCAGTACAGTCCTGTCTCATCAATGCTTCAGTCCAGACCAGTCCGATCAATGCTTCAGTAGTTATCTGCCTGATCATTTCTTCAGTTCAGGTGAGACTGACCAATGCTTCATTACTGATTTTTCTGATCAATGCATCATTCTGATTAAGGCTTCAGTGCTGACCCATCGGAGCAATGTCTCAGTTTAATCAACGTTTCAGTACTGACCTGACTGATAAATGCTTATTATGATCAATGCTTCATTGCTAACCAGACTGATAAACACTTCTGTCTGTTCTATGCTTGTGTACGGATCTGCCTGATCAATGCTTCAGTACTAATCTGCCTGATCAATGCTTCAGTACTGATGTGCCTGATCAATGCTTCAGTACTCTTCTGCCTGATCAATGCTTCAGTATTGAGCTGCCTGATCAGTGCTTCAGTAATGATCTGCCTGAACAATGCTTCAGCACTGATATGCCTGATCAATGCTTCAGTACTGATCGCCTGATCACTGCTTCTGCACTGAACTGTCTGATCAATGCTGCAGTACTGATCTGCCTGATCATTGCTTCAGTGCTGGTGAGTCTGACCACTGCTTCATTATTGATTTTTCTGATCAATGCATCATTCTGATTAAGGCTGCAGTACTGACCCATCGGAGCAATGTTTCAGTTTAATCAACGTTTCAGTAGTGACCTGACTGATCAATTCTCAGTATGATCAATGCTTCAGTGCCAACCAGTCTGAAAAATACTTCTGTCTGATCAATGCTTCAGTAATGATCTGCCTGATCAATGCTTCAGTACTGATATGCCTGATCAATGCTTCAGTACTGATCTGCCTGATCAGTGCTTCAGTACTGATCTGCCTGATCAATGCTTCAGTACTGATCTGCCTGATCAATGCTTCAGTACTGATCTGCCTGATCAATGCTTCAGTACTGATCTGCCTGATCAATTCTTCAGTACTGATGTGCCTGATCAATGCTTCAGTACTGACCTGCCTTATCAATGCTTCAATACTGATCTGCCTGATCAATGCTTCAGTACTGATCTGCCTGATCAATGCTTCCAAACTGATCTGCTTGATCATTGCTTCAGTACTGGAATGCCTGATAAATACTTCAGTACTGATCAGCCTGATCAATTCTTCAGTACTGATCTGCATGATCAATGCTTCAGTACTGATCTGCCTGATCAATGATTCAGTACTGATCTGCCAGATCAATGCTTCAGTACTGATCTGCCGGAGTAATGCTTCAGTACTGATCTGCCTGATCAATGCTTCAGTACTGATCTGCCTGATCAATGCTGCAGTACCTTTCTGCCTGATCAATGCTTCAGTGCTGATCTGCCTGATCAATGCTTCAGTGCTGATCTGCCTGATGAATGCTTCAGTACTGATGTGCCAGATCAATGCTTCAGTACTGATCTGCTGATAAATGCTTCAGTACTGATCTGCCTGATCAATGCTTCCAAACTGATCTGCTTGATCAATGCTTCCAAACTGATGTGCCTGATAAATGCTTCAGTACTGATCAGCCTGATCAATGCTTCAGTACTGATCTCCATGATCAATGCTTCTGTACTGAACTGTCTGATCAATGATTCAGTACAGACCTATCTGATCAATGCTTCAGAACAGGCTTGTCTGATCAATGCTTCAGTACTTACCTGTCTGATAAATGCTTCAGTACAGACCTGTCCAATCCATGCTTCTGTAGTGATCTGCCTGATCATTGCTTCAGTTCAGGTGAGACTGACCAATGCTTCATTTCTGATTTTTCTGATCAATGCATCATTCTGATTTAGGCTTCAGTACTGAACCATCGGAGCAATGTTTCAATTTAATCAATGTTGCAGTACTGAACTGACTGATCAATGCTCAGTATGATCAATGCTTCAGTGGCAACCAGTCTGATAAATAATTCTGTCTGATCAATGCTTCAGTACTGATTTGCCTGATAAATGCTTCAGTACTGATCAGCCTGATCAGTGCTTCAGTACTGATCTGCGTGATCATTGCTTCAGTACTGATCTTCCTGATCAATACATCAGTACTGATCTGCCTTATCAATGCTTCAGTACTGATCTGCCTGATCAATGCTTCAGTACTGATCTTCCTGATCAATACATCAGTACTGATCTGCCTTATCAATGCTTCAGTACTGATCTGCCTGATCAATGCTTCAGTACTGATCTGCCTGATCAATGCTTCCAAACTGATCTGCTTGATCAATGCTTCCAAACTGATCTGCCTGATAAATGCTTCTGTACTGATCAGCCTGATCAATGCTTCAGTACTGATCTCCATGATCAATGCTTCTATACTGAACTGTCTTATCAATGCTTCAGTACAGACCTGTCTGATCAATGCTTCAGTACTGACCTGTCTGATAAATGCTTCAGTACAGACCTGTCCAATCCATGCATCAGTAGTGATCGGCCTGATCATTGCTTCAGTTCAGGTGAGACTGACCAATGCTTCATTACTGATTTTTCTGATCAATGCATCATTCTGATTAAGGCTTCAGTGCTGACCCATCGGAGCAATGTCTCAGTTTAATCAACGTTTCAGTACTGACCTGACTGATCAATGCTCAGTATGATCAATGCTTCAGTGCTAACCAGACTGAAAAACACTTCTGTCTCTTCTATGCTTGTGTACTGATCTGCCTGATCAATGCTTCAGTACTAATCTGCCTGATCAATGCTTCAGTACTGATCTTCCTGATCAATACATCAGTACTGATCTGCCTGATCAATGCTTCAGTACTGATCTGCCTGATCAATGCTTCAATACTGATCTGCCTGATCAATGCTTCAATACTGATCTGCCTGATCAATGCTTCAGTACTGATCTGCCTATTCAAACCTTAAGTACTGATGTGCCTGATCAATGCTTCAGTACTGATCTGCCTGATCAATGCTTCAGTACTGATCTGCCTGATCAATGCTTCAGTGCTGATCTGCCTGATCAATGCTTCAGTACTGATCTGCCTAATCAATGCTTCAGTACTGATTTGCATGATCAATGCTTCAGTACTGATTTGCCTTATCAATGCTTCAGTACTGATCTGCCTGATCAATGCTTCAGTACTGATCTGCCTGATCAATGCTTCAGTACTGATCTGCCTGATCAATGCTTCCAAACTGATCTGCTTGATCAATGCTTCAGTATTGATCAGCCTGATAAATGCTTCAGTACTGCTCAGCCTGATCAATGCTTCAGTACTGATCTGCATGATTAATGCTTCAGTACTGATCTGCCTGACCAATGCTTCAGCACTGAACTGACTGATCAATGCTTCAGTACAGACCTGTCTGATCAATGCTTCAGTACAGACCTGTCGGATCAATGCTTCATTATTGACCTGTCTGATAAATGCTTTTAGTACTGACCGGTCCGATTAATGCTTCAGTAGTGTTCTGCCTGATCATTGCTTCAGTTCAGGTGAGACTGACCAATGTTTCATTACTAAGTTTTCAGATCAATGCATCATTCTGATTTAGGCTTCAGTACTGACCCATCGGAGCAATGTTTCAGTTTAATCAACGTTTCAGTACTGAGCTGACTGATCAATGCTCATTATGATCAATGCTTCAGTGCTAACCAGACTGATAAACACTTCTGTCTGATCAACGCTTCAGTACGGATCTGCCTGATCAATGCTTCAGTACGGACCTGCCTGATCAATGCTTCAATACAGATCTGCCTGATCAATGCTTCAGTACGGATCTGCCTTATAAATGCTTCAGTACTGATCAGCCTGATCAATGCTTCAGTACTGATCTGCCTGATCAATGCTTCAGTACTGATCTGCCTGATCAATGCTTCAGTACTGATCTGCCTGATCAATGCTTCAGTACTGATCTGCCTGATCAATGCTTCCAAACTGATGTGCCTGATAAATGCTTCAGTACTGATCAGCCTGATCAATGCTTCAGTACTGATCTCCATGATCAATGCTTCTGTACTGAACTGTCTGATCAATGATTCAGTACAGACCTATCTGATCAATGCTTCAGAACAGGCTTGTCTGATCAATGCTTCAGTACTTACCTGTCTGATAAATGCTTCAGTACAGACCTGTCCAATCCATGCTTCTGTAGTGATCTGCCTGATCATTGCTTCAGTTCAGGTGAGACTGACCAATGCTTCATTTCTGATTTTTCTGATCAATGCATCATTCTGATTTAGGCTTCAGTACTGACCCATCGGAGCAATGTTTCAGTTTAATCAATGTTGCAGTACTGAACTGACTGATCAATGCTCAGTATGATCAATGCTTCAGTGGCAACCAGTCTGATAAATAATTCTGTCTGATCAATGCTTCAGTACTGATTTGCCTGATAAATGCTTCAGTACTGATCAGCCTGATCAGTGCTTCAGTACTGATCTGCGTGATCAATGCTTCAGTACTGATCTTCCTGATCAATACATCAGTGCTGATCTGCCTTATCAATGCTTCAGTACTGATCTGCCTGATCAATGCTTCAGTACTGATCTTCCTGATCAATACATCAGTACTGATCTGCCTTATCAATGCTTCAGTACTGATCTGCCTGATCAATGCTTCAGTACTGATCTGCCTGATCAATGCTTCCAAACTGATCTGCTTGATCAATGCTTCCAAACTGATCTGCCTGATAAATGCTTCTGTACTGATCAGCCTGATCAATGCTTCAGTACTGATCTCCATGATCAATGCTTCTATACTGAACTGTCTTATCAATGCTTCAGTACAGACCTGTCTGATCAATGCTTCAGTACTGACCTGTCTGATAAATGCTTCAGTACAGACCTGTCCAATCCATGCATCAGTAGTGATCGGCCTGATCATTGCTTCAGTTCAGGTGAGACTGACCAATGCTTCATTACTGATTTTTCTGATCAATGCATCATTCTGATTAAGGCTTCAGTGCTGACCCATCGGAGCAATGTCTCAGTTTAATCAACGTTTCAGTACTGACCTGACTGATCAATGCTCAGTATGATCAATGCTTCAGTGCTAACCAGACTGAAAAACACTTCTGTCTCTTCTATGCTTGTGTACTGATCTGCCTGATCAATGCTTCAGTACTAATCTGCCTGATCAATGCTTCAGTACTGATCTTCCTGATCAATACATCAGTACTGATCTGCCTGATCAATGCTTCAGTACTGATCTGCCTGATCAATGCTTCAATACTGATCTGCCTGATCAATGCTTCAATACTGATCTGCCTGATCAATGCTTCAGTACTGATCTGCCTATTCAAACCTTAAGTACTGATGTGCCTGATCAATGCTTCAGTACTGATCTGCCTGATCAATGCTTCAGTACTGATCTGCCTGATCAATGCTTCAGTGCTGATCTGCCTGATCAATGCTTCAGTACTGATCTGCCTAATCAATGCTTCAGTACTGATTTGCATGATCAATGCTTCAGTACTGATTTGCCTTATCAATGCTTCAGTACTGATCTGCCTGATCAATGCTTCAGTACTGATCTGCCTGATCAATGCTTCAGTACTGATCTGCCTGATCAATGCTTCCAAACTGATCTGCTTGATCAATGCTTCAGTATTGATCAGCCTGATAAATGCTTCAGTACTGCTCAGCCTGATCAATGCTTCAGTACTGATCTGCATGATTAATGCTTCAGTACTGATCTGCCTGACCAATGCTTCAGCACTGAACTGACTGATCAATGCTTCAGTACAGACCTGTCTGATCAATGCTTCAGTACAGACCTGTCGGATCAATGCTTCATTATTGACCTGTCTGATAAATGCTTTTAGTACTGACCGGTCCGATTAATGCTTCAGTAGTGTTCTGCCTGATCATTGCTTCAGTTCAGGTGAGACTGACCAATGTTTCATTACTGAGTTTTCCGATCAATGCATCATTCTGATTTAGGCTTCAGTACTGACCCATCGGAGCAATGTTTCAGTTTAATCAACGTTTCAGTACTGAGCTGACTGATCAATGCTCATTATGATCAATGCTTCAGTGCTAACCAGACTGATAAACACTTCTGTCTGATCAACGCTTCAGTACGGATCTGCCTGATCAATGCTTCAGTACGGACCTGCCTGATCAATGCTTCAATACAGATCTGCCTGATCAATGCTTCAGTACGGATCTGCCTTATAAATGCTTCAGTACTGATCAGCCTGATCAATGCTTCAGTACTGATGTGCCTGATCATTGCTTCAGTACTGATGTGCCTGATCAATGCTTCAGTACTGATCTGCCTATTCAATGCTTCAGTACCTATCAGCCTGATCAATGCTTCAGTACTGATCTACCAGATCAATGCTTCAGTACTGATCTGCCTGATCAATGCTTCAGTACTGATGTGCCTGATCAATGCTTCAGTACTGATGTGCCTGAAAAATGCTTCAGTACTGTTGTGCCTCATCAATGCTTCAGTTCTGATGTGCCTGATCAGTGCTTCAGTACTGATCTGCCTGATCAATGCTTCAGTACTGATCTGCCTGATCAATGCTTCAGTACTAATCTGCCTGATCAATGCTTCAGTACTGATCTTCCTGATCAATACATCAGTACTGATCTGCCTGATCAATGCTTCAGTACTGATCTTCCTGATCAATACATCAGTACTGATCTGCCTTATCAATGCTTCAGTACTGATCTGCCTGATCAATGCTTCAGTACTGATCAGCCTGATCAATGCTTCAGTACTGATCTGCCTGATCAATGCTTCCAAACTGATCTGCTTGATCAATGCTTCCAAACTGATCTGCCTGATAAATGCTTCTGTACTGATCAGCCTGATCAATGCTTCAGTACTGATCTCCATGATCAATGCTTCTATACTGAACTGTCTTATCAATGCTTCAGTACAGACCTGTCTGATCAATGCTTCAGTACTGACCTGTCTGAAAAATGCTTCAGTACAGACCTGTCCAAACCATGCATCAGTAGTGATCGGCCTGATCATTGCTTCAGTTCAGGTGAGACTGACCAATGCTTCATTACTGATTTTTCTGATCAATGCATCATTCTGATTAAGGCTTCAGTGCTGACCCATCGGAGCAATGTCTCAGTTTAATCAACGTTTCAGTACTGACCTGACTGATAAATGCTCATTATGATCAATGCTTCATTGCTAACCAGACTGATAAACACTTCTGTCTGTTCTATGCTTGTGTACGGATCTGCCTGATCAATGCTTCAGTACGGACCTGCCTGATCAATGCTTCAGTACGGATCTGCCTGATCAATGCTTCAGTACGGATCTGCCTGATCAATGCTTCAGTACGGATCTGCATGATCAATGCTTCAGTACTGATCAGCCTGATCAATGCACCAGTACTGATGTGCCTGATCAACGCTTCATTACTGATCAGCCTGATCAATGCATCAGTACTGATCTACCTGATCAATGCTTCAGTACTGATCTGCCTGATCAATGCTTCAGTACTGATCTGCCTGATCAATGCTTCAGTACTGATGTGCCTGATCAATGCTTCATTACTGATGTGCCTGATCAATGCTTCAGTACTGATCTGCCTGATCAATGCTTCAGTACTGATCTGCCTGATCAATGCTTCAGTACTGATCTGCCTGATCAATGCTTCAGTACTGATCTGCCTGATCAATGCTTCAGTACTGATCTGCCTGATCAATGCTTCTGTACTGATCTGCCTAATCAATGCTTCAGTACTGATGTGCCTGATCAATGCTTCATTACTGATGTGCCTGATCAATGCTTCAGTACTGATCTGCCTGATCAATGCTTCAGTACTGATCTGCCTGATCAATGCTTCAGTACTGATCTGCCTGATCAATGCTTCAGTACTGATCTGCCTGATCAATGCTTCAGTAGTGATCTGCCTGATCAATGCTTCAATACTGATCTGCCTGATCAATGCTTCAATACTGATCTGCCTGATCAATGCTTCAGTACTGATCTGCCTATTCAAACCTTCAGTACTGATGTGCCTGATCAATGCTTCAGTACTGATCTGCCTGATCAATGCTTCAGTACTGATCTGCCTGATCAATGCTTCAGTGCTGATCTGCCTGATCAATGCTTCAGTACTGATCTGCCTAATCAATGCTTCAGTACTGATTTGCATGATCAATGCTTCAGTACTGATTTGCCTTATCAATGCTTCAGTACTGATCTGCCTGATCAATGCTTCAGTACTGATCTGCCTGATCAATGCTTCAGTACTGATGTGCCTGATCAATGCTTCCAAACTGATCTGCTTGATCAATTCTTCAGTACTGATCAGCCTGATAAATGCTTCAGTACTGCTCAGCCTGATCAATGCTTCAGTACTGACCTGCATGATTAATGCTTCAGTACTGATCTGCCTGACCAATGCTTCAGCACTGAACTGACTGATCAATGCTTCAGTACAGACCTGTCTGATCAATGCTTCAGTACAGACCTGTCTGATCAATGCTGCATTATTGACCTGTCTGATAAATGCTTCAGTACTGACCGGTCCGATTAATGCTTCAGTAGTGTTCTGCCTGATCATTGCTTCAGTTCAGGTGAGACTGACCAATGTTTCATTACTGAGATTTCAGATCAATGCATCATTCTGATTTAGGCTTCAGTACTGACCCATCGGAGCAATGTTTCAGTTTAATCAACGTTTCAGTACTGAGCTGACTGATCAATGCTCATTATGATCAATGCTTCATTGCTAACCAGACTGATAAACACTTCTGTCTGTTCTATGCTTGTGTACGGATCTGCCTGATCAATGCTTCAGTACGGACCTGCCTGATCAATGCTTCAGTACGGATCTGCCTGATCAATGCTTCAGTACGGATCTGCCTGATCAATGCTTCAGTACGGATCTGCATGATCAATGCTTCAGTACTGATCAGCCTGATCAATGCACCAGTACTGATGTGCCTGATCAACGCTTCATTACTGATCAGCCTGATCAATGCATCAGTACTGATCTACCTGATCAATGCTTCAGTACTGATCTGCCTGATCAATGCTTCAGTACTGATCTGCCTGATCAATGCTTCAGTACTGATGTGCCTGATCAATGCTTCATTACTGATGTGCCTGATCAATGCTTCAGTACTGATCTGCCTGATCAATGCTTCAGTACTGATCTGCCTGATCAATGCTTCAGTACTGATCTGCCTGATCAATGCTTCAGTACTGATCTGCCTGATCAATGCTTCAGTACTGATCTGCCTGATCAATGCTTCTGTACTGATCTGCCTAATCAATGCTTCAGTACTGATGTGCCTGATCAATGCTTCATTACTGATGTGCCTGATCAATGCTTCAGTACTGATCTGCCTGATCAATGCTTCAGTACTGATCTGCCTGATCAATGCTTCAGTACTGATCTGCCTGATCAATGCTTCAGTACTGATCTGCCTGATCAATGCTTCAGTAGTGATCTGCCTGATCAATGCTTCAATACTGATCTGCCTGATCAATGCTTCAATACTGATCTGCCTGATCAATGCTTCAGTACTGATCTGCCTATTCAAACCTTCAGTACTGATGTGCCTGATCAATGCTTCAGTACTGATCTGCCTGATCAATGCTTCAGTACTGATCTGCCTGATCAATGCTTCAGTGCTGATCTGCCTGATCAATGCTTCAGTACTGATCTGCCTAATCAATGCTTCAGTACTGATTTGCATGATCAATGCTTCAGTACTGATTTGCCTTATCAATGCTTCAGTACTGATCTGCCTGATCAATGCTTCAGTACTGATCTGCCTGATCAATGCTTCAGTACTGATGTGCCTGATCAATGCTTCCAAACTGATCTGCTTGATCAATTCTTCAGTACTGATCAGCCTGATAAATGCTTCAGTACTGCTCAGCCTGATCAATGCTTCAGTACTGACCTGCATGATTAATGCTTCAGTACTGATCTGCCTGACCAATGCTTCAGCACTGAACTGACTGATCAATGCTTCAGTACAGACCTGTCTGATCAATGCTTCAGTACAGACCTGTCTGATCAATGCTGCATTATTGACCTGTCTGATAAATGCTTCAGTACTGACCGGTCCGATTAATGCTTCAGTAGTGTTCTGCCTGATCATTGCTTCAGTTCAGGTGAGACTGACCAATGTTTCATTACTGAGATTTCAGATCAATGCATCATTCTGATTTAGGCTTCAGTACTGACCCATCGGAGCAATGTTTCAGTTTAATCAACGTTTCAGTACTGAGCTGACTGATCAATGCTCATTATGATCAATGCTTCAGTGCTAACCAGACTTATAAACATTTCTGTCTGATCAATGCTTCAGTACGGATCTGCCTGATCAATGCTTCAGTACGGACCTGCCTGATCAATGCTTCAATACAGATCTGCCTGATCAATGCTTCAGTACGGATCTGCCTTATAAATGCTTCAGTACTGATCAGCCTGATCAATGCTTCAGTACTGATGTGCCTGATCATTGATTCAGTACTGATGTGCCTGATCAATGCTTCAGTACTGATCTGCCAGATCAATGCTTCAGTACTGATCTGCCTGATCAATGCTTCAGTACTGATGTGCCTGATCAATGCTTCAGTACTGATGTGCCTGAAAAATGCTTCAGTACTGTTGTGCCTCATCAATGCTTCAGTTCTGATGTGCCTGATCAGTGCTTCAGTACTGATCTGCCTGATCAATGCTTCAGTACTGATCTGCCTGATCAATGCTTCAGTACTAATCTGCCTGATCAATGTTTCAGTACTGATCTTCCTGATCAATACATCAGTACTGATCTGCCTGATCAATGCTTCAGTACTGATCTTCCTGATCAATACATCAGTACTGATCTGCCTGATCAATGCTTCAGTACTGATCTGCCTGATCAATGCTTCAATACTGATCTGCCTGATCAATGCTTCAATACTGATCTGCCTGATCAATGCTTCAGTACTGATCTGCCTATTCAAACCTTCAGTACTGATGTGCCTGATCAATGCTTCAGTACTGATCTGCCTGATCAATGCTTCAGTACTGATCTGCCTGATCAATGCTTCAGTGCTGATCTGCCTGATCAATGCTTCAGTACTGATCTGCCTAATCAATGCTTCAGTACTGATTTGCATGATCAATGCTTCAGTACTGATTTGCCTTATCAATGCTTCAGTACTGATCTGCCTGATCAATGCTTCAGTACTGATCTGCCTGATCAATGCTTCCAAACTGATCTGCTTGATCAGTGCTTCAGTATTGATCAGCCTGATAAATGCTTCAGTACTGCTCAGCCTGATCAATGCTTCAGTACTGATCTGCATGATTAATGCTTCAGTACTGATCTGCCTGACCAATGCTTCAGCACTGAACTGACTGATCAATGCTTCAGTACAGACCTGTCTGATCAATGCTTCATTACAGACCTGTCTGATCAATGCTTCATTATTGACCTGTCTGATAAATGCTTCAGTACTGACCGGTCCGATTAATGCTTCAGTAGTGTTCTGCCCGATCATTGCTTCAGTTCAGGTGAGACTGACCAATGTTTCATTACTGAGTTTTCAGATCAATGCATCATTCTGATTTAGGCTTCAGTACTGACCCATCGGAGCAATGTTTCAGTTTAATCAACGTTTCAGTACTGAGCTGACTGATCAATGCTCATTATGATCAATGCTTCAGTGCTAACCAGACTGATAAACACTTCTGTCTGATCAATGCTTCAGTACGGATCTGCCTGATCAATGCTTCAGTACGGACCTGCCAGATCAATGCTTCAATACAGATCTGCCTGATCAATGCTTCAGTACGGATCTGCCTTATAAATGCTTCAGTACTGATCAGCCTGATCAATGCTTCAGTACTGATGTGCCTGATCATTGCTTCAGTACTGATGTGCCTGATCAATGCTTCAGTACTGATCTGCCTATTCAATGCTTCAGTACCTATCAGCCTGATCAATGCTTCAGTACTGATCTACCAGATCAATGCTTCAGTACTGATCTGCCTGATCAATGCTTCAGTACTGATGTGCCTGATCAATGCTGCAGTACTGATGTGCCTGAAAAATGCTTCAGTACTGTTGTGCCTCATCAATGCTTCAGTTCTGATGTGCCTGATCAGTGCTTCAGTACTGATCTGCCTGATCAATGCTTCAGTACTGATCTGCCTGATCAATGCTTCAGTACTAATCTGCCTGATCAATGCTTCAGTACTGATCTTCCTGATCAATACATCAGTACGGATCTGCCTGATCAAGGCTTCAGTACTGATCTTCCTGATCAATACATCAGTAGTGATCTGCCTGATCAATGCTTCAGTACTGATCTTCCTGATCAATACATCAGTACTGATCTGCCTGATCAATGCTTCAGTACTGATCTGCCTGATCAATGCTTCAATACTGATCTGCCTGATCAATGCTTCAATACTGATCTGCCTGATCAATGCTTCAGTGCTGATCTGCCTATTCAAACCTTCAGTACTGATGTGCCTGATCAATGCTTCAGTACTGATCTGCCTGATCAATGCTTCAATACTGATCTGCCTGATCAATGCTTCAGTGCTGATCTGCCTGATCAATGCTTCAGTACTGATCTGCCTAATCAATGCTTCAGTACTGATTTGCATGATCAATGCTTCAGTACTGATTTGCCTTATCAATGCTTCAGTACTGATCTGCCTGATCAATGCTTCAGTAGTGATCTGCCTGATCAATGCTTCATTACTGATCTGCCTGATCAATGCTTCCAAACTGATCTGCTTGATCAATGCTTCAGTATTGATCAGCCTGATAAATGCTTCAGTACTGCTAAGCCTGATCAATGCTTCAGTACTGATCTGCATGATTAATTCTTCAGTACTGATCTGCCTGACCAATGCTTCAGCACTGAACTGACTGATCAATGCTTCAGTACAGACCTGTCCGATCAATGCTTCAGTACAGACCTGTCGGATCAATGCTTCATTATTGACCTGTCTGATAAATGCTTCAGTACTGACCGGTCCGATTAATGCTTCAGTAGTGTTCTGCCTGATCATTGCTTCAGTTCAGGTGAGACTGACCAATGTTTCATTACTGAGTTTTCAGATCAATGCATCATTCTGATTTAGGCTTCAGTACTGACCCATCGGAGCAATGTTTCAGTTTAATCAACGTTTCAGTACTGAGCTGACTGATCAATGCTCATTATGATCAATGCTTCAGTGCTAACCCGACTGATAAACACTTCTGTCTGATCAATGCTTCAGTACGGATCTGCCTGATCAATGCTTCAGTACGGACCTGCCTGATCAATGCTTCAATACAGATCTGCCTGATCAATGCTTCAGTACGGATCTGCCTTATAAATGATTCAGTACTGATCAGCCTGATCAATGCTTCAGTACTGATGTGCCTGATCATTGCTTCAGTACTGATGTGCCTGATCAATGCTTCAGTACTGATCTGCCTATTCAATGCTTCAGTACCTATCAGCCTGATCAATGCTTCAGTACTGATCTACCAGATCAATGCTTCAGTACTGATCTGCCTGATCAATGCTTCAGTACTGATGTGCCTGATCAATGCTTCAGTACTGATGTGCCTGAAAAATGCTTCAGTACTGTTGTGCCTCATCAATGCTTCAGTTCTGATGTGTCTGATCAGTGCTTCAGTACTGATCTGCCTGATCAATGCTTCAGTACTGATCTGCCTGATCAATGCTTCAGTACTAATCTGCCTGATCAATGCTTCAGTACTGATCTTCCTGATCAATACATCAGTACTGATCTGCCTGATCAATGCTTCAGTACTGATCTTCCTGATCAATACATCAGTACTGATCTGCCTTATCAATGCTTCAGTACTGATCTGCCTGATCAATGCTTCAGTACTGATCAGCCTGATCAATGCTTCAGTACTGATCTGCCTGATCAATGCTTCCAAACTGAACTGCTTGATCCATGCTTCCAAACTGATCTGCCTGATAAATGCTTCTGTACTGATCAGCCTGATCAATGCTTCAGTACTGATCTCCATGATCAATGCTTCTGTACTGAACTGTCTGATCAATGATTCAGTACAGACCTATCTGATCAATGCTTCAGAACAGGCTTGTCTGATCAATGCTTCAGTACTTACCTGTCTGATAAATGCTTCAGTACAGACCTGTCCAATCCATGCTTCTGTAGTGATCTGCCTGATCATTGCTTCAGTTCAGGTGAGACTGACCAATGCTTCATTTCTGATTTTTCTGATCAATGCATCATTCTGATTTAGGCTTCAGTACTGAACCATCGGAGCAATGTTTCAGTTTAATCAATGTTGCAGTACTGAACTGACTGATCAATGCTCAGTATGATCAATGCTTCAGTGGCAACCAGTCTGATAAATAATTCTGTCTGATCAATGCTTCAGTACTGATTTGCCTGATAAATGCTTCAGTACTGATCAGCCTGATCAGTGCTTCAGTACTGATCTGCGTGATCAATGCTTCAGTACTGATCTTCCTGATCAATACATCAGTACTGATCTGCCTTATCAATGCTTCAGTACTGATCTGCCTGATCAATGCTTCAGTACTGAT
The DNA here is from genome assembly GCF_017639515.1 of Carcharodon carcharias. Classification (NCBI taxonomy): domain Eukaryota; kingdom Metazoa; phylum Chordata; class Chondrichthyes; order Lamniformes; family Lamnidae; genus Carcharodon; species Carcharodon carcharias. Next base: position 77,647,032 of record NC_054485.1, read on the forward strand.
CTTCCTGATCAATACATCAGTACTGATCTGCCTTATCAATGCTTCAGTACTGATCTGCCTGATCAATGCTTCAGTACTGATCTGCCTGATCAATGCTTCCAAACTGATCTGCTTGATCAATGCTTCCAAACTGATCTGCCTGATAAATGCTTCTGTACTGATCAGCCTGATCAATGCTTCAGTACTGATCTCCATGATCAATGCTTCTATACTGAACTGTCTTATCAATGCTTCAGTACAGACCTGTCTGATCAATGCTTCAGTACTGACCTGTCTGATAAATGCTTCAGTACAGACCTGTCCAATCCATGCATCAGTAGTGATCGGCCTGATCATTGCTTCAGTTCAGGTGAGACTGACCAATGCTTCATTACTGATTTTTCTGATCAATGCATCATTCTGATTAAGGCTTCAGTGCTGACCCATCGGAGCAATGTCTCAGTTTAATCAACGTTTCAGTACTGACCTGACTGATCAATGCTCAGTATGATCAATGCTTCAGTGCTAACCAGACTGAAAAACACTTCTGTCTCTTCTATGCTTGTGTACTGATCTGCCTGATCAATGCTTCAGTATTAATCTGCCTGATCAATGCTTCAGTACTGATCTTCCTGATCAATACATCAGTACTGATCTGCCTGATCAATGCTTCAGTACTGATCTGCCTGATCAATGCTTCAATACTGATCTGCCTGATCAATGCTTCAATACTGATCTGCCTGATCAATGCTTCAGTACTGATCTGCCTATTCAAACCTTAAGTACTGGTGTGCCTGATCAATGCTTCAGTACTGATCTGCCTGATCAATGCTTCAGTACTGATCTGCCTGATCAATGCTTCAGTGCTGATCTGCCTGATCAATGCTTCAGTACTGATCTGCCTAATCAATGCTTCAGTACTGATTTGCATGATCAATGCTTCAGTACTGATTTGCCTTATCAATGCTTCAGTACTGATCTGCCTGATCAATGCTTCAGTACTGATCTGCCTGATCAATGCTTCAGTACTGATCTGCCTGATCAATGCTTCCAAACTGATCTGCTTGATCAATGCTTCAGTATTGATCAGCCTGATAAATGCTTCAGTACTGCTCAGCCTGATCAATGCTTCAGTACTGATCTGCATGATTAATGCTTCAGTACTGATCTGCCTGACCAATGCTTCAGCACTGAACTGACTGATCAATGCTTCAGTACAGACCTGTCTGATCAATGCTTCAGTACAGACCTGTCGGATCAATGCTTCATTATTGACCTGTCTGATAAATGCTTTTAGTACTGACCGGTCCGATTAATGCTTCAGTAGTGTTCTGCCTGATCATTGCTTCAGTTCAGGTGAGACTGACCAATGTTTCATTACTGAGTTTTCAGATCAATGCATCATTCTGATTTAGGCTTCAGTACTGACCCATCGGAGCAATGTTTCAGTTTAATCAACGTTTCAGTACTGAGCTGACTGATCAATGCTCATTATGATCAATGCTTCAGTGCTAACCAGACTGATAAACACTTCTGTCTGATCAACGCTTCAGTACGGATCTGCCTGATCAATGCTTCAGTACGGACCTGCCTGATCAATGCTTCAATACAGATCTGCCTGATCAATGCTTCAGTACGGATCTGCCTTATAAATGCTTCAGTACTGATCAGCCTGATCAATGCTTCAGTACTGATGTGCCTGATCATTGCTTCAGTACTGATGTGCCTGATCAATGCTTCAGTACTGATCTGCCTATTCAATGCTTCAGTACCTATCAGCCTGATCAATGCTTCAGTACTGATCTACCAGATCAATGCTTCAGTACTGATCTGCCTGATCAATGCTTCAGTACTGATGTGCCTGATCAATGCTTCAGTACTGATGTGCCTGAAAAATGCTTCAGTACTGTTGTGCCTCATCAATGCTTCAGTTCTGATGTGCCTGATCAGTGCTTCAGTACTGATCTGCCTGATCAATGCTTCAGTACTGATCTGCCTGATCAATGCTTCAGTACTAATCTGCCTGATCAATGCTTCAGTACTGATCTTCCTGATCAATACATCAGTACTGATCTGCCTGATCAATGCTTCAGTACTGATCTTCCTGATCAATACATCAGTACTGATCTGCCTTATCAATGCTTCAGTACTGATCTGCCTGATCAATGCTTCAGTACTGATCAGCCTGATCAATGCTTCAGTACTGATCTGCCTGATCAATGCTTCCAAACTGATCTGCTTGATCAATGCTTCCAAACTGATCTGCCTGATAAATGCTTCTGTACTGATCAGCCTGATCAATGCTTCAGTACTGATCTCCATGATCAATGCTTCTATACTGAACTGTCTGATCAATGCTTCAGTACAGACCTGTCTGATCAATGCTTCAGTACTGACCTGTCTGAAAAATGCTTCAGTACAGACCTGTCCAAACCATGCATCAGTAGTGATCGGCCTGATCATTGCTTCAGTTCAGGTGAGACTGACCAATGCTTCATTACTGATTTTTCTGATCAATGCATCATTCTGATTAAGGCTTCAGTGCTGACCCATCGGAGCAATGTCTCAGTTTAATCAACGTTTCAGTACTGACCTGACTGATAAATGCTCATTATGATCAATGCTTCATTGCTAACCAGACTGATAAACACTTCTGTCCGTTCTATGCTTGTGTACGGATCTGCCTGATCAATGCTTCAGTACGGACCTGCCTGATCAATGCTTCAGTACGGATCTGCCTGATCAATGCTTCAGTACGGATCTGCCTGATCAATGCTTCAGTACGGATCTGCATGATCAATGCTTCAGTACTGATCAGCCTGATCAATGCACCAGTACTGATGTGCCTGATCAACGCTTCATTACTGATCAGCCTGATCAATGCATCAGTACTGATCTACCTGATCAATGCTTCAGTACTGATCTGCCTGATCAATGCTTCAGTACTGATCTGCCAGATCAATGCTTCAGTACTGATGTGCCTGATCAATGCTTCATTACTGATGTGCCTGATCAATGCTTCAGTACTGATCTGCCTGATCAATGCTTCAGTACTGATCTGCCTGATCAATGCTTCAGTACTGATCTGCCTGATCAATGCTTCAGTACTGATCTGCCTGATCAATGCTTCAGTACTGATCTGCCTGATCAATGCTTCTGTACTGATCTGCCTAATCAATGCTTCAGTACTGATGTGCCTGATCAATGCTTCATTACTGATGTGCCTGATCAATGCTTCAGTACTGATCTGCCTGATCAATGCTTCAGTACTGATCTGCCTGATCAATGCTTCAGTACTGATCTGCCTGATCAATGCTTCAGTACTGATCTGCCTGATCAATGCTTCAGTAGTGATCTGCCTGATCAATGCTTCAATACTGATCTGCCTGATCAATGCTTCAATACTGATCTGCCTGATCAATGCTTCAGTACTGATCTGCCTATTCAAACCTTCAGTACTGATGTGCCTGATCAATGCTTCAGTACTGATCTGCCTGATCAATGCTTCAGTACTGATCTGCCTGATCAATGCTTCAGTGCTGATCTGCCTGATCAATGCTTCAGTACTGATCTGCCTAATCAATGCTTCAGTACTGATTTGCATGATCAATGCTTCAGTACTGATTTGCCTTATCAATGCTTCAGTACTGATCTGCCTGATCAATGCTTCAGTACTGATCTGCCTGATCAATGCTTCAGTACTGATGTGCCTGATCAATGCTTCCAAACTGATCTGCTTGATCAATTCTTCAGTACTGATCAGCCTGATAAATGCTTCAGTACTGCTCAGCCTGATCAATGCTTCAGTACTGACCTGCATGATTAATGCTTCAGTACTGATCTGCCTGACCAATGCTTCAGCACTGAACTGACTGATCAATGCTTCAGTACAGACCTGTCTGATCAATGCTTCAGTACAGACCTGTCTGATCAATGCTGCATTATTGACCTGTCTGATAAATGCTTCAGTACTGACCGGTCCGATTAATGCTTCAGTAGTGTTCTGCCTGATCATTGCTTCAGTTCAGTTGAGACTGACCAATGTTTCATTACTGAGATTTCAGATCAATGCATCATTCTGATTTAGGCTTCAGTACTGACCCATCGGAGCAATGTTTCAGTTTAATCAACGTTTCAGTACTGAGCTGACTGATCAATGCTCATTATGATCAATGCTTCAGTGCTAACCAGACTTATAAACATTTCTGTCTGATCAATGCTTCAGTACGGATCTGCCTGATCAATGCTTCAGTACGGACCTGCCTGATCAATGCTTCAATACAGATCTGCCTGATCAATGCTTCAGTACGGATCTGCCTTATAAATGCTTCAGTACTGATCAGCCTGATCAATGCTTCAGTACTGATGTGCCTGATCATTGATTCAGTACTGATGTGCCTGATCAATGCTTCAGTACTGATCTGCCAGATCAATGCTTCAGTACTGATCTGCCTGATCAATGCTTCAGTACTGATGTGCCTGATCAATGCTTCAGTACTGATGTGCCTGAAAAATGCTTCAGTACTGTTGTGCCTCATCAATGCTTCAGTTCTGATGTGCCTGATCAGTGCTTCAGTACTGATCTGCCTGATCAATGCTTCAGTACTGATCTGCCTGATCAATGCTTCAGTACTAATCTGCCTGATCAATGCTTCAGTACTGATCTTCCTGATCAATACATCAGTACTGATCTGCCTGATCAATGCTTCAGTACTGATCTTCCTGATCAATACATCAGTACTGATCTGCCTGATCAATGCTTCAGTACTGATCTGCCTGATCAATGCTTCAATACTGATCTGCCTGATCAATGCTTCAATACTGATCTGCCTGATCAATGCTTCAGTACTGATCTGCCTATTCAAACCTTCAGTACTGATGTGCCTGATCAATGCTTCAGTACTGATCTGCCTGATCAATGCTTCAGTACTGATCTGCCTGATCAATGCTTCAGTGCTGATCTGCCTAATCAATGCTTCAGTACTGATTTGCATGATCAATGCTTCAGTACTGATTTGCCTTATCAATGCTTCAGTACTGATCTGCCTGATCAATGCTTCAGTACTGATCTGCCTGATCAATGCTTCCAAACTGATCTGCTTGATCAATGCTTCAGTATTGATCAGCCTGATAAATGCTTCAGTACTGCTCAGCCTGATCAATGCTTCAGTACTGATCTGCATGATTAATGCTTCAGTACTGATCTGCCTGACCAATGCTTCAGCACTGAACTGACTGATCAATGCTTCAGTACAGACCTGTCTGATCAATGCTTCATTACAGACCTGTCTGATCAATGCTTCATTATTGACCTGTCTGATAAATGCTTCAGTACTGACCGGTCCGATTAATGCTTCAGTAGTGTTCTGCCCGATCATTGCTTCAGTTCAGGTGAGACTGACCAATGTTTCATTACTGAGTTTTCAGATCAATGCATCATTCTGATTTAGGCTTCAGTACTGACCCATCGGAGCAATGTTTCAGTTTAATCAACGTTTCAGTACTGAGCTGACTGATCAATGCTCATTATGATCAATGCTTCAGTGCTAACCAGACTGATAAACACTTCTGTCTGATCAATGCTTCAGTACGGATCTGCCTGATCATTGCTTCAGTACGGACCTGCCAGATCAATGCTTCAATACATATCTGCCTGATCAATGCTTCAGTACGGATCTGCCTTATAAATGCTTCAGTACTGATCAGCCTGATCAATGCTTCAGTACTGATGTGCCTGATCATTGCTTCAGTACTGATGTGCCTGATCAATGCTTCAGTACTGATCTGCCTATTAAATGCTTCAGTACCTATCAGCCTGATCAATGCTTCAGTACTGATCTACCAGATCAATGCTTCAGTACTGATCTGCCTGATCAATGCTTCAGTACTGATGTGCCTGATCAATGCTGCAGTACTGATGTGCCTGAAAAATGCTTCAGTACTGTTGTGCCTCATCAATGCTTCAGTTCTGATGTGCCTGATCAGTGCTTCAGTACTGATCTGCCTGATCAATGCTTCAGTACTGATCTGCCTGATCAATGCTTCAGTACTAATCTGCCTGATCAATGCTTCAGTACTGATCTTCCTGATCAATACATCAGTACGGATCTGCCTGATCAAGGCTTCAGTACTGATCTTCCTGATCAATACATCAGTACTGATCTGCCTGATCAATGCTTCAGTACTGATCTTCCTGATCAATACATCAGTACTGATCTGCCTGATCAATGCTTCAGTACTGATCTGCCTGATCAATGCTTCAATACTGATCTGCCTGATCAATGCTTCAATACTGATCTGCCTGATCAATGCTTCAGTGCTGATCTGCCTATTCAAACCTTCAGTACTGATGTGCCTGATCAATGCTTCAGTACTGATCTGCCTGATCAATGCTTCAGTACTGATCTGCCTGATCAATGCTTCAGTGCTGATCTGCCTGATCAATGCTTCAGTACTGATCTGCCTAATCAATGCTTCAGTACTGATTTGCATGATCAATGCTTCAGTACTGATTTGCCTTATCAATGCTTCAGTACTGATCTGCCTGATCAATGCTTCAGTACTGATCTGCCTGATCAATGCTTCATTACTGATCTGCCTGATCAATGCTTCCAAACTGATCTGCTTGATCAATGCTTCAGTATTGATCAGCCTGATAAATGCTTCAGTACTGCTAAGCCTGATCAATGCTTCAGTACTGATCTGCATGATTAATTCTTCAGTACTGATCTGCCTGACCAATGCTTCAGCACTGAACTGACTGATCAATGCTTCAGTACAGACCTGTCTGATCAATGCTTCAGTACAGACCTGTCGGATCAATGCTTCATTATTGACCTGTCTGATAAATGCTTCAGTACTGACCGGTCCGATTAATGCTTCAGTAGTGTTCTGCCTGATCATTGCTTCAGTTCAGGTGAGACTGACCAATGTTTCATTACTGAGTTTTCAGATCAATGCATCATTCTGATTTAGGCTTCAGTACTGACCCATCGGAGCAATGTTTCAGTTTAATCAACGTTTCAGTACTGAGCTGACTGATCAATGCTCATTATGATCAATGCTTCAGTGCTAACCAGACTGATAAACACTTCTGTCTGATCAACGCTTCAGTACGGATCTGCCTGATCAATGCTTCAGTACGGACCTGCCTGATCAATGCTTCAATACAGATCTGCCTGATCAATGCTTCAGTACGGATCTGCCTTATAAATGATTCAGTACTGATCAGCCTGATCAATGCTTCAGTACTGATGTGCCTGATCATTGCTTCAGTACTGATGTGCCTGATCAATGCTTCAGTACTGATCTGCCTATTCAATGCTTCAGTACCTATCAGCCTGATCAATGCTTCAGTACTGATCTACCAGATCAATGCTTCAGTACTGATCTGCCTGATCAATGCTTCAGTACTGATGTGCCTGATCAATGCTTCAGTACTGATGTGCCTGAAAAATGCTTCAGTACTGTTGTGCCTCATCAATGCTTCAGTTCTGATGTGTCTGATCAGTGCTTCAGTACTGATCTGCCTGATCAATGCTTCAGTACTGATCTGCCTGATCAATGCTTCAGTACTAATCTGCCTGATCAATGCTTCAGTACTGATCTTCCTGATCAATACATCAGTACTGATCTGCCTGATCAATGCTTCAGTACTGATCTTCCTGATCAATACATCAGTACTGATCTGCCTTATCAATGCTTCAGTACTGATCTGCCTGATCAATGCTTCAGTACTGATCAGCCTGATCAATGCTTCAGTACTGATCTGCCTGATCAATGCTTCCAAACTGATCTGCTTGATCCATGCTTCCAAACTGATCTGCCTGATAAATGCTTCTGTACTGATCAGCCTGATCAATGCTTCAGTACTGATCTCCATGATCAATGCTTCTATACTGAACTGTCTGATCAATGCTTCAGTACAGACCTGTCTGATCAATGCTTCAGTACTGACCTGTCTGAAAAATGCTTCAGTACAGACCTGTCCAATCCATGCATCAGTTTTGATTGGCCTGAACATTGCTTCAGTTCAGGTGAGACTGACCAATGCTTCATTACTGATTTTTCTGATCAATGCATCATTCTGATTAAGGCTTCAGTGCTGACCCATCGGAGCAATGTCTCAGTTTAATCAACGTTTCAGTACTGACCTGACTGATAAATGCTCATTATGATCAATGCTTCATTGCTAACCAGACTGATAAACTCTTCTGTCTGTTCTATGCTTGTGTACGGATCTGCCTGATCAATGCTTCAGTACGGATCTGCCTGATCAATGCTTCAGTACGGATCTGCCTGATCAATGTTTCAGTACGGATCTGCCTGATCAATGCTTCAGCACGGATCTGCCTGATCAATGCTTCAGTACTGGTCTGCCTGATCTATGCTTCAGTACTGATCTGCCTGATCAACGCTTCATTACTGATCAGCCTGATCAATGCATCAGTACTGATCTACCTGATCAATGCTTCAGTACTGATCTGCCTGATCAATGCTTCAGTACTGATCTGCCTGATCAATGCTTCAGTACTGATGTGCCTGATCAATGCTTCATTACTGATGTGCCTGATTAATGCTTCTGTACTGATCTGCCTGATCAATGCTTCAGTACTGATCTGCCTGATCAATGCTTCAGTACTGATCTGCCTGATCAATGCTTCAGTACTGATCTGCCTGATCTATGCTTCAGTACTGATCTGCCTGATCAATGCTTCAGTACTGATCTGCCTGATCAATGCTTCCAAACTGATCTGCTTGATCATTGCTTCCAAACTGATGTGCCTGATAAATGCTTCAGTACTGATCAGCCTGATCAATGCTTCAGTACTGATCTCCATGATCAATGCTTCTGTACTGAACTGTCTGATCAATGATTCAGTACAGACCTATCTGATCAATGCTTCAGAACAGGCTTGTCTGATCAATGCTTCAGTACTTACCTGTCTGATAAATGCTTCAGTACAGACCTGTCCAATCCATGCTTCTGTAGTGATCTGCCTGATCATTGCTTCAGTTCAGGTGAGACTGACCAATGCTTCATTTCTGATTTTTCTGATCAATGCATCATTCTGATTTAGCCTTCAGTACTGACCAATCGGAGCAATGTTTCAGTTTAATCAATGTTGCAGTACTGAACTGACTGATCAATGCTCAGTATGATCAATGCTTCAGTGGCAACCAGTCTGATAAATAATTCTGTCTGATCAATGCTTCAGTACTGATTTGCCTGATAAATGCTTCAGTACTGATCAGCCTGATCAGTGCTTCAGTACTGATCTGCGTGATCAATGCTTCAGTACTGATCTTCCTGATCAATACATCAGTACTGATCTGCCTTATCAATGCTTCAGTACTGATCTGCCTGATCAATGCTTTAGTACTGATCTTCCTGATCAATACATCAGTACTGATCTGACTTATCAATGCTTCAGTACTGATCTGCCTGATCAATGCTTCAGTACTGATCTGCCTGATCAATGCTTCCAAACTGATCTGCTTGATCAATGCTTCCAAACTGATCTGCCTGATAAATGCTTCTGTACTGATCAGCCTGATCAATGCTTCAGTACTGATCTCCATGATCAATGCTTCTATACTGAACTGTCTTATCAATGCTTCAGTACAGACCTGTCTGATCAATGCTTCAGTACTGACCTGTCTGATAAATGCTTCAGTACAGACCTGTCCAATCCATGCATCAGTAGTGATCGGCCTGATCATTGCTTCAGTTCAGGTGAGACTGACCAATGCTTCATTACTGATTTTTCTGATCAATGCATCATTCTGATTAAGGCTTCAGTGCTGACCCATCGGAGCAATGTCTCAGTTTAATCAACGTTTCAGTACTGACCTGACTGATAAATGCTCATTATGATCAATGCTTCATTGCTAACCAGACTGATAAACTCTTCTGTCTGTTCTATGCTTGTCTACGGATCTGCCTGATCAATGCTTCAGTACGGATCTGCCTGATCAACGCTTCATTACTGATCAGCCTGATCAATGCATCAGTACTGATCTACCTGATCAATGCTTCAGTACTGATCTGAATGATCAATGCTTCAGTACTGATCTGCCTGATCAATGCTTCAGTACTGATGTGCCTGATCAATGCTTCATTACTGATCTGCCTGATTAATGCTTCTGTACTGATCTGCCTGATCAATGCTTCAGTACTGATCTGCCTGATCAATGCTTCAGTACTGATCTGCCTGATCAATGCTTCAGTACTGATCTGCCTGATCAATGCTTCAGTACTGATCTGCCTGATCAATGCTTCAGTACTGATCTGCCTGATCAATGCTTCAGTACTGATCTGCTTGATCATTGCTTCCAAACTGATGTGCCTGATAAATGCTTCAGTACTGATCAGCCTGATCAATGCTTCAGTACTGATCTCCATGATCAATGCTTCAGTACTGATCTGCCTGATCAATGCTTCAGTACTGATCTGCCTGATCAATGCTTCCAAACTGATCTGCTTGATCAATGCTTCAGTATTGATCAGCCTGATAAATGCTTCAGTACTGCTCAGCCTGATCAATGCTTCAGTACTGATCTGCATGATTAATGCTTCAGTACTGATCTGCCTGACCAATGCTTCAGCACTGAACTGACTGATCAATGCTTCAGTACAGACCTGTCTGATCAATGCTTCAGTACAGACCTGTCGGATCAATGCTTCATTATTGACCTGTCTGATAAATGCTTCAGTACTGACCGGTCCGATTAATGCTTCAGTAGTGTTCTGCCCGATCATTGCTTCAGTTCAGGTGAGACTGACCAATGTTTCATTACTGAGTTTTCAGATCAATGCATCATTCTGATTTAGGCTTCAGTACTGACCCATCGGAGCAATGTTTCAGTTTAATCAACGTTTCAGTACTGAGCTGACTGATCAATGCTCATTATGATCAATGCTTCAGTGCTAACCAGACTGATAAACACTTCTGTCTGATCAATGCTTCAGTACGGATCTGCCTGATCAATGCTTCAGTACGGACCTGCCTGATCAATGCTTCAATACAGATCTGCCTGATCAATGCTTCAGTACGGATCTGCCTTATAAATGATTCAGTACTGATCAGCCTGATCAATGCTTCAGTACTGATGTGCCTGATCATTGCTTCAGTACTGATGTGCCTGATCAATGCTTCAGTACTGATCTGCCTATTCAATGCTTCAGTACCTATCAGCCTGATCAATGCTTCAGTACTGATCTACCAGATCAATGCTTCAGTACTGATCTGCCTGATCAATGCTTCAGTACTGATGTGCCTGAGCAATGCTTCAGTACTGATCTGCCTGAAAAATGCTTCAGTACTGTTGTGCCTCATCAATGCTTCAGTTCTGATGTGCCTGATCAGTGCTTCAGTACTGATCTGCCTGATCAATGCTTCAGTACTGATCTGCCTGATCAATGCTTCAGTACTAATCTGCCTGATCAATGCTTCAGTACTGATCTGCCTGATCAATGCTTCAGTACTAATCTGCCTGATCAATGCTTCAGTACTGATCTTCCTGATCAATACATCAGTACTGATCTGCCTTATCAATGCTTCAGTACTGATCTGCCTGATCAATGCTTCAGTACTGATCAGCCTGATCAATGCTTCAGTACTGATCTGCCTGATCAATGCTTCCAAACTGATCTGCTTGATCAATGCTTCCAAACTGATCTGCCTTATAAATGCTTCTGTACTGATTAGCCTGATCAATGCTTCAGTACTGATCTCCGTGATCAATGCTTCTATACTGAACTGTCTGATCAATGCTTCAGTACAGACCTGTCTGATCAATGCTTCAGTACTGACCTGTCTGAAAAATGCTTCAGTACAGACCAGTCCAATCCATGCATCAGTAGTGATCGGCCTGATCATTGCTTAAGTTCAGGTGAGACTGACCAATGCTTCAATACTGATTTTTCTGATCAATGCATCATTCTGATTAAGGCTTCAGTGCTGACCCATCGGAGCAATGTCTCAGTTTAATCAACGTTTCAGTACTGACCTGACTGATAAATGCTCATTATGATCAATGCTTCATTGCTAACCAGACTGATAAACACTTCTGTCTGTTCTATGCTTGTGTACGGATCTGCCTGATCAATGCTTCAGTACGGATCTGCCTGATCAATGCTTCAGTACGGATCTGCCTGATCAATGCTTCAGTACGGATCGGCCTGATCAATGCTTCAGTACGGACCTGCCTGATCAATGCTTCAATACAGATCTGCCTGATCAATGCTTCAGTACGGATCTGCCTTATAAATGCTTCAGTACTGATCAGCCTGATCAATGCTTCAGTACTGATGTGCCTGATCATTGCTTCAGTACTGATGTGCCTGATCAATGCTTCAGTACTGATCTGCCTATTCAGTGCTTCAGTACCTATCAGCCTGATCAATGCTTCAGTACTGATCTACCAGATCAATGCTTCAGTACTGATCTGCCTGATCAATGCTTCAGTACTGATGTGCCTGATCAATGCTTCAGTACTGATGTGCCTGAAAAATGCTTCAGTACTGTTGTGCCTCATCAATGCTTCAGTTCGGATGTGCCTGATCAGTGCTTCAGTACTGATCTGCCTGATCAATGCTTCAGTACTGATCTGCCTGATCAATGCTTCAGTACTAATGTGCCTGATCAATGCTTCAGTACTGATCTTCCTGATCAATACATCAGTACTGATCTGCCTTATCAATGCTTCAGTACTGATCTGCCTGATCAATGCTTCAGTACTGATCAGCCTGATCAATGCTTCAGTACTGATCTGCCTGATCAATGCTTCCAAACTGATCTGCTTGATCAATGCTTCCAAACTGATCTGCCTGATAAATGCTTCTGTACTGATCAGCCTGATCAAAGCTTCAGTACTGATCTCCATGATCAATGCTTCTATACTGAACTGTCTGATCAATGCTTCAGTACAGACCTGTCTGATCAATGCTTCAGTACTGACCTGTCTGAAAAATGCTTCCGTACAGACCTGTCCAATCCATGCATCAGTAGTGATCGGCCTGATCATTGCTTCAGTTCAGGTGAGACTGACCAATGCTTCATTACTGATTTTTCTGATCAATGCATCATTCTGATTAAGGCTTCAGTGCTGACCCATCGGAGCAATGTCTCAGTTTAATCAACGTTTCAGTACTGACCTGACTGATAAATGCTCATTATGATCAAAGCTTCATTGCTAACCAGACTGATAAACACTTCTGTCTGTTCTATGCTTGTGTACGGATCTGCCTGATCAATGCTTCAGTACGGATCTTCCTGATCAATGCTTCAGTACGGATCTGCCTGATCAATGCTTCAGTATGGATCTGCCTGATCAATGCTTCAGTACTGATCAGCCTGATCAATGCACCTGTACTGATGTGCCTGATCAATGCTTCAGTACTGATCAGCCTGATCAATGCATCAGTACTGATCTACCTGATCAATGCTTCAGTACTGATCTGCCTGATCAATTCTTCAGTACTGATCTGCCTGATCAATGCTTCAGTACTGATGTGCCTGATCAATGCTTCATTACTGATGTGCCTGATCAATGCTTCAGTACTGATCTGCCTGATCAATGCTTCAGTACTGATCTGCCTGATCAATGCTTCAGTACGGACCTGCCTGATCAATGCTTCAATACAGATCTGCCTGATCAATGCTTCAGTACGGATCTGCCTTATAAATGCTTCAGTACTGATCAGCCTGATCAATGCTTCAGTACTGATGTGCCTGATCATTGCTTCAGTACTGATGTGCCTGATCAATGCTTCAGTACTGATCTGCCTATTCAGTGCTTCAGTACCTATCAGCCTGATCAATGCTTCAGTACTGATCTACCAGATCAATGCTTCAGCACTGATCTGCCTGATCAATGCTTCAGTACTGATGTGCCTGATCAATGCTTCAGTACTGATGTGCCTGAAAAATGCTTCAGTACTGTTGTGCCTCATCAATGCTTCAGTTCAGATGTGCCTGATCAGTGCTTCAGTACTGATCTGCCTGATCAGTGCTTCAGTACTGATCTGCCTGATCAATGCTTCAGTACTAATCTGCCTGATCAATGCTTCAGTACTGATCTTCCTGATCCATACATCAGTACTGATCTGCCTGATCAATGCTTCAGTACTGATCTTCCTGATCAATACATCAGTACTGATCTGCCTTATCAATGCTTCAGTACTGATCTGCCTGATCGATGCTTCAGTACTGATCAGCCTGATCAATGCTTCAATACTGATCTGCCTGATCAATGCTTCCAAACTGATCTGCTTGATCAATGCTTCCAAACTGATCTGCCTGATAAATGCTTCTGTACTGATCAGCCTGATCAATGCTTCAGTACTGATCTCCATGATCAATGCTTCTATACTGAACTGTCTGATCAATGCTTCAGTACAGACCTGTCTGATCAATGCTTCAGTACTGACCTGTCTGAAAAATGCTTCGGTACAGACCTGTCCAATCCATGCATCAGTAGTGATCGGCCTGATCATTGCTTCAGTTCAGGTGAGACTGACCAATGCTTCATTACTGATTTTTCTGATCAATGCATCATTCTGATTAAGGCTTCAGTGCTGACCCATCGGAGCAATGTCTCAGTTTAATCAACGTTTCAGTACTGACCTGACTGATAAATGCTTATTATGATCAATGCTTCATTGCTAACCAGACTGATAAACACTTCTGTCTGTTCTATGCTTGTGTACGGATCTGCCTGATCAATGCTTCAGTACGGATCTGCCTGATCAATGCTTCAGTACGGATCTGCCTGATCAATGCTTCAGTACGGATCTGCCTGATCAATGCTTCAGTACGGATCTGCCTGATCAATGCTTCAGTACGGATCTGCCTGATCAATGCTTCAGTACGGATCTGCCTGATCAATGCTTCAGTACTGATCAGCCTGATCAATGCACCAGTACTGATGTGCCTGATCAACGCTTCATTACTGATCAGCCTGATCAATGCATCAGTACTGATCTACCTGATCAATGCTTCAGTACTGATCTGCCTGATCAATGCTTCAGTACTGATCTGCCTGATCAATGCTTCAGTACTGATGTGCCTGATCAATGCTTCATTACTGATGTGCCTGATCAATGCTTCTGTACTGATCTGCCTGATCAATGCTTCAGTACTGATCTGCCTGATCAATGCTTCAGTACTGAGCTGCCTGATCAATGCTTCAGTACTGATCTGCCTGATCAATGCTTCAGTACTGATCTGCCTGATCAATGCTTCAGTACTGATCTGCCTGATCAATGCTTCAGTACTGATGTGCCTGATCAATGCTTCATTTCTGATGTGCCTGATCAATGCTTCTGTACTGATGTGCCTGATCAATGCTTCAGTACTGATCTGCCTGATCAATGCTTCAGTACTGATCTGCCTGATCAATGCTTCAGTACTGATCTGCCTGATCAATGCTTCAGTACTGATCTGCCTGATCAATGCTTCAGTACTGATCTGCCTGATCAATGCTTCCAAACTGATCTGCTTGATCAATGCTTCTTAACTGATGTGCCTGATAAATGCTTCAGTACTGATCAGCCTGATCAATGCTTCAGTACTGATCTCCATGATCAATGCTTCTGTACTGAACTTTCTGATCAATGCTTCAGTACAGACCTGTCTGATCAATGCTTCAGAACAGGCTTGTCTGATCAATGCTTCAGTACAGACCTGTCTGATAAATGCTTCAGTACAGACCTGTCCAATCCATGCTTCAGTAGTGATCTGCCTGATCATTGCTTCAGTTCAGGTGAGACTGACCAATGCTTCATTTCTGATTTTTCTGATCAATGCATCATTCTGATTTAGGCTTCAGTACTGACCCATCGGAGGAATATTTCAGTTTAATCAATTTTGCAGAACTGAACTGACTGATCAATGCTCAGTATGATCAATGCTTCAGTGGTAACCAGTCTGATAAATAATTCTGTCTGATCAATGCTTCAGTACTGATTTGCCTGATAAATGCTTCAGTACTGATCAGCCTGATCAGTGCTTCAGTACTGATCTGCGTGATCAGTGCTTCAGTACTGATCTGCCTGATCAATGCTTCAGCAATGAACTGTCTGATCAATGCTTCAGTACAGACCCGTCTGATCAATGCTTCAGTACAGACCTGTCTGATCAATGCTTCAGTACAGACCTGTCTGATAATGCTTCAGTACAGACCTTACCGATCAATTCTTCAGTAGTGATGTGCCTGATCATTGCTTCAGTTCAGGTGAGACTGACCAATGCTTCATTACTGATTTTTCTGATCAATGCATCATTCTGATTAAGGCTTCAGTACTGACCCACCGGAGCAATGTTTCAGTTTAATCAACGTTTCAGTACTGATCTGACTGATAAATGCTCAGTATGATCAATGCTTCAGTGCTAAACAGTCTGAAAAATACTTCTGTCTGATCAATGCTTCATTACTGATCTGCCTGATCAATGCATCAGTACTGATCTGCCTGATCAATGCTTCAGTACTGATGTGCCTGATCAATGCTTCAGTACTGATCTGTCTAATCAATGCTTCAATACTGATCTGCCTGATCAATGCTTCAGTACTGATCTGTCTGATCAATGCTTCAGTACTGACCTGTCTGATAAATGCTTCAGTACAGACCTCTCCAATCCATGCTTCAGTAGTGATCGGCCTGATCATTGCTTCAGTTCAGGTGAGACTGACCAATGCTTCATTTCTGATTTTTCTGATCAATGCATCATTCTGATTTAGGCTTCAGTACTGACCCATCGGAGGAATATTTCAGTTTAATCAATTTTGCAGTACTGAACTGACTGATCAATGCTCAGTATGATCAATGCTTCAGTGGTAACCAGTCTGATAAATAATTCTGTCTGATCAATGCTTCAGTACTGATTTGCCTGATAAATGCTTCAGTACTGATCAGCCTGATCAGTGCTTCAGTACTGATCTGCGTGATCAATGCTTCAGTACTGATCTGCCTGATCAATGCTTCAGCAATGAACTGTCTGATCAATGCTTCAGTACAGACCCGTCTGATCAATGCTTCAGTACAGACCTGTCTGATCAATGCTTCAGTACAGACCTGTCTGATAATGCTTCAGTACAGACCTTACCGATCAATGCTTCAGTAGTGATGTGCCTGATCATTGCTTCAGTTCAGGTGAGACTGACCAATGCTTCATTACTGATTTTTCAGAACAATGCATCATTCTGATTAAGGCTTCAGTACTGACCCACCGGAGCAATGTTTCAGTTTAATCAACGTTTCAGTACTGATCTGACTGATCAATGCTCAGTATGATCAATGCTTCAGTGCTAAACAGTCTGAAAAATACTTCTGTCTGATCAATGCTTCATTACTGATCTGCCTGATCAATGCATCAGTACTGATCTACCTGATCAATGCTTCAGTACTGATCTGCCTGATCAATGCTTCAGTACTGATCTGCCTAATCAATGCTTCAGTACTGATCTGCCTGATCAATGCTTCAATACTGATCTGCCTGATCAATGCTTCAGTACTGATCTGCCTGATCAATGCACAGTACTGATCTGCCTAATCAATGCTTCATTACTGATCTGCCTGATCAATGCTTCAGTACTGACCTGCCTTATCAATGCTTCAGTACTGATGTGCCTGATCAATGCTTCAGTACTGATGTGCCTGATCAATGCTTCAGTACTGATGTGCCTGATCAATGCTTCCAAACTGATCTGCTTGATCAATCCTTCAGTACTGATCTGCATGATCAATGCTTCAGTACTGATCTGCCTGACCAATGCTTCAGCACTGAACTGTCTGATCAATGCTTCAGTACAAACCTGTCTGATCAATGCTTCAGTACAGACCTGTCTGATCAATGCTTCATTATTGACCTGTCTGATAAATGCTTCAGTACTGACCTGTCCGATTAATGCTTCAGTAGTGTTCTGCCTGATCATTGCTTCAGTTCAGGTGAGACTGACCAATGTTTCATTACTGATTTTTCGGATCAATGCATCATTCTGATTTAGGCTTCAGTACTGACCCATCGGAGCAATGTTTCAGTTTAATCAACGTTTCAGTACTGAGCTGACTGATCAATGCTCATTATGATCAATGCTTCAGTGCTAACCAGTCTGATAAACACTTCTGTCTGATCAAAGCTTCAGTACGGATCTGCCTGATCAATGCTTCAGTACGGATCTGCCTGATCAATGCTTCAGTTCTGATCAGCCTGATCAATGCTTCAGTACTGATGTGCCTGATCATTGCTTCAGTACTGATGTGCCTGATCAATGCTTCAGTACTGATCTGCCTGATCAATGCTTCAGTACTGAAGTGCCTGATCAATGCTTCAGTACTGATGTGCCTGATCAATGCTTCAGTACTGATCTGCCTGATCAATGCTTCAGTACTGATCTGCCTGATCAAAGCTTCACTACTGATCTGCCTGATCAATGCTTCAGTACTGATGTGCCTGATCAATGCTTCAGTACTGATGTGCCTGATCAATGCTTCTGTACTGATCTGCCTGATCAATGCTTCAGTCCTGATCTGCATGATCAATCCTTCAGTACTGATCTGCCTGATCAATGCTTCAGTACTGATCTGCCTGATCAATGCTTCATTACTGATCTGCCTGATCAATGCTTCAGTACTGATCTGCCTGATCAATGCTTCAGTACTGATCTGCCTGATCAATGCTTCAGTACTGATCTGCCTTATCAATGCTTCAGTACTGATCTCCATGATCAATGCTTGTGTACTGAATTGTCTGATCAATTCTTCAGTACAGACCTGTCTGATTCAATGCTGCAGAACAGACTTGTCTGATCAATGCTTCAGTACTGACCTGTCTGATAAAAGCTTCAGTACAGACCTGTCCAATCCATGCTTCAGTAGTGAACTGCCTGATCATTGCTTCAGTTCAGGTGAGACTGACCAATACTTCATTTCTGATTTTTCTGATCAATGCATCATTCTGATTAAGGCTTCAGTACTGACCCATCGGAGCAATGTTTCAGTTTAATCAATGTTGCAGTACTGAACTGACTGATCAATGCTCAGTATGATCAATGCTTCAGTGGTAACCAGTCTGATAAACACTTCTGTCTGATCAATGCTTCAGTACTGATTTGCCTGATAAATGCTTCAGTACTGATCAGCCTGATCAGTGCTTCAGTACTGATCTGCGTGATCAATGCTTCAGTACTGATCAGCCTGATCAATGCTTCAGCAATGAACTGTCAGATCAATGCTTCAGTACAGACCCGTCTGATCAATGCTTCAGTTCAGACCTGTCTGATCAATGCTTCAGGACAGACCCGTCTGATCAATGCTTCAGTACAGACCTGTCTGATCAATGCTTAAGTACAGACCTGTCTGATAATGCTTCAGTACAGACCTGTCCGTTCAATGCTTCAGTAGTGATGTGCCTGATCATTGCTTCAGTTCAGGTGAGACTGAACACTGCTTCATTACTGATTTTTCTGATCAATGCACCATTCTGATTAAGGCTTCAGTACTGACCCACCGGAGCAATGTTTCAGTTTAATCAACGTTTCAGTACTGATCTGACTGATCAATGCTCAGTATGATCAATGCTTCAGTGCTAAACAGTCTGAAAAATACTTCTGTCTGTTCAATGCTTCATTACTGATCTGCCTGATCAATGCATCAGTACTGATCTGCCTGATCAATGCTTCAGTACTGATGTGCCTGATCAATGCTTCAGTACTGATCTGTCTAATCAATGCTTCAATACTGATCTGCCTGATCAATGCTTCAGTACTGATCTGTCTGATCAATGCTTCAGTACTGACCTGTCTGATAAATGCTTCAGTACAGACCTCTCCAATCCATGCTTCAGTAGTGATCGGCCTGATCATTGCTTCAGTTCAGGTGAAACTGACCAATGCTTCATTACTGATTTTTCAGATCAATGCATCATTCTGATTAAGGCTTCAGTACTGACCCATCGGAGCAATATTTCAGTTTAATCAAAGTTTCAGTACTGACCTGACTGATCAATCCTCAGTATGATCAATGCTTCAGTGCTAACCAGTCTGATAAACACTTCTGTCTGATCTATGCTTTAGTACTGATGTGCCTGATCAAAGCTTCAGTACTGATCTGCCTGATCAATGCTTCAGTACTGATCTTCCTGATCAATGCTTCAGTACGGATCTGCCTCATCAATGCTTCAGTACGGATCTGCCTGATCAATGCTTCAGTACGGATCTGCCTGATCAATGCTTCAGTACTGATCAGCCTGATCAATGCTTCATTACTGATGTGCCTGATGAATGCTTCAGTACTGATGTGCCTGATCAATGCTTCATTACTGATGTGCCTGATAAATGCTTCACTACTGATCTGCCTGATCAAAGCTTCCATAGTGATCTGCCTGATCAATGCTTTCGTACTGATCTGCCTGATAAATGCTTCAGTACTGATCTGCCTGATCAATGCTTCAGTTCTGATCAGCCTGATCAATGCTTCAGTACTGATGTGCCTGATCATTGCTTCAGTACTGATGTGCCTGATCAATGCTTCAGTACTGATCTGCCTGATCAATGCTTCAGTACTGAAGTGCCTGATCAATGCTTCAGTACTGATGTGCCTGATCAATGCTTCAGTACTGATCTGCCTGATCAATGCTTCAGTACTGATCTGCCTGATCAAAGCTTCACTACTGATCTGCCTGATCAATGCTTCAGTACTGATGTGCCTGATCAATGCTTCAGTACTGATGTGCCTGATCAATGCTTCTGTACTGATCTGCCTGATCAATGCTTCAGTCCTGATCTGCATGATCAATCCTTCAGTACTGATCTGCCTGATCAATGCTTCAGTACTGATCTGCCTGATCAATGCTTCATTACTGATCTGCCTGATCAATGCTTCAGTACTGATCTGCCTGATCAATGCTTCAGTACTGATCTGCCTGATCAATGCTTCAGTACTGATCTGCCTGATCAATGCTTCAGTACTGATCTCCATGATCAATGCTTGTGTACTGAATTGTCTGATCAATGCTTCAGTACAGACCTGTCTGATTCAATGCTGCAGAACAGACTTGTCTGATCAATGCTTCAGTACTGACCTGTCTGATAAAAGCTTCAGTACAGACCTGTCCAATCCATGCTTCAGTAGTGATCTGCCTGATCATTGCTTCAGTTCAGGTGAGACTGACCAATACTTCATTTCTGATTTTTCTGATCAATGCATCATTCTGATTAAGGCTTCAGTACTGACCCATCGGAGCAATGTTTCAGTTTAATCAATGTTGCAGTACTGAACTGACTGATCAATGCTCAGTATGATCAATGCTTCAGTGGTAACCAGTCTGATAAACACTTCTGTCTGATCAATGCTTCAGTACTGATTTGCCTGATAAATGCTTCAGTACTGATCAGCCTGATCAGTGCTTCAGTACTGATCTGCGTGATCAATGCTTCAGTACAGACCCGTCTGATCAATGCTTCAGTTCAGACCTGTCTGATCAATGCTTCAGGACAGACCCGTCTGATCAATGCTTCAGTACAGACCAGTCTGATCAATGCTTAAGTACAGACCTGTCTGATAATGCTTCAGTACAGACCTGTCCGTTCAATGCTTCAGTAGTGATGTGCCTGATCATTGCTTCAGTTCAGGTGAGACTGAACACTGCTTCATTACTGATTTTTCTGATCAATGCACCATTCTGATTAAGGCTTCAGTACTGACCCACCGGAGCAATGTTTCAGTTTAATCAACGTTTCAGTACTGATCTGACTGATCAATGCTCAGTATGATCAATGCTTCAGTGCTAAACAGTCTGAAAAATACTTCTGTCTGTTCAATGCTTCATTACTGATCTGCCTGATCAATGCATCAGTACTGATCTGCCTGATCAATGCTTCAGTACTGATGTGCCTGATCAATGCTTCAGTACTGATCTGTCTAATCAATGCTTCAATACTGATCTGCCTGATCAATGCTTCAGTACTGATCTGTCTGATCAATGCTTCAGTACTGACCTGTCTGATAAATGCTTCAGTACAGACCTCTCCAATCCATGCTTCAGTAGTGATCGGCCTGATCATTGCTTCAGTTCAGGTGAAACTGACCAATGCTTCATTACTGATTTTTCAGATCAATGCATCATTCTGATTAAGGCTTCAGTACTGACCCATCGGAGCAATATTTCAGTTTAATCAAAGTTTCAGTACTGACCTGACTGATCAATCCTCAGTATGATCAATGCTTCAGTGCTAACCAGTCTGATAAACACTTCTGTCTGATCTATGCTTTAGTACTGATGTGCCTGATCAATGCTTCAGTACTGATCTGCCTGATCAATGCTTCAGTACTGATCTTCCTGATCAATGCTTCAGTACGGATCTGCCTCATCAATGCTTCAGTACGGATCTGCCTGATCAATGCTTCAGTACGGATCTGCCTGATCAATGCTTCAGTACTGATCAGCCTGATCAATGCTTCATTACTGATGTGCCTGATGAATGCTTCAGTACTGATGTGCCTGATCAATGCTTCATTACTGATGTGCCTGATAAATGCTTCACTACTGATCTGCCTGATCAATGCTTTCGTACTGATCTGCCTGATAAATGCTTCAGTACTGATCTGCCTGATCAATGCTTCAGTTCTGATCAGCCTGATCAATGCTTCAGTACTGATGTGCCTGATCATTGCTTCAGTACTGATCTGCCTGATCAATGCTTCAGTACTGATCTGCCTGATCAATGCTTCAGTACTGAAGTGCCTGATCAATGCTTCAGTACTGATGTGCCTGATCAATGCTTCAGTACTGATCTGCCTGATCAATGCATCAGTACTGATCTGCCTGATCAAAGCTTCACTACTGATCTGCCTGATCAATGCTTCAGTACTGATGTGCCTGATCAATGCTTCAGTACTGATGTGCCTGATCAATGCTTCTGTACTGATCTGCCTGATCAATGCTTCAGTCCTGATCTGCATGATCAATCCTTCAGTACTGATCTGCCTGATCAATGCTTCAGTACTGATCTGCCTGATCAATGCTTCAGTACTGATCTGCCTGATCAATGCTTCAGTACTGATCTGCCTGATCAATCCTTCAGTACTGATCTGCCTGATCAATGCTTCAGAACTGATCTGCCTGGTCAATGCTTCAGTACTGATCTCCATGATCAATGCTTCAGTACTGAACTGTCTGATCAATGCTTCAGTACAGACCTGTCTGATTCAATGCTGCAGAACAGACTTGTCTGATCAATGCTTCAGTACTGACCTGTCTGATAAAATCTTCAGTGCAGACCTGTCCAATCCATGCTTCAGTAGTGATCTGCCTGATCATTGCTTCAGTTCAGGTGAGACTGACCAATGCTTCATTTCTGATTTTTCAGATCAATGCATCATTCTGATTAAGGCTTCAGTACTGACCCATCGGAGCAATGTTTCAGTTTAATCAATGTTGCAGTACTGAACTGACTGATCAATGCTCAGTATGATCAATGCTTCAGTGGTAACCAGTCTGATAAACACTTCTGTCTGATCAATGCTTCAGTACTGATTTGCCTGATAAATGCTTCAGTACTGATCAGCCTGATCAGTGCTTCAGTACTGATCTGCGTGATCAATGCTTCAGTACTGATCTGCCTGATCAATGCTTCAGCAATGAACTGTCAGATCAATGCTTCAGTACAGACCCGTCTGATCAATGCTTCAGTACAGACCTGTCTGATCAATGCTTCAGGACAGACCCGTCTGATCAATGCTTCAGTACAGACCTGTCTGATCAATGCTTAAGTACAGACCTGTCTGATAATGCTTCAGTACAGACCTGTCCGTTCAATGCTTCAGTAGTGATGTGCCTGATCATTGCTTCAGTTCAGGTGAGACTGAACACTGCTTCATTACTGATTTTTCTGATCAATGCACCATTCTGATTAAGGCTTCAGTACTGACCCACCGGAGCAATGTTTCAGTTTAATCAACGTTTCAGTACTGATCTGACTGATCAATGCTCAGTCTGATCAATGCTTCAGTGCTAAACAGTCTGAAAAATACTTCTGTCTGATCAATGCTTCATTACTGATCTGCCTGATCAATGCTTCAGTACTGATGTGCCTGATCAATGCTTCAGTACTGATCTGTCTAATCAATGCTTCAATATTGATCTGCCTGATCAATGCTTCAGTACTGATCTGTCTGATCAATGCTTCAGTACTGACCTGTCTGATAAATGCTTCAGTACAGACCTCTCCAATCCATGCTTCAGTAGTGATCGGACTGATCATTGCTTCAGTTCAGGTGAGACTGACCAATGCTTCATTACTGATTTTTCAGATCAATGCATCATTCTGATTAAGGCTTCATTACTGACCCATCGGAGCAATATTTCAGTTTAATCAACGTTTCAGTACTGACCTGACTGATCAATCCTCAGTATGATCAATGCTTCAGTGCTAACCAGTCTGATAAACACTTCTGTCTGATCTATGCTTTAGTACTGATGTGCCTGATCAATGCTTCAGTACTGATCTGCCTGATCAATGCTTCAGTACTGATCTGCCTGATCAATGCTTCAGTACGGATCTGCCTCATCAATGCTTCAGTACGGATCTGCCTGATCAATGCTTCAGTACGGATCTGCCTGATCAATGCTTCAGTACTGATCAGCCTGATCAATGCTTCATTACTGATGTGCCTGATGAATGCTTCAGTACTGATGTGCCTGATCAATGCTTCTGTACTGATGTGCCTTATCACTGCTTCAGTACTGATGTGCCTGATCAATGCTTCATTACTGATGTGCCTGATAAATCCTTCACTACTGATCGGCCTGATCAAAGCTTCCATAGTGATCTGCCTGATCAATGCTTTCGTACTGATCTGCCTGATCAATCCTTCAGTACTTTAAATGCCTGATCAATGCTTCAGTACTGATCTGCCTGATCAATGCTTCAGTACTGATCTGCCTGATCAATGCTTCCGAACTGATCTGCTTGATCAATGCTTCAGTACTGATCTGCCTGATCAATGCTTCAGTGCTGATCAGCCTGATCAGTTCTTCAGTACTGATCTGCATGATCAATGCTTCAGTACTGATCTGCCTGATCAATGCTTCAGCACTGAACTGTCTGATTAATGCTTCAGTACAGACCTGTCTGATCAATGCTTCAGTACAGACCTGTCTGATAAATGCTTCAGTACAGACCTGTCCGATCAATGCTTCAGTCGTGATCTGCCTGATCATTGCTTCAGTTCAGGAGAGACTGACCAATGCTTCATTACTGATTTTTCTGATCAATGCATCGTTCTGATTAAGGCTTCAGTACTGACCAGTTGGAGCAAAGTTTCAGTTTAATCAACGTTTCAGTACTGATCTGCCTGGTCAATGCTTCAGTGATGAACTGTCTGATCAATGCTTCAGTACAAACCTGTCTAATCAATGCTTCAGTACAGACCTGTCTGATCAATGATTCAGTACAGACCTGTCTGATAATGCTTCAGTTCAGACCTGTCCGATCAATGCTTCAGTAGTGATCGGCCTGATCATTGCTTCAGTTCAGGTGAGACTGACCAATGCTTCATTACTGATTTTTCTGATCAATGCATCATTCTGATTAAGGCTTCAGTACTGACCCACCGGAGCAATGTTTCAGTTTAATCAACGTTTCAGTACTGATCTGACTGATCAATGCTCAGTATGATCAATGCTTCAGTGCTAAACAGTCTGAAAAATACTTCTGTCTGATCAATGCTTCATTACTGATCTGCCTGATCAATGCTTCAGTACGGATCTGCCTGATCAATGCTTCAGTTCTGATCAGCCTGATCAATGCTTCAGTACTGATGTGCCTGATCATTGCTTCAGTACGGATGTGCCTGATCAATGCTTCAGTACTGATCTGCCTGATCAATGCTTCAGTACTGATCTCCATGATCAATGCTTCTGTACTGAACTGTCTGATCAATGCTTCAGTACAGACCTGTCTGATCAATGCTTCAGAACAGGCTTGTCTGATCAATGCTTCAGTACAGACCTGTCTGATAAATGCTTCAGTACAGACCTGTCCAATCCATGCTTCAGTAGTGATCTGCCTGATCATTGCTTCAGTTCAGGTGAGACTGACCAATGCTTCATTTCTGATTTTTCTGATCAATGCATCATTCTGATTTAGGCTTCAGTACTGACCCATCGGAGGAATATTTCAGTTTAATCAATTTTGCAGAACTGAACTGACTGATCAATGCTCAGTATGATCAATGCTTCAGTGGTAACCAGTCTGATAAATAATTCTGTCTGATCAATGCTTCAGTACTGATTTGCCTGATAAATGCTTCAGTACTGATCAGCCTGATCAGTGCTTCAGTACTGATCTGCGTGATCAATGCTTCAGTACTGATCTGCCTGATCAATGCTTCAGCAATGAACTGTCTGATCAATGCTTCAGTACAGACCCGTCTGATCAATGCTTCAGTACAGACCTGTCTGATAATGCTTCAGTACAGACCTGTCCGTTCAATGCTTCAGTAGTGATGTGCCTGATCATTGCTTCAGTTCAGGTGAGACTGAACACTGCTTCATTACTGATTTTTCTGATCAATGCACCATTCTGATTAAGGCTTCAGTACTGACCCACCGGAGCAATGTTTCAGTTTAATCAACGTTTCAGTACTGATCTGACTGATAAATGCTCAGTATGATCAATGCTTCAGTGCTAAACAGTCTGAAAAATACTTCTGTCTGATCAATGCTTCATTACTGATCTGCCTGATCAATGCATCAGTACTGATCTGCCTGATCAATGCTTCAGTACTGATGTGCCTGATCAATGCTTCAGTACTGATCTGTCTAATCAATGCTTCAATACTGATCTGCCTGATCAATGCTTCAGTACTGATCTGTCTGATCAATGCTTCAGTACTGACCTGTCTGATAAATGCTTCAGTACAGACCTCTCCAATCCATGCTTCAGTAGTGATCGGCCTGATCATTGCTTCAGTTCAGGTGAGACTGACCAATGCTTCATTTCTGATTTTTCTGATCAATGCATCATTCTGATTTAGGCTTCAGTACTGACCCATCGGAGGAATATTTCAGTTTAATCAATTTTGCAGTACTGAACTGACTGATCAATGCTCAGTATGATCAATGCTTCAGTGGTAACCAGTCTGATAAATAATTCTGTCTGATCAATGCTTCAGTACTGATTTGCCTGATAAATGCTTCAGTACTGATCAGCCTGATCAGTGCTTCAGTACTGATCTGCGTGATCAATGCTTCAGTACTGATCTGCCTGATCAATGCTTCAGCAATGAACTGTCTGATCAATGCTTCAGTACAGACCCGTCTGATCAATGCTTCAGTACAGACCTGTCTGATCAATGCTTCAGTACAGACCTGTCTGATAATGCTTCAGTACAGACCTTACCGATCAATGCTTCAGTAGTGATGTGCCTGATCATTGCTTCAGTTCAGGTGAGACTGACCAATGCTTCATTACTGATTTTTCTGATCAATGCATCATTCTGATTAAGGCTTCAGTACTGAACCACCGGAGCAATGTTTCAGTTTAATCAACGTTTCAGTACTGATCTGACTGATCAATGCTCAGTATGATCAATGCTTCAGTGCTAAACAGTCTGAAAAATACTTCCGTCTGATCAATGCTTCATTACTGATCTGCCTGATCAATGCATCAGTACTGATCTACCTGATCAATGCTTCAGTACTGATCTGCCTGATCAATGCTTCAGTACTGATCTGCCTAATCAATGCTTCAGTACTGATCTGCCTGATCAATGCTTCAATACTGATCTGCCGGATCAATGCTTCAGTACTGATCTGCCTGATCAATGCACAGTACTGATCTGCCTAATCAATGCTTCATTACTGATCTGCCTGATCAATGCTTCAGTACTGACCTGCCTTATCAATGCTTCAGTACTGATGTGCCTGATCAATGCTTCAGTACTGATGTGCCTGATCAATGCTTCAGTACTGATGTGCCTGATCAATGCTTCCAAACTGATCTGCTTGATCAATCCTTCAGTACTGATCTGCATGATCAATGCTTCAGTACTGATCTGCCTGACCAATGCTTCAGCACTGAACTGTCTGATCAATGCTTCAGTACAAACCTGTCTGATCAATGCTTCAGTACAGACCATCTGATCAATGCTTCATTATTGACCTGTCTGATAAATGCTTCAGTACTGACCTGTCCGATTAATGCTTCAGTAGTGTTCTGCCTGATCATTGCTTCAGTTCAGGTGAGACTGACCAATGTTTCATTACTGATTTTTCGGATCAATGCATCATTCTGATTTAGGCTTCAGTACTGACCCATCGGAGCAATGTTTCAGTTTAATCAACGTTTCAGTACTGAGCTGACTGATCAATGCTCATTATGATCAATGCTTCAGTGCTAACCAGTCTGATAAACACTTCTGTCTGATCAAAGCTTCAGTACGGATCTGCCTGATCAATGCTTCAGTACGGATCTGCCTGATCAATGCTTCAGTTCTGATCAGCCTGATCAATGCTTCAGTACTGATGTGCCTGATCATTGCTTCAGTACTGATGTGCCTGATCAATGCTTCAGTACTGATCTGCCTGATCAATGCTTCAGTACTGATTTGCCTGATAAATGCTTCAGTACTGATCAGCCTGATCAGTGCTTCAGTACTGATCTGCGTGATCAATGCTTCAGTACTGATCTGCCTGATCAATGCTTCAGCAATGAACTGTCTGATCAATGCTTCAGTACAGACCCGTCTGATCAATGCTTCAGTACAGACCTGTCTGATCAATGCTTCAGTACAGACCTGTCTGATAATGCTTCAGTACAGACCTTACCGATCAATGCTTCAGTAGTGATGTGCCTGATCATTGCTTCAGTTCAGGTGAGACTGACCAATGCTTCATTACTGATTTTTCTGATCAATGCATCATTCTGATTAAGGCTTCAGTACTGAACCACCGGAGCAATGTTTCAGTTTAATCAACGTTTCAGTACTGATCTGACTGATCAATGCTCAGTATGATCAATGCTTCAGTGCTAAACAGTCTGAAAAATACTTCTGTCTGATCAATGCTTCATTACTGATCTGCCTGATCAATGCATCAGTACTGATCTACCTGATCAATGCTTCAGTACTGATCTGCCTGATCAATGCTTCAGTACTGATCTGCCTAATCAATGCTTCAGTACTGATCTGCCTGATCAATGCTTCAATACTGATCTGCCGGATCAATGCTTCAGTACTGATCTGCCTGATCAATGCACAGTACTGATCTGCCTAATCAATGCTTCATTACTGATCTGCCTGATCAATGCTTCAGTACTGACCTGCCTTATCAATGCTTCAGTACTGATGTGCCTGATCAATGCTTCAGTACTGATGTGCCTGATCAATGCTTCAGTACTGATGTGCCTGATCAATGCTTCCAAACTGATCTGCTTGATCAATCCTTCAGTACTGATCTGCATGATCAATGCTTCAGTACTGATCTGCCTGACCAATGCTTCAGCACTGAACTGTCTGATCAATGCTTCAGTACAGACCTGTCTGATCAATGCTTCATTATTGACCTGTCTGATAAATGCTTCAGTACTGACCTGTCCGATTAATGCTTCAGTAGTGTTCTGCCTGATCATTGCTTCAGTTCAGGTGAGACTGACCAATGTTTCATTACTGATTTTTCGGATCAATGCATCATTCTGATTTAGGCTTCAGTACTGACCCATCGGAGCAATGTTTCAGTTTAATCAACGTTTCAGTACTGAGCTGACTGATCAATGCTCATTATGATCAATGCTTCAGTGCTAACCAGTCTGATAAACACTTCTGTCTGAGCAAAGCTTCAGTACGGATCTGCCTGATCAATGCTTCAGTACGGATCTGCCTGATCAATGCTTCAGTTCTGATCAGCCTGATCAATGCTTCAGTACTGATGTGCCTGATCATTGCTTCAGTACTGATGTGCCTGATCAATGCTTCAGTACTGATCTGCCTGATCAATGCTTCAGTACTGATTTGCCTGATAAATGCTTCAGTACTGATCAGCCTGATCAGTGCTTCAGTACTGATCTGCGTGATCAATGCTTCAGTACTGACCTGCCTGATCAATGCTTCAGCAATGAACTGTCTGATCAATGCTTCAGTACAGACCCGTCTGATCAATGCTTCAGTACAGACCTGTCTGATCAATGCTTCAGTACAGACCTGTCTGATAATGCTTCAGTACAGACCTTACCGATCAATGCTTCAGTAGTGATGTGCCTGATCATTGCTTCAGTTCAGGTGAGACTGACCAATGCTTCATTACTGATTTTTCTGATCAATGCATCATTCTGATTAAGGCTTCAGTACTGAACCACCGGAGCAATGTTTCAGTTTAATCAACGTTTCAGTACTGATCTGACTGATCAATGCTCAGTATGATCAATGCTTCAGTGCTAAACAGTCTGAAAAATACTTCTGTCTGATCAATGCTTCATTACTGATCTGCCTGATCAATGCATCAGTACTGATCTACCTGATCAATGCTTCAGTACTGATCTGCCTGATCAATGCTTCAGTACTGATCTGCCTAATCAATGCTTCAGTACTGATCTGCCTGATCAATGCTTCAATACTGATCTGCCGGATCAATGCTTCAGTACTGATCTGCCTGATCAATGCACAGTACTGATCTGCCTAATCAATGCTTCATTACTGATCTGCCTGATCAATGCTTCAGTACTGACCTGCCTTATCAATGCTTCAGTACTGATGTGCCTGATCAATGCTTCAGTACTGATGTGCCTGATCAATGCTTCAGTACTGATGTGCCTGATCAATGCTTCCAAACTGATCTGCTTGATCAATCCTTCAGTACTGATCTGCATGATCAATGCTTCAGTACTGATCTGCCTGACCAATGCTTCAGCACTGAACTGTCTGATCAATGCTTCAGTACAAACCTGTCTGATCAATGCTTCAGTACAGACCTGTCTGATCAATGCTTCATTATTGACCTGTCTGATAAATGCTTCAGTACTGACCTGTCCGATTAATGCTTCAGTAGTGTTCTGCCTGATCATTGCTTCAGTTCAGGTGAGACTGACCAATGTTTCATTACTGATTTTTCGGATCAATGCATCATTCTGATTTAGGCTTCAGTACTGACCCATCGGAGCAATGTTTCAGTTTAATCAACGTTTCAGTACTGAGCTGACTGATCAATGCTCATTATGATCAATGCTTCAGTGCTAACCAGTCTGATAAACACTTCTGTCTGATCAAAGCTTCAGTACGGATCTGCCTGATCAATGCTTCAGTACGGATCTGCATGATCAATGCTTCAGTTCTGATCAGCCTGATCAATGCTTCAGTACTGATGTGCCTGATCAATGCTTCAGTACTGATGTGCCTGATCAATGCTTCAGTACTGATCTGCCTGATCAATGCTTCAGTACTGAAGTGCCTGATCAATGCTTCAGTACTGATGTGCCTGATCAATGCTTCAGTACTGATCTGCCTGATCAATGCTTCAGTACTGATCTGCCTGATCAAAGCTTCACTACTGATCTGCCTGATCAATGCTTCAGTACTGATGTGCCTGATCAATGCTTCAGTACTGATGTGCCTGATCAATGCTTCTGTACTGATCTGCCTGATCAATGCTTCAGTCCTGATCTGCATGATCAATCCTTCAGTACTGATCTGCCTGATCAATGCTTCAGTACTGATCTGCCTGATCAATGCTTCATTACTGATCTGCCTGATCAATGCTTCAGTACTGATCTGCCTGATCAATGCTTCAGTACTGATCTGCCTGATCAATGCTTCAGTACTGATCTGCCTGATCAATGCTTCAGTACTGATCTCCATGATCAATGCTTGTGTACTGAATTGTCTGATCAATGCTTCAGTACAGACCTGTCTGATTCAATGCTGCAGAACAGACTTGTCTGATCAATGCTTCAGTACTGACCTGTCTGATAAAAGCTTCAGTACAGACCTGTCCAATCCATGCTTCAGTAGTGATCTGCCTGATCATTGCTTCAGTTCAGGTGAGACTGACCAATACTTCATTTCTGATTTTTCTGATCAATGCATCATTCTGATTAAGGCTTCAGTACTGACCCATCGGAGCAATGTTTCAGTTTAATCAATGTTGCAGTACTGAACTGACTGATCAATGCTCAGTATGATCAATGCTTCAGTGGTAACCAGTCTGATAAACACTTCTGTCTGATCAATGCTTCAGTACTGATTTGCCTGATAAATGCTTCAGTACTGATCAGCCTGATCAGTGCTTCAGTACTGATCTGCGTGATCAATGCTTCAGTACTGATCTGCCTGATCAATGCTTCAGCAATGAACTGTCTGATCAATGCTTCAGTACAGACCCGTCTGATCAATGCTTCAGTTCAGACCTGTCTGATCAATGCTTCAGGACAGACCCGTCTGATCAATGCTTCAGTACAGACCTGTCTGATCAATGCTTAAGTACAGACCTGTCTGATAATGCTTCAGTACAGACCTGTCCGTTCAATGCTTCAGTAGTGATGTGCCTGATCATTGCTTCAGTTCAGGTGAGACTGAACACTGCTTCATTACTGATTTTTCTGATCAATGCACCATTCTGATTAAGGCTTCAGTACTGACCCACCAGAGCAATGTTTCAGTTTAATCAACGTTTCAGTACTGATCTGACTGATCAATGCTCAGTATGATCAATGCTTCAGTGCTAAACAGTCTGAAAAATACTTCTGTCTGTTCAATGCTTCATTACTGATCTGCCTGAACAATGCATCAGTACTGATCTGCCTGATCAATGCTTCAGTACTGATGTGCCTGATCAATGCTTCAGTACTGATCTGTCTAATCAATGCTTCAATACTGATCTGCCTGATCAATGCTTCAGTACTGATCTGTCTGATCAATGCTTCAGTACTGACCTGTCTGATAAATGCTTCAGTACAGACCTCTCCAATCCATGCTTCAGTAGTGATCGGCCTGATCATTGCTTCAGTTCAGGTGAAACTGACCAATGCTTCATTACTGATTTTTCAGATCAATGCATCATTCTGATTAAGTCTTCAGTACTGACCCATCGGAGCAATATTTCAGTTTAATCAACGTTTCAGTACTGACCTGACTGATCAATCCTCAGTATGATCAATGCTTCAGTGCTAACCAGTCTGATAAACACTTCTGTCTGATCTATGCTTTAGTACTGATGTGCCTGATCAATGCTTCAGTACTGATCTGCCTGATCAATGCTTCAGTACTGATCTTCCTGATCAATGCTTCAGTACGGATCTGCCTCATCAATGCTTCAGTACGGATCTGCCTGATCAATGCTTCAGTACGGATCTGCCTGATCAATGCTTCAGTACTGATCAGCCTGATCAATGCTTCATTACTGATGTGCCTGATGAATGCTTCAGTACTGATGTGCCTGATCAATGCTTCTGTACTGATGTGCCTTATCACTGCTTCAGTACTGATGTGCCTGATCAATGCTTCATTACTGATGTGCCTGATAAATGCTTCACTACTGATCTGCCTGATCAAAGCTTCCATAGTGATCTGCCTGATCAATGCTTTCGTACTGATCTTCCTGATCAATACATCAGTACTGATCTGCCTTATCAATGCTTCAGTACTGATCTGCCTGATCAATGCTTCAGTACTGATCAGCCTGATCAATGCTTCAATACTGATCTGCCTGATCAATGCTTCCAAACTGATCTGCTTGATCAATGCTTCCAAACTGATCTGCCTGATAAATGCTTCTGTACTGATCAGCCTGATCAATGCTTCAGTACTGATCTCCATGATCAATGCTTCTATACTGAACTGTCTGATCAATGCTTCAGTACAGACCTGTCTGATCAATGCTTCAGTACTGACCTGTCTGAAAAATGCTTCGGTACAGACCTGTCCAATCCATGCATCAGTAGTGATCGGCCTGATCATTGCTTCAGTTCAGGTGAGACTGACCAATGCTTCATTACTGATTTTTCTGATCAATGCATCATTCTGATTAAGGCTTCAGTGCTGACCCATCGGAGCAATGTCTCAGTTTAATCAACGTTTCAGTACTGACCTGACTGATAAATGCTTATTATGATCAATGCTTCATTGCTAACCAGACTGATAAACACTTCTGTCTGTTCTATGCTTGTGTACGGATCTGCCTGATCAATGCTTCAGTACGGATCTGCCTGATCAATGCTTCAGTACGGATCTGCCTGATCAATGCTTCAGTACGGATCTGCCTGATCAATGCTTCAGTACGGATCTGCCTGATCAATGCTTCAGTACGGATCTGCCTGATCAATGCTTCAGTACTGATCAGCCTGATCAATGCACCAGTACTGATGTGCCTGATCAACGCTTCATTACTGATCAGCCTGATCAATGCATCAGTACTGATCTACCTGATCAATGCTTCAGTACTGATCTGCCTGATCAATGCTTCAGTACTCATCTGCCTGATCAATGCTTCAGTACTGATGTGCCTGATCAATGCTTCATTACTGATGTGCCTGATCAATGCTTCTGTACTGATCTGCCTGATCAATGCTTCAGTACTGATCTGCCTGATCAATGCTTCAGTACTGATCTGCCTGATCAATGCTTCAGTACTGATCTGCCTGATCAATGCTTCAGTACTGATCTGCCTGATCAATGCTTCAGTACTGATCTGCCTGATCAATGCTTCAGTACTGATGTGCCTGATCAATGCTTCATTTCTGATGTGCCTGATCAATGCTTCTGTACTGATGTGCCTAATCAATGCTTCAGTACTGATCTGCCTGATCAATGCTTCAGTACTGATCTGCCTGATCAATGCTTCAGTACTGATCTGCCTGATCAATGCTTCAGTACTGATCTGCCTGATCAATGCTTCAGTACTGATCTGCCTGATCAATGCTTCCAAACTGATCTGCTTGATCAATGCTTCTTAACTGATGTGCCTGATAAATGCTTCAGTACTGATCAGCCTGATCAATGCTTCAGTACTGATCTCCATGATCAATGCTTCTGTACTGAACTGTCTGATCAATGCTTCAGTACAGACCTGTCTGATCAATGCTTCAGAACAGGCTTGTCTGATCAATGCTTCAGTACAGACCTGTCTGATAAATGCTTCAGTACAGACCTGTCCAATCCATGCTTCAGTAGTGATCTGCCTGATCATTGCTTCAGTTCATGTGAGACTGACCAATGCTTCATTTCTGATTTTTCTGATCAATGCATCATTCTGATTTAGGCTTCAGTACTGACCCATCGGAGGAATATTTCAGTTTAATCAATTTTGCAGAACTGAACTGACTGATCAATGCTCAGTATGATCAATGCTTCAGTGGTAACCAGTCTGATAAATAATTCTGTCTGATCAATGCTTCAGTACTGATTTGCCTGATAAATGCTTCAGTACTGATCAGCCTGATCAGTGCTTCAGTACTGATCTGCGTGATCAATGCTTCAGTACTGATCTGCCTGATCAATGCTTCAGCAATGAACTGTCTGATCAATGCTTCAGTACAGACCCGTCTGATCAATGCTTCAGTACAGACCTGTCTGATCAATGCTTCAGTACAGACCTGTCTGATAATGCTTCAGTACAGACCTTACCGATCAATGCTTCAGTAGTGATGTGCCTGATCATTGCTTCAGTTCAGGTGAGACTGACCAATGCTTCATTTCTGATTTTTCTGATCAATGCATCATTCTGATTAAGGCTTCAGTACTGACCCACCGGAGCTATGTTTCAGTTTAATCAACGTTTCAGTACTGATCTGACTGATCAATGCTCAGTATGATCAATGCTTCAGTGCTAAACAGTCTGAAAAATACTTCTGTCTGATCAATGCTTCATTACTGATCTGCCTGATCAATGCTTCAGTACTGATCTACCTGATCAATGCTTCAGTACTGATCTGCCTGATCAATGCTTCAGTACTGATGTGCCTGATCAATGCTTCAGTACTGATCTGTCTAATCAATGCTTCAATACTGATCTGCCTGATCAATGCTTCAGTACTGATCTGTCTGATCAATGCTTCAGTACTGACCTGTCTGATAAATGCTTCAGTACAGACCTCTCCAATCCATGCTTCAGTAGTGATCGGCCTGATCATTGCTTCAGTTCAGGTGAAACTGACCAATGCTTCATTACTGATTTTTCAGATCAATGCATCATTCTGATTAAGGCTTCAGTACTGACCCATCGGAGCAATATTTCAGTTTAATCAACGTTTCAGTACTGACCTGACTGATCAATCCTCAGTATGATCAATGCTTCAGTGCTAACGAGTCTGATAAACACTTCTGTCTGATCTATGCTTTAGTACTGATGTGCCTGATCAATGCTTCAGTACTGATCTGCCTGATCAATGCTTCAGTACTGATCTTCCTGATCAATGCTTCAGTACGGATCTGCCTCATCAATGCTTCAGTACGGATCTGCCTGATCAATGCTTCAGTACGGATCTGCCTGATCAATGCTTCAGTACTGATCAGCCTGATCAATGCTTCATTACTGATGTGCCTGATGAATGCTTCAGTACTGATGTGCCTGATCAATGCTTCTGTACTGATGTGCCTTATCACTGCTTCAGTACTGATGTGCCTGATCAATGCTTCATTACTGATGTGCCTGATAAATGCTTCACTACTGATCTGCCTGATCAAAGCTTCCATAGTGATCTGCCTGATCAATGCTTTCGTACTGATCTTCCTGATCAATACATCAGTACTGATCTGCCTTATCAATGCTTCAGTACTGATCTGCCTGATCAATGCTTCAGTACTGATCAGCCTGATCAATGCTTCAATACTGATCTGCCTGATCAATGCTTCCAAACTGATCTGCTTGATCAATGCTTCCAAACTGATCTGCCTGATAAATGCTTCTGTACTGATCAGCCTGATCAATGCTTCAGTACTGATCTCCATGATCAATGCTTCTATACTGAACTGTCTGATCAATGCTTCAGTACAGACCTGTCTGATCAATGCTTCAGTACTGGCCTGTCTGAAAAATGCTTCGGTACAGACCTGTCCAATCCATGCATCAGTAGTGATCGGCCTGATCATTGCTTCAGTTCAGGTGAGACTGACCAATGCTTCATTACTGATTTTTCTGATCAATGCATCATTCTGATTAAGGCTTCAGTGCTGACCCATCGGAGCAATGTCTCAGTTTAATCAACGTTTCAGTACTGACCTGACTGATAAATGCTTATTATGATCAATGCTTCATTGCTAACCAGACTGATAAACACTTCTGTCTGTTCTATGCTTGTGTACGGATCTGCCTGATCAATGCTTCAGTACGGATCTGCCTGATCAATGCTTCAGTACGGATCTGCCTGATCAATGCTTCAGTACGGATCTGCCTGATCAATGCTTCAGTACGGATCTGCCTGATCAATGCTTCAGTACGGATCTGCCTGATCAATGCTTCAGTACTGATCAGCCTGATCAATGCACCAGTACTGATGTGCCTGATCAACGCTTCATTACTGATCAGCCTGATCAATGCATCAGTACTGATCTACCTGATCAATGCTTCAGTACTGATCTGCCTGATCAATGCTTCAGTACTCATCTGCCTGATCAATGCTTCAGTACTGATGTGCCTGATCAATGCTTCATTACTGATGTGCCTGATCAATGCTTCTGTACTGATCTGCCTGATCAATGCTTCAGTACTGATCTGCCGGATCAATGCTTCAGTACTGATCTGCCTGATCAATGCTTCAGTACTGATCTGCCTGATCAATGCTTCAGTACTGATCTGCCTGATCAATACTTCAGTACTGATCTGCCTGATCAATGCTTCAGTACTGATGTGCCTGATCAATGCTTCATTACTGATGTGCCTGATAAATGCTTCACTACTGATCTGCCTGATCAAAGCTTCCATAGTGATCTGCCTGATCAATGCTTTCGTACTGATCTTCCTGATCAATACATCAGTACTGATCTGCCTTATCAATGCTTCAGTACTGATCTGCCTGATCAATGCTTCAGTACTGATCAGCCTGATCAATGCTTCAATACTGATCTGCCTGATCAATGCTTCCAAACTGATCTGCTTGATCAATGCTTCCAAACTGATCTGCCTGATAAATGCTTCTGTACTGATCAGCCTGATCAATGCTTCAGTACTGATCTCCATGATCAATGCTTCTATACTGAACTGTCTGATCAATGCTTCAGTACAGACCTGTCTGATCAATGCTTCAGTACTGGCCTGTCTGAAAAATGCTTCGGTACAGACCTGTCCAATCCATGCATCAGTAGTGATCGGCCTGATCATTGCTTCAGTTCAGGTGAGACTGACCAATGCTTCATTACTGATTTTTCTGATCAATGCATCATTCTGATTAAGGCTTCAGTGCTGACCCATCGGAGCAATGTCTCAGTTTAATCAACGTTTCAGTACTGACCTGACTGATAAATGCTTATTATGATCAATGCTTCATTGCTAACCAGACTGATAAACACTTCTGTCTGTTCTATGCTTGTGTACGGATCTGCCTGATCAATGCTTCAGTACGGATCTGCCTGATCAATGCTTCAGTACGGATCTGCCTGATCAATGCTTCAGTACGGATCTGCCTGATCAATGCTTCAGTACGGATCTGCCTGATCAATGCTTCAGTACGGATCTGCCTGATCAATGCTTCAGTACTGATCAGCCTGATCAATGCACCAGTACTGATGTGCCTGATCAACGCTTCATTACTGATCAGCCTGATCAATGCATCAGTACTGATCTACCTGATCAATGCTTCAGTACTGATCTGCCTGATCAATGCTTCAGTACTCATCTGCCTGATCAATGCTTCAGTACTGATGTGCCTGATCAATGCTTCATTACTGATGTGCCTGATCAATGCTTCTGTACTGATCTGCCTGATCAATGCTTCAGTACTGATCTGCCGGATCAATGCTTCAGTACTGATCTGCCTGATCAATGCTTCAGTACTGATCTGCCTGATCAATGCTTCAGTACTGATCTGCCTGATCAATACTTCAGTACTGATCTGCCTGATCAATGCTTCAGTACTGATGTGCCTGATCAATGCTTCATTTCTGATGTGCCTGATCAATGCTTCTGTACTGATGTGCCTGATCAATGCTTCAGTACTGATCTGCCTGATCAATGCTTCAGTACTGATCTGCCTGATCAATGCTTCAGTACTGATCTGCCTGATCAATGCTTCAGTACTGATCTGCCTGATCAATGCTTCAGTACTGATCTGCCTGATCAATGCTTCCAAACTGATCTGCTTGATCAATGCTTCTTAACTGATGTGCCTGATAAATGCTTCAGTACTGATCAGCCTGATCAATGCTTCAGTACTGATCTCCATGATCAATGCTTCTGTACTGAACTGTCTGATCAATGCTTCAGTACAGACCTGT
Organism: Carcharodon carcharias; assembly: GCF_017639515.1. Lineage (NCBI taxonomy): Eukaryota > Metazoa > Chordata > Chondrichthyes > Lamniformes > Lamnidae > Carcharodon > Carcharodon carcharias. Next base: position 77,686,429 of record NC_054485.1, read on the forward strand.
CTGATCAATGCTTCAGAACAGGCTTGTCTGATCAATGCTTCAGTACAGACCTGTCTGATAAATGCTTCAGTACAGACCTGTCCAATCCATGCTTCAGTAGTGATCTGCCTGATCATTGCTTCAGTTCATGTGAGACTGACCAATGCTTCATTTCTGATTTTTCTGATCAATGCATCATTCTGATTTAGGCTTCAGTACTGACCCATCGGAGGAATATTTCAGTTTAATCAATTTTGCAGAACTGAACTGACTGATCAATGCTCAGTATGATCAATGCTTCAGTGGTAACCAGTCTGATAAATAATTCTGTCTGATCAATGCTTCAGTACTGATTTGCCTGATAAATGCTTCAGTACTGATCAGCCTGATCAGTGCTTCAGTACTGATCTGCGTGATCAATGCTTCAGTACTGATCTGCCTGATCAATGCTTCAGCAATGAACTGTCTGATCAATGCTTCAGTACAGACCCGTCTGATCAATGCTTCAGTACAGACCTGTCTGATCAATGCTTCAGTACAGACCTGTCTGATAATGCTTCAGTACAGACCTTACCGATCAATGCTTCAGTAGTGATGTGCCTGATCATTGCTTCAGTTCAGGTGAGACTGACCAATGCTTCATTACTGATTTTTCTGATCAATGCATCATTCTGATTAAGGCTTCAGTACTGACCCACCGGAGCTATGTTTCAGTTTAATCAACGTTTCAGTACTGATCTGACTGATCAATGCTCAGTATGATCAATGCTTCAGTGCTAAACAGTCTGAAAAATACTTCTGTCTGATCAATGCTTCATTACTGATCTGCCTGATCAATGCTTCAGTACTGATCTACCTGATCAATGCTTCAGTACTGATCTGCCTGATCAATGCTTCAGTACTGATCTGCCTAATCAATGCTTCAGTACTGATCTGCCTGATCAATGCTTCAATACTGATCTGCCTGATCAATGCTTCAGTACTGATCTGCCTGATCAATGCACAGTACTGATCTGCCTAATCAATGCTTCATTACTGATCTGCCTGATCAATGCTTCAGTACTGACCTGCCTTATCAATGCTTCAGTACTGATGTGCCTGATCAATGCTTCAGTACTGATGTGCCTGATCAATGCTTCAGTACTGATGTGCCTGATCAATGCTTCCAAACTGATCTGCTTGATCAATCCTTCAGTACTGATCTGCATGATCAATGCTTCAGTACTGATCTGCCTGACCAATGCTTCAGCACTGAACTGTCTGATCAATGCTTCAGTACAAACCTGTCTGATCAATGCTTCAGTACAGACCTGTCTGATCAATGCTTCATTATTGACCTGTCTGATAAATGCTTCAGTACTGACCTGTCCGATTAATGCTTCAGTAGTGTTCTGCCTGATCATTGCTTCAGTTCAGGTGAGACTGACCAATGTTTCATTACTGATTTTTCGGATCAATGCATCATTCTGATTTAGGCTTCAGTACTGACCCATCGGAGCAATGTTTCAGTTTAATCAACGTTTCAGTACTGAGCTGACTGATCAATGCTCATTATGATCAATGCTTCAGTGCTAACCAGTCTGATAAACACTTCTGTCTGATCAAAGCTTCAGTACGGATCTGTCTGATCAATGCTTCAGTACGGATCTGCCTGATCAATGCTTCAGTTCTGATCAGCCTGATCAATGCTTCAGTACTGATGTGCCTGATCATTGCTTCAGTACTGATGTGCCTGATCAATGCTTCAGTACTGATCTGCCTGATCAATGCTTCAGTACTGAAGTGCCTGATCAATGCTTCAGTACTGATGTGCCTGATCAATGCTTCAGTACTGATCTGCCTGATCAATGCTTCAGTACTGATCTGCCTGATCAAAGCTTCACTACTGATCTGCCTGATCAATGCTTCAGTACTGATGTGCCTGATCAATGCTTCAGTACTGATGTGCCTGATCAATGCTTCTGTACTGATCTGCCTGATCAATGCTTCAGTCCTGATCTGCATGATCAATCCTTCAGTACTGATCTGCCTGATCAATGCTTCAGTACTGATCTGCCTGATCAATGCTTCATTACTGATCTGCCTGATCAATGCTTCAGTACTGATCTGCCTGATCAATGCTTCAGTACTGATCTGCCTGATCAATGCTTCAGTACTGATCTGCCTGATCAATGCTTCAGTACTGATCTCCATGATCAATGCTTCTGTACTGAACTGTCTGATCAATGCTTCAGTACAGACCTGTCTGATTCAATGCTGCAGAACAGACTTGTCTGATCAATGCTTCAGTACTGACCTGTCTGATAAAAGCTTCAGTACAGACCTGTCCAATCCATGCTTCAGTAGTGATCTGCCTGATCATTGCTTCAGTTCAGGTGAGACTGACCAATGCTTCATTTCTGATTTTTCTGATCAATGCATCATTCTGATTAAGGCTTCAGTACTGACCCATCGGAGCAATGTTTCAGTTTAATCAATGTTGCAGTACTGAACTGACTGATCAATGCTCAGTATGATCAATGCTTCAGTGGTAACCAGTCTGATAAACACTTTTGTCTGATCAATGCTTCAGTACTGATTTGCCTGATAAATGCTTCAGTACTGATCAGCCTGATCAGTGCTTCAGTACTGATCTGCGTGATCAATGCTTCAGTACTGATCTGCCTGATCAATGCTTCAGCAATGAACTGTCAGATCAATGCTTCAGTACAGACCCGTCTGATCAATGCTTCAGTTCAGACCTGTCTGATCAATGCTTCAGGACAGACCCGTCTGATCAATGCTTCAGTACAGACCATTCTGATCAATGCTTAAGTACAGACCTGTCTGATAATGCTTCAGTACAGACCTGTCCGTTCAATGCTTCAGTAGTGATGTGCCTGATCATTGCTTCAGTTCAGGTGAGACTGAACACTGCTTCATTACTGATTTTTCTGATCAATGCACCATTCTGATTAAGGCTTCAGTACTGACCCACCGGAGCAATGTTTCAGTTTAATCAACGTTTCAGTACTGATCTGACTGATAAATGCTCAGTATGATCAATGCTTCAGTGCTAAACAGTCTGAAAAATACTTCTGTCTGATCAATGCTTCATTACTGATCTGCCTGATCAATGCATCAGTACTGATCTGCCTGATCAATGCTTCAGTACTGATGTGCCTGATCAATGCTTCAGTACTGATCTGTCTAATCAATGCTTCAATACTGATCTGCCTGATCAATGCTTCAGTACTGATCTGTCTGATCAATGCTTCAGTACTGACCTGTCTGATAAATGCTTCAGTACAGACCTCTCCAATCCATGCTTCAGTAGTGATCGGCCTGATCATTGCTTCAGTTCAGGTGAGACTGACCAATGCTTCATTTCTGATTTTTCTGATCAATGCATCATTCTGATTTAGGCTTCAGTACTGACCCATCGGAGGAATATTTCAGTTTAATCAATTTTGCAGTACTGAACTGACTGATCAATGCTCAGTATGATCAATGCTTCAGTGGTAACCAGTCTGATAAATAATTCTGTCTGATCAATGCTTCAGTACTGATTTGCCTGATAAATGCTTCAGTACTGATCAGCCTGATCAGTGCTTCAGTACTGATCTGCGTGATCAATGCTTCAGTACTGATCTGCCTGATCAATGCTTCAGCAATGAACTGTCTGATCAATGCTTCAGTACAGACCCGTCTGATCAATGCTTCAGTACAGACCTGTCTGATCAATGCTTCAGTACAGACCTGTCTGATAATGCTTCAGTACAGACCTTACCGATCAATGCTTCAGTAGTGATGTGCCTGATCATTGCTTCAGTTCAGGTGAGACTGACCAATGCTTCATTACTGATTTTTCTGATCAATGCATCATTCTGATTAAGGCTTCAGTACTGACCCATCGGAGCAATATTTCAGTTTAATCAAAGTTTCAGTACTGACCTGACTGATCAATCCTCAGTATGATCAATGCTTCAGTGCTAACCAGTCTGATAAACACTTCTGTCTGATCTATGCTTTAGTACTGATGTGCCTGATCAATGCTTCAGTACTGATCTGCCTGATCAATGCTTCAGTACTGATCTTCCTGATCAATGCTTCAGTACGGATCTGCCTCATCAATGCTTCAGTACGGATCTGCCTGATCAATGCTTCAGTACGGATCTGCCTGATCAATGCTTCAGTACTGATCAGCCTGATCAATGCTTCATTACTGATGTGCCTGATGAATGCTTCAGTACTGATGTGCCTGATCAATGCTTCTGTACTGATGTGCCTTATCACTGCTTCAGTACTGATGTGCCTGATCAATGCTTCATTACTGATGTGCCTGATAAATGCTTCACTACTGATCTGCCTGATCAAAGCTTCCATAGTGATCTGCCTGATCAATGCTTTCGTACTGATCTTCCTGATCAATACATCAGTACTGATCTGCCTTATCAATGCTTCAGTACTGATCTGCCTGATCAATGCTTCAGTACTGATCAGCCTGATCAATGCTTCAATACTGATCTGCCTGATCAATGCTTCCAAACTGATCTGCTTGATCAATGCTTCCAAACTGATCTGCCTGATAAATGCTTCTGTACTGATCAGCCTGATCAATGCTTCAGTACTGATCTCCATGATCAATGCTTCTATACTGAACTGTCTGATCAATGCTTCAGTACAGACCTGTCTGATCAATGCTTCAGTACTGACCTGTCTGAAAAATGCTTCGGTACAGACCTGTCCAATCCATGCATCAGTAGTGATCGGCCTGATCATTGCTTCAGTTCAGGTGAGACTGACCAATGCTTCATTACTGATTTTTCTGATCAATGCATCATTCTGATTAAGGCTTCAGTGCTGACCCACCGGAGCAATGTCTCAGTTTAATCAACGTTTCAGTACTGACCTGACTGATAAATGCTTATTATGATCAATGCTTCATTGCTAACCAGACTGATAAACACTTCTGTCTGTTCTATGCTTGTGTACGGATCTGCCTGATCAATGCTTCAGTACGGATCTGCCTGATCAATGCTTCAGTACGGATCTGCCTGATCAATGCTTCAGTACGGATCTGCCTGATCAATGCTTCAGTACGGATCTGCCTGATCAATGCTTCAGTACGGATCTGCCTGATCAATGCTTCAGTACTGATCAGCCTGATCAATGCACCAGTACTGATGTGCCTGATCAACGCTTCATTACTGATCAGCCTGATCAATGCATCAGTACTGATCTACCTGATCAATGCTTCAGTACTGATCTGCCTGATCAATGCTTCAGTACTCATCTGCCTGATCAATGCTTCAGTACTGATGTGCCTGATCAATGCTTCATTACTGATGTGCCTGATCAATGCTTCTGTACTGATCTGCCTGATCAATGCTTCAGTACTGATCTGCCTGATCAATGCTTCAGTACTGATCTGCCTGATCAATGCTTCAGTACTGATCTGCCTGATCAATGCTTCAGTACTGATCTGCCTGATCAATACTTCAGTACTGATCTGCCTGATCAATGCTTCAGTACTGATGTGCCTGATCAATGCTTCATTTCTGATGTGCCTGATCAATGCTTCTGTACTGATGTGCCTGATCAATGCTTCAGTACTGATCTGCCTGATCAATGCTTCAGTACTGATCTGCCTGATCAATGCTTCAGTACTGATCTGCCTGATCAATGCTTCAGTACTGATCTGCCTGATCAATGCTTCAGTACTGATCTGCCTGATCAATGCTTCCAAACTGATCTGCTTGATCAATGCTTCTTAACTGATGTGCCTGATAAATGCTTCAGTACTGATCAGCCTGATCAATGCTTCAGTACTGATCTCCATGATCAATGCTTCTGTACTGAACTGTCTGATCAATGCTTCAGTACAGACCTGTCTGATCAATGCTTCAGAACAGGCTTGTCTGATCAATGCTTCAGTACAGACCTGTCTGATAAATGCTTCAGTACAGACCTGTCCAATCCATGCTTCAGTAGTGATCTGCCTGATCATTGCTTCAGTTCATGTGAGACTGACCAATGCTTCATTTCTGATTTTTCTGATCAATGCATCATTCTGATTTAGGCTTCAGTACTGACCCATCGGAGGAATATTTCAGTTTAATCAATTTTGCAGAACTGAACTGACTGATCAATGCTCAGTATGATCAATGCTTCAGTGGTAACCAGTCTGATAAATAATTCTGTCTGATCAATGCTTCAGTACTGATTTGCCTGATAAATGCTTCAGTACTGATCAGCCTGATCAGTGCTTCAGTACTGATCTGCGTGATCAATGCTTCAGTACTGATCTGCCTGATCAATGCTTCAGCAATGAACTGTCTGATCAATGCTTCAGTACAGACCCGTCTGATCAATGCTTCAGTACAGACCTGTCTGATCAATGCTTCAGTACAGACCTGTCTGATAATGCTTCAGTACAGACCTTACCGATCAATGCTTCAGTAGTGATGTGCCTGATCATTGCTTCAGTTCAGGTGAGACTGACCAATGCTTCATTACTGATTTTTCTGATCAATGCATCATTCTGATTAAGGCTTCAGTACTGACCCACCGGAGCTATGTTTCAGTTTAATCAACGTTTCAGTACTGATCTGACTGATCAATGCTCAGTATGATCAATGCTTCAGTGCTAAACAGTCTGAAAAATACTTCTGTCTGATCAATGCTTCATTACTGATCTGCCTGATCAATGCTTCAGTACTGATCTACCTGATCAATGCTTCAGTACTGATCTGCCTGATCAATGCTTCAGTACTGATCTGCCTAATCAATGCTTCAGTACTGATCTGCCTGATCAATGCTTCAATACTGATCTGCCTGATCAATGCTTCAGTACTGATCTGCCTGATCAATGCACAGTACTGATCTGCCTAATCAATGCTTCATTACTGATCTGCCTGATCAATGCTTCAGTACTGACCTGCCTTATCAATGCTTCAGTACTGATGTGCCTGATCAATGCTTCAGTACGGATCCGCCTGATCAATGCTTCAGTTCTGATCAGCCTGATCAATGCTTCAGTACTGAAGTGCCTGATCAATGCTTCAGTACTGATGTGCCTGATCAATGCTTCAGTACTGATCTGCCTGATCAATGCTTCAGTACTGATCTGCCTGATCAAAGCTTCACTACTGATCTGCCTGATCAATGCTTCAGTACTGATGTGCCTGATCAATGCTTCAGTACTGATGTGCCTGATCAATGCTTCTGTACTGATCTGCCTGATCAATGCTTCAGTCCTGATCTGCATGATTAAGGCTTCAGTACTGACCCATCGGAGCAATATTTCAGTTTAATCAAAGTTTCAGTACTGACCTGACTGATCAATCCTCAGTATGATCAATGCTTCAGTGCTAACCAGTCTGATAAACACTTCTGTCTGATCTATGCTTTAGTACTGATGTGCCTGATCAATGCTTCAGTACTGATCTGCCTGATCAATGCTTCAGTACTGATCTTCCTGATCAATGCTTCAGTACGGATCTGCCTCATCAATGCTTCAGTACGGATCTGCCTGATCAATGCTTCAGTACGGATCTGCCTGATCAATGCTTCAGTACTGATCAGCCTGATCAATGCTTCATTACTGATGTGCCTGATGAATGCTTCAGTACTGATGTGCCTGATCAATGCTTCATTACTGATGTGCCTGATAAATGCTTCACTACTGATCTGCCTGATCAAAGCTTCCATAGTGATCTGCCTGATCAATGCTTTCGTACTGATCTGCCTGATAAATGCTTCAGTACTGATCTGCCTGATCAATGCTTCAGTTCTGATCAGCCTGATCAATGCTTCAGTACTGATGTGCCTGATCATTGCTTCAGTACTGATCTGCCTGATCAATGCTTCAGTACTGATCTGCCTGATCAATGCTTCAGTACTGAAGTGCCTGATCAATGCTTCAGTACTGATGTGCCTGATCAATGCTTCAGTACTGATCTGCCTGATCAATGCTTCAGTACTGATCTGCCTGATCAAAGCTTCACTACTGATCTGCCTGATCAATGCTTCAGTACTGATGTGCCTGATCAATGCTTCAGTACTGATGTGCCTGATCAATGCTTCTGTACTGATCTGCCTGATCAATGCTTCAGTCCTGATCTGCATGATCAATCCTTCAGTACTGATCTGCCTGATCAATGCTTCAGTACTGATCTGCCTGATCAATGCTTCAGTACTGATCTGCCTGATCAATGCTTCAGTACTGATCTGCCTGATCAATCCTTCAGTACTGATCTGCCTGATCAATGCTTCAGTACTGATCTGCCTGGTCAATGCTTCAGTACTGATCTCCATGATCAATGCTTCAGTACTGAACTGTCTGATCAATGCTTCAGTACAGACCTGTCTGATTCAATGCTGCAGAACAGACTTGTCTGATCAATGCTTCAGTACTGACCTGTCTGATAAAATCTTCAGTGCAGACCTGTCCAATCCATGCTTCAGTAGTGATCTGCCTGATCATTGCTTCAGTTCAGGTGAGACTGACCAATGCTTCATTTCTGATTTTTCTGATCAATGCATCATTCTGATTAAGGCTTCAGTACTGACCCATCGGAGCAATGTTTCAGTTTAATCAATGTTGCAGTACTGAACTGACTGATCAATGCTCAGTATGATCAATGCTTCAGTGGTAACCAGTCTGATAAACACTTCTGTCTGATCAATGCTTCAGTACTGATTTGCCTGATAAATGCTTCAGTACTGATCAGCCTGATCAGTGCTTCAGTACTGATCTGCGTGATCAATGCTTCAGTACTGATCTGCCTGATCAATGCTTCAGCAATGAACTGTCAGATCAATGCTTCAGTACAGACCCGTCTGATCAATGCTTCAGTACAGACCTGTCTGATCAATGCTTCAGGACAGACCCGTCTGATCAATGCTTCAGTACAGACCTGTCTGATCAATGCTTAAGTACAGACCTGTCTGATAATGCTTCAGTACAGACCTGTCCGTTCAATGCTTCAGTAGTGATGTGCCTGATCATTGCTTCAGTTCAGGTGAGACTGAACACTGCTTCATTACTGATTTTTCTGATCAATGCACCATTCTGATTAAGGCTTCAGTACTGACCCACCGGAGCAATGTTTCAGTTTAATCAACGTTTCAGTACTGATCTGACTGATCAATGCTCAGTATGATCAATGCTTCAGTGCTAAACAGTCTGAAAAATACTTCCGTCTGATCAATGCTTCATTACTGATCTGCCTGATCAATGCTTCAGTACTGATGTGCCTGATCAATGCTTCAGTACTGATCTGTCTAATCAATGCTTCAATACTGATCTGCCTGATCAATGCTTCAGTACTGACCTGTCTGATAAATGCTTCAGTACAGACCTCTCCAATCCATGCTTCAGTAGTGATCGGACTGATCATTGCTTCAGTTCAGGTGAGACTGACCAATGCTTCATTACTGATTTTTCAGATCAATGCATCATTCTGATTAAGGCTTCATTACTGACCCATCGGAGCAATATTTCAGTTTAATCAACGTTTCAGTACTGACCTGACTGATCAATCCTCAGTATGATCAATGCTTCAGTGCTAACCAGTCTGATAAACACTTCTGTCTTATCTATGCTTTAGTACTGATGTGCCTGATCAATGCTTCAGTACTGATCTGCCTGATCAATGCTTCAGTACTGATCTGCCTGATCAATGCTTCAGTACGGATCTGCCTGATCAATGCTTCAGTACGGATCTGCCTGATCAATGCTTCAGTACGGATCTGCCTGATCAATGCTTCAGTACTGATCAGCCTGATCAATGCTTCATTACTGATGTGCCTGATGAATGCTTCAGTACTGATGTGCCTGATCAATGCTTCTGTACTGATGTGCCTTATCACTGCTTCAGTACTGATGTGCCTGATCAATGCTTCATTACTGATGTGCCTGATAAATGCTTCACTACTGATCTGCCTGATCAAAGCTTCCATAGTGATCTGCCTGATCAATGCTTTCGTACTGATCTGCCTGATCAATCCTTCAGTACTTTAAATGCCTGATCAATGCTTCAGTACTGATCTGCCTGATCAATGCTTCAGTACTGATCTGCCTGATCAATGCTTCCGAACTGATCTGCTTGATCAATGCTTCAGTACTGATCTGCCTGATCAATGCTTCAGTGCTGATCAGCCTGATCAGTTCTTCAGTACTGATCTGCATGATCAATGCTTCAGTACTGATCTGCCTGATCAATGCTTCAGCACTGAACTGTCTGATTAATGCTTCAGTACAGACCTGTCTGATCAATGCTTCAGTACAGACCTGTCTGATAAATGCTTCAGTACAGACCTGTCCGATCAATGCTTCAGTCGTGATCTGCCTGATCATTGCTTCAGTTCAGGAGAGACTGACCAATGCTTCATTACTGATTTTTCTGATCAATGCATCGTTCTGATTAAGGCTTCAGTACTGACCAGTTGGAGCAAAGTTTCAGTTTAATCAACGTTTCAGTACTGATCTGCCTGGTCAATGCTTCAGCGATGAACTGTCTGATCAATGCTTCAGTACAAACCTGTCTAATCAATGCTTCAGTACAGACCTGTCTGATCAATGATTCAGTACAGACCTGTCTGATAATGCTTCAGTTCAGACCTGTCCGATCAATGCTTCAGTAGTGATGTGCCTGATCATTGCTTCAGTTCAGGTGAGACTGACCAATGCTTCATTACTGATTTTTCTGATCAATGCATCATTCTGATTAAGGCTTCAGTACTGACCCACCGGAGCAATGTTTCAGTTTAATCAACGTTTCAGTACTGATCTGACTGATCAATGCTCAGTATGATCAATGCTTCAGTGCTAAACAGTCTGAAAAATACTTCTGTCTGATCAATGCTTCATTACTGATCTGCCTGATCAATGCATCAGTACTGATCTGCCTGATCAATGCTTCAGTACTGATCTGCCTGATCAATGCTTCCAAGCGGATCTGCTTGATCAATGCTTCCAAACTGATCTGCTTGATCAATGCTTCAGTACTGATATGCCTGATAAATGCTTCAATACTGATCAGCCTGATGAATGCTTCAGTACTGATCTGCATGATCAATGATTCAGTACTGATCTGCCTGACCAATGCTTCAGCACTGAACTGTCTGATCAATGCTTCAGTACAGACCTGTCTGATCAATGCTTCAGTACAAACCTGTCTGATCAATGCTTCATTATTGACCTGTCTGATAAATGCTTCAGTACTGACCCGTCCGATTAATGCTTCAGTAGTGTTCTGCCTGATCATTGCTTCAGTTCAGGTGAGACTGACCAATGTTTCATTACTGATTTTTCAGATCAATGCATCATTCTGATTTAGGCTTCAGTACTGACCCATCGGAGCAATGTTTCAGTTTAATCAACGTTTCAGTACTGAGCTGACTGATCAATGCTCATTATGATCAATGCTTCAGTGCTAACCAGTCTGATAAAGACTTCTGTCTGATCCATGCTTCAGTACGGATTTGCCTGATCAATGCTTCAGTACGGATCTGCCTGATCAATGCTTCAGTACGGATCTGCCTGATCAATGCTTCAGTTCTGATCAGCCTGATCAATGCTTCAGTACTGATGTGCCTGATCATTGCTTCAGTACGGATGTGCCTGATCAATGCTTCAGTACTGATCTGCCTGATCAATGCTTCAGTACCTATCAGCTTGATCAATGCTTCAGTACTGATCTACCTGATCAATGCTTCAGTACTGATCTGCCTGATCAATGCTTCAGTACTGAAGTGCCTGATCAATGCTTCAGTACTGATGTGCCTGATCAATGCTTGAGTACTGATGTGCCTGATCAATTCTTCAGTACTGATCTGCCTTATCAATGCTTCAGTACTGATCTGCCTGATCAATGCTTCAGTACTGATCTGCCTGATCAATGCTTCAGTACTGATCTGCCTGATCAATGCTTCAGTACTGAGCTGCCTGATCAATACTTCAGTACTGATCTGCCTGATCAATGCCTCAGTGCTGATCTCCATGATCAATGCTTCTGTACTGAATTGTCTGATCAATGCTTCAGTACAGACCTGTCTGATCAATGCTGCAGAACAGACTTGTCTAATCAATGCTTCATTACTGACCTGTCTGATAAATGCTTCATTACAGACCTGTCCAATCCATGCTTCAGCAGTGATCTGCCTGATCATTGCTTCAGTTCAGGTGAGACTGACCAATGCTTCATTTCTGATTTTTCAGATCAATGCATCATTCTGATTAAGGCTTCAGTACTGACCCATCGGAGCAATGTTTCAGTTTAATCAATGTTGTAGTACTGAACTGACTGATCAATGCTCAGTATGATCAATGCTTCAGAGGTAACCAGTCTGATAAACACTTCTGTCTGATCAATGCTTCAGTACTGATTTGCCTGATAAATGCTTCAGTACTGATCAGCCTGATCAGTGCTTCAGTACTGATCTGCGTGATCAATGCTTCAGTACTGATCTGCCTGATCAATGCTTCAGCAATGAACTGGCTGATCAATGCTTCAGTACAGACCCGTCTGATCAATGCTTCAGTACAGACCTGTCTGATCAATGCTTCAGTACAGACCTGTCTGATAATGTTTCAGTACATACCTGTCCGATCAATGCTTCAGTAGTGATGTGCCTGATCATTGCTTCAGTTCAGGTGAGACTGACCAATGCTTCATTACTTATTTTTCAGATCAATGCATCATCTGATTAAGGCTTCAGTACTGACCCACCGGAGCAATGTTTCAGTTTAATCAACGTTTCAGTACTAATCTGACTGATCAATGCTCAGTATGATCAATGCTTCAGTGCTAAACAGTCTGAAAAATACTTCTGTCTGATCAATGCTTCATTACTGATCTGCCTGATCAGTGCATCAGTACTGATCTGCCTGATCAATGCTTCAGTACTGATCTGCCTGATCAATGATTCAGTACTGATCTGCCTAATCAATGCTTCAGTACTGATCTGCCTGATCAATGCTTCAATACTGATCTGCCTGATCAATGCTTCAGTACTGATCTGCCTGATCAATGCTTCAGTACTGATCTGCCTGATCAATGCTTCAGTACTGATCTGCCTGATCAATGCTTCAGTACTGATCTGCCTGATCAATACTTCAGTACTGATCTGCCTGATCAATGCTTCAGTACTGATGTGCCTGATCAATGCTTCATTTCTGATGTGCCTGATCAATGCTTCTGTACTGATGTGCCTGATCAATGCTTCAGTACTGATCTGCCTGATCAATGCTTCAGTACTGATCTGCCTGATCAATGCTTCAGTACTGATCTGCCTGATCAATGCTTCAGTACTGATCTGCCTGATCAATGCTTCAGTACTGATCTGCCTGATCAATGCTTCCAAACTGATCTGCTTGATCAATGCTTCTTAACTGATGTGCCTGATAAATGCTTCAGTACTGATCAGCCTGATCAATGCTTCAGTACTGATCTCCATGATCAATGCTTCTGTACTGAACTGTCTGATCAATGCTTCAGTACAGACCTGTCTGATCAATGCTTCAGAACAGGCTTGTCTGATCAATGCTTCAGTACAGACCTGTCTGATAAATGCTTCAGTACAGACCTGTCCAATCCATGCTTCAGTAGTGATCTGCCTGATCATTGCTTCAGTTCATGTGAGACTGACCAATGCTTCATTTCTGATTTTTCTGATCAATGCATCATTCTGATTTAGGCTTCAGTACTGACCCATCGGAGGAATATTTCAGTTTAATCAATTTTGCAGAACTGAACTGACTGATCAATGCTCAGTATGATCAATGCTTCAGTGGTAACCAGTCTGATAAATAATTCTGTCTGATCAATGCTTCAGTACTGATTTGCCTGATAAATGCTTCAGTACTGATCAGCCTGATCAGTGCTTCAGTACTGATCTGCGTGATCAATGCTTCAGTACTGATCTGCCTGATCAATGCTTCAGCAATGAACTGTCTGATCAATGCTTCAGTACAGACCCGTCTGATCAATGCTTCAGTACAGACCTGTCTGATCAATGCTTCAGTACAGACCTGTCTGATAATGCTTCAGTACAGACCTTACCGATCAATGCTTCAGTAGTGATGTGCCTGATCATTGCTTCAGTTCAGGTGAGACTGACCAATGCTTCATTACTGATTTTTCTGATCAATGCATCATTCTGATTAAGGCTTCAGTACTGACCCACCGGAGCTATGTTTCAGTTTAATCAACGTTTCAGTACTGATCTGACTGATCAATGCTCAGTATGATCAATGCTTCAGTGCTAAACAGTCTGAAAAATACTTCTGTCTGATCAATGCTTCATTACTGATCTGCCTGATCAATGCTTCAGTACTGATCTACCTGATCAATGCTTCAGTACTGATCTGCCTGATCAATGCTTCAGTACTGATCTGCCTAATCAATGCTTCAGTACTGATCTGCCTGATCAATGCTTCAATACTGATCTGCCTGATCAATGCTTCAGTACTGATCTGCCTGATCAATGCACAGTACTGATCTGCCTAATCAATGCTTCATTACTGATCTGCCTGATCAATGCTTCAGTACTGACCTGCCTTATCAATGCTTCAGTACTGATGTGCCTGATCAATGCTTCAGTACGGATCTGCCTGATCAATGCTTCAGTTCTGATCAGCCTGATCAATGCTTCAGTACTGAAGTGCCTGATCAATGCTTCAGTACTGATGTGCCTGATCAATGCTTCAGTACTGATCTGCCTGATCAATGCTTCAGTACTGATCTGCCTGATCAAAGCTTCACTACTGATCTGCCTGATCAATGCTTCAGTACTGATGTGCCTGATCAATGCTTCAGTACTGATGTGCCTGATCAATGCTTCTGTACTGATCTGCCTGATCAATGCTTCAGTCCTGATCTGCATGATTAAGGCTTCAGTACTGACCCATCGGAGCAATATTTCAGTTTAATCAAAGTTTCAGTACTGACCTGACTGATCAATCCTCAGTATGATCAATGCTTCAGTGCTAACCAGTCTGATAAACACTTCTGTCTGATCTATGCTTTAGTACTGATGTGCCTGATCAATGCTTCAGTACTGATCTGCTTGATCAATGCTTCAGTACTGATCTTCCTGATCAATGCTTCAGTACGGATCTGCCTCATCAATGCTTCAGTACGGATCTGCCTGATCAATGCTTCAGTACGGATCTGCCTGATCAATGCTTCAGTACTGATCAGCCTGATCAATGCTTCATTACTGATGTGCCTGATGAATGCTTCAGTACTGATGTGCCTGATCAATGCTTCATTACTGATGTGCCTGATAAATGCTTCACTACTGATCTGCCTGATCAAAGCTTCCATAGTGATCTGCCTGATCAATGCTTTCGTACTGATCTGCCTGATAAATGCTTCAGTACTGATCTGCCTGATCAATGCTTCAGTTCTGATCAGCCTGATCAATGCTTCAGTACTGATGTGCCTGATCATTGCTTCAGTACTGATCTGCCTGATCAATGCTTCAGTACTGATCTGCCTGATCAATGCTTCAGTACTGAAGTGCCTGATCAATGCTTCAGTACTGATGTGCCTGATCAATGCTTCAGTACTGATCTGCCTGATCAATGCTTCAGTACTGATCTGCCTGATCAAAGCTTCACTACTGATCTGCCTGATCAATGCTTCAGTACTGATGTGCCTGATCAATGCTTCAGTACTGATGTGCCTGATCAATGCTTCAGTCCTGATCTGCATGATCAATCCTTCAGTACTGATCTGCCTGATCAATGCTTCAGTACTGATCTGCCTGATCAATGCTTCAGTACTGATCTGCCTGATCAATGCTTCAGTACTGATCTGCCTGATCAATCCTTCAGTACTGATCTGCCTGATCAATGCTTCAGTACTGATCTGCCTGGTCAATGCTTCAGTACTGATCTCCATGATCAATGCTTCAGTACTGAACTGTCTGATCAATGCTTCAGTACAGACCTGTCTGAATCAATGCTGCAGAACAGACTTGTCTGATCAATGCTTCAGTACTGACCTGTCTGATAAAATCTTCAGTGCAGACCTGTCCAATCCATGCTTCAGTAGTGATCTGCCTGATCATTGCTTCAGTTCAGGTGAGACTGACCAATGCTTCATTTCTGATTTTTCTGATCAATGCATCATTCTGATTAAGGCTTCAGTACTGACCCATCGGAGCAATGTTTCAGTTTAATCAATGTTGCAGTACTGAACTGACTGATCAATGCTCAGTATGATCAATGCTTCAGTGGTAACCAGTCTGATAAACACTTCTGTCTGATCAATGCTTCAGTACTGATTTGCCTGATAAATGCTTCAGTACTGATCAGCCTGATCAGTGCTTCAGTACTGATCTGCGTGATCAATGCTTCAGTACTGATCTGCCTGATCAATGCTTCAGCAATGAACTGTCAGATCAATGCTTCAGTACAGACCCGTCTGATCAATGCTTCAGTACAGACCTGTCTGATCAATGCTTCAGGACAGACCCGTCTGATCAATGCTTCAGTACAGACCTGTCTGATCAATGCTTAAGTACAGACCTGTCTGATAATGCTTCAGTACAGACCTGTCCGTTCAATGCTTCAGTAGTGATGTGCCTGATCATTGCTTCAGTTCAGGTGAGACTGAACACTGCTTCATTACTGATTTTTCTGATCAATGCACCATTCTGATTAAGGCTTCAGTACTGACCCACCGGAGCAATGTTTCAGTTTAATCAACGTTTCAGTACTGATCTGACTGATCAATGCTCAGTATGATCAATGCTTCAGTGCTAAACAGTCTGAAAAATACTTCCGTCTGATCAATGCTTCATTACTGATCTGCCTGATCAATGCTTCAGTACTGATGTGCCTGATCAATGCTTCAGTACTGATCTGTCTAATCAATGCTTCAATACTGATCTGCCTGATCAATGCTTCAGTACTGACCTGTCTGATAAATGCTTCAGTACAGACCTCTCCAATCCATGCTTCAGTAGTGATCGGACTGATCATTGCTTCAGTTCAGGTGAGACTGACCAATGCTTCATTACTGATTTTTCAGATCAATGCATCATTCTGATTAAGGCTTCATTACTGACCCATCGGAGCAATATTTCAGTTTAATCAACGTTTCAGTACTGACCTGACTGATCAATCCTCAGTATGATCAATGCTTCAGTGCTAACCAGTCTGATAAACACTTCTGTCTTATCTATGCTTTAGTACTGATGTGCCTGATCAATGCTTCAGTACTGATCTGCCTGATCAATGCTTCAGTACTGATCTGCCTGATCAATGCTTCAGTACGGATCTGCCTGATCAATGCTTCAGTACGGATCTGCCTGATCAATGCTTCAGTACGGATCTGCCTGATCAATGCTTCAGTACTGATCAGCCTGATCAATGCTTCATTACTGATGTGCCTGATGAATGCTTCAGTACTGATGTGCCTGATCAATGCTTCTGTACTGATGTGCCTTATCACTGCTTCAGTACTGATGTGCCTGATCAATGCTTCATTACTGATGTGCCTGATAAATGCTTCACTACTGATCTGCCTGATCAAAGCTTCCATAGTGATCTGCCTGATCAATGCTTTCGTACTGATCTGCCTGATCAATCCTTCAGTACTTTAAATGCCTGATCAATGCTTCAGTACTGATCTGCCTGATCAATGCTTCAGTACTGATCTGCCTGATCAATGCTTCCGAACTGATCTGCTTGATCAATGCTTCAGTACTGATCTGCCTGATCAATGCTTCAGTGCTGATCAGCCTGATCAGTTCTTCAGTACTGATCTGCATGATCAATGCTTCAGTACTGATCTGCCTGATCAATGCTTCAGCACTGAACTGTCTGATTAATGCTTCAGTACAGACCTGTCTGATCAATGCTTCAGTACAGACCTGTCTGATAAATGCTTCAGTACAGACCTGTCCGATCAATGCTTCAGTCGTGATCTGCCTGATCATTGCTTCAGTTCAGGAGAGACTGACCAATGCTTCATTACTGATTTTTCTGATCAATGCATCGTTCTGATTAAGGCTTCAGTACTGACCAGTTGGAGCAAAGTTTCAGTTTAATCAACGTTTCAGTACTGATCTGCCTGGTCAATGCTTCAGCGATGAACTGTCTGATCAATGCTTCAGTACAAACCTGTCTAATCAATGCTTCAGTACAGACCTGTCTGATCAATGATTCAGTACAGACCTGTCTGATAATGCTTCAGTTCAGACCTGTCCGATCAATGCTTCAGTAGTGATGTGCCTGATCATTGCTTCAGTTCAGGTGAGACTGACCAATGCTTCATTACTGATTTTTCTGATCAATGCATCATTCTGATTAAGGCTTCAGTACTGACCCACCGGAGCAATGTTTCAGTTTAATCAACGTTTCAGTACTGATCTGACTGATCAATGCTCAGTATGATCAATGCTTCAGTGCTAAACAGTCTGAAAAATACTTCTGTCTGATCAATGCTTCATTACTGATCTGCCTGATCAATGCATCAGTACTGATCTGCCTGATCAATGCTTCAGTACTGATCTGCCTGATCAATGCTTCCAAGCGGATCTGCTTGATCAATGCTTCCAAACTGATCTGCTTGATCAATGCTTCAGTACTGATATGCCTGATAAATGCTTCAATACTGATCAGCCTGATGAATGCTTCAGTACTGATCTGCATGATCAATGATTCAGTACTGATCTGCCTGACCAATGCTTCAGCACTGAACTGTCTGATCAATGCTTCAGTACAGACCTGTCTGATCAATGCTTCAGTACAAACCTGTCTGATCAATGCTTCATTATTGACCTGTCTGATAAATGCTTCAGTACTGACCCGTCCGATTAATGCTTCAGTAGTGTTCTGCCTGATCATTGCTTCAGTTCAGGTGAGACTGACCAATGTTTCATTACTGATTTTTCAGATCAATGCATCATTCTGATTTAGGCTTCAGTACTGACCCATCGGAGCAATGTTTCAGTTTAATCAACGTTTCAGTACTGAGCTGACTGATCAATGCTCATTATGATCAATGCTTCAGTGCTAACCAGTCTGATAAAGACTTCTGTCTGATCCATGCTTCAGTACGGATTTGCCTGATCAATGCTTCAGTACGGATCTGCCTGATCAATGCTTCAGTACGGATCTGCCTGATCAATGCTTCAGTTCTGATCAGCCTGATCAATGCTTCAGTACTGATGTGCCTGATCATTGCTTCAGTACGGATGTGCCTGATCAATGCTTCAGTACTGATCTGCCTGATCAATGCTTCAGTACCTATCAGCTTGATCAATGCTTCAGTACTGATCTACCTGATCAATGCTTCAGTACTGATCTGCCTGATCAATGCTTCAGTACTGAAGTGCCTGATCAATGCTTCAGTACTGATGTGCCTGATCAATGCTTGAGTACTGATGTGCCTGATCAATTCTTCAGTACTGATCTGCCTTATCAATGCTTCAGTACTGATCTGCCTGATCAATGCTTCAGTACTGATCTGCCTGATCAATGCTTCAGTACTGATCTGCCTGATCAATGCTTCAGTACTGAGCTGCCTGATCAATACTTCAGTACTGATCTGCCTGATCAATGCCTCAGTGCTGATCTCCATGATCAATGCTTCTGTACTGAATTGTCTGATCAATGCTTCAGTACAGACCTGTCTGATCAATGCTGCAGAACAGACTTGTCTAATCAATGCTTCATTACTGACCTGTCTGATAAATGCTTCATTACAGACCTGTCCAATCCATGCTTCAGCAGTGATCTGCCTGATCATTGCTTCAGTTCAGGTGAGACTGACCAATGCTTCATTTCTGATTTTTCAGATCAATGCATCATTCTGATTAAGGCTTCAGTACTGACCCATCGGAGCAATGTTTCAGTTTAATCAATGTTGTAGTACTGAACTGACTGATCAATGCTCAGTATGATCAATGCTTCAGAGGTAACCAGTCTGATAAACACTTCTGTCTGATCAATGCTTCAGTACTGATTTGCCTGATAAATGCTTCAGTACTGATCAGCCTGATCAGTGCTTCAGTACTGATCTGCGTGATCAATGCTTCAGTACTGATCTGCCTGATCAATGCTTCAGCAATGAACTGTCTGATCAATGCTTCAGTACAGACCCGTCTGATCAATGCTTCAGTACAGACCTGTCTGATCAATGCTTCAGTACAGACCTGTCTGATAATGTTTCAGTACATACCTGTCCGATCAATGCTTCAGTAGTGATGTGCCTGATCATTGCTTCAGTTCAGGTGAGACTGACCAATGCTTCATTACTTATTTTTCAGATCAATGCATCATCTGATTAAGGCTTCAGTACTGACCCACCGGAGCAATGTTTCAGTTTAATCAACGTTTCAGTACTAATCTGACTGATCAATGCTCAGTATGATCAATGCTTCAGTGCTAAACAGTCTGAAAAATACTTCTGTCTGATCAATGCTTCATTACTGATCTGCCTGATCAGTGCATCAGTACTGATCTGCCTGATCAATGCTTCAGTACTGATCTGCCTGATCAATGCTTCAGTACTGATCTGCCTAATCAATGCTTCAGTACTGATCTGCCTGATCAATGCTTCAATACTGATCTGCCTGATCAATGCTTCAGTACTGATCTGCCTGATCAATGCACAGTACTGATCTGCCTAATCAATGCTTCCTTACTGATCTGCCTGATCAATGCTTCAGTATTGACCTGCCTTATCAACACTTCAGTACTGATGTGCCTGATCAATGTTTCAGTACTGATGTGCCTGATCAAAGCTTCAGTACTGATCTGCCTGATCAATGCTTCAGTACTGATCTGCCTGATCAATGCTTCAGTACTGATCTGCCTGATCAATGCTTCAGTACTGATCTGCCTGATCATTGCTTCAGTACTGATCTGCCTGATCAATGTTTCCAAACTGATCTGCCTGATAAATGCTTCAGTACTCATCTCCATGATCAATGCCTCTATACTGAACTGTCTGATCAATTCTTCAGTACAGACCTGTCTGATCAATGCTTCAGTCCTGACCTGTCTGATAAATGCTTCAGTACAGACCTCTCCAATCCATGCTTCAGTAGTGATCGGCCTGATCATTGCTTCAGTTCAGGTGATACTGACCAATGCTTCATTACTGATTTTTCAGATCAATGCATCATTCTGATTAAGGCTTCAGTACTGAGCCATCGGAGCAATATTTCAGTTTAATCAATGTTTCAGTACTAACCTGATTGATCAATGCTCAGTATGATCAATGCTTCAGTGCTAAACAGTCTGAAAAATACTTCTGTCTGATCAATGCTTCATTACTGATCTGCCTGATCAATGCATCAGTACTGATCTGCCTGATCAATGCTTCAGTACTGATCTGCCTGATCAATGCTTCAGTACTGATCTGCCTGATCAATGCTTCAGTACTGATCTGCCTAATCAATGCTTCAGTACTGATCTGCCTGATCAATGCTTCAATACTGATCTGCCTGATCAATGCTTCAGTACTGATCTGCCTGATCAATGCACAGTACTGATCTGCCTAATCAATGCTTCATTACTGACCTGCCTTATCAATGCTTCAGTACTGATCTGCCTGATCAATGCTTCCAAATGGATCTGCTTGATCAATGCTTCCAAGCTGATCTGCTTGATCAATGCTTCAGTACTGATCTGCCTGATTTTTGCTTCAGTACTGATCAGCCTGATTAATGCTTCAGTACTGATCTGCATGATCAATGCTTCAGTATTGATCTGCCTGACCAATGCTTCAGCACTGAACTGTCTGATCAATGCTTCAGTACCGACCTATCTGATCAATGCTTCAGTACAGACCTGTCTGATCAATGCTTCATTATTGACCTGTCTGATAAATGCTTCAGTACTGACCCGTCCGATTAATGCTTCAGTAGTGTTCTGCCTGATCATTGCTTCAGTTCAGGTGAGACTGACCAATGTTTCATTACTGATTTTTCGGATCAATGCATCGTTCTGATTTAGGCTTCAGTACTGACCCATCGGAGCAATGTTTCAGTTTAATCAACGTTTCAGTACTGAGCTGACTGATCAATGCTCATTATGATCAATGCTTCAGTGCTAACCAGTCTGATAAACACTTCAGTCTGATCAATGCTTCAGTACAGACCCGTCTGATCAATGCTTCAGTACAGACCTGTCTGATCAATGCTTCAGTACAGACCTGTCTGATAATGCTTCAGTTCAGACCTGTCCGATTAATGCTTCAGTAGTGATGTGCCTGATCATTGCTTCAGTTCAGGTGAGACTGACCAATGCTTCATTACTGATTTTTCTGATCAATGCATCATTCTGATTAAGGCTTCAGTACTGACCCACCAGAGCAATGTTTCAGTTTAATCAACGTTTCAGTACTGATCTGACTGATCAATGCTCAGTATGATCAATGCTTCAGTGCTAAACAGTCTGAAAAATACTTCTGCCTGATCAATGCTTCATTACTGATCTGCCTGATCAATGCATCAGTACTGATCTGCCTGATCAATGCTTCAGTACTGATCTGCCTGATCAATGCTTCAGTACTGATCTGCCTGATCAATGCTTCAGTACTGATCTGCCTAATCAATGCTTCCTTACTGATCTGCCTGATCAATGCTTCAATACTGATCTGCCTGATCAATGCTTCAGTACTGATCTGCCTGATCAATGCACAGTACTGATCTGCCTAATCAATGCTTCCTTACTGATCTGCCTGATCAATGCTTCAGTATTGACCTGCCTTATCAACACTTCAGTACTGATGTGCCTGATCAATGTTTCAGTACTGATGTGCCTGATCAAAGCTTCAGTACTGATCTGCCTGATCAATGCTTCAGTACTGATCTGCCTGATCAATGCTTCAGTACTGATCTGCCTGATCAATGCTTCAGTACTGATCTGCCTGATCATTGCTTCAGTACTGATCTGCCTGATCAATGTTTCCAAACTGATCTGCCTGATAAATGCTTCAGTACTGATCTCCATGATCAATGCCTCTATACTGAACTGTCTGATCAATGCTTCAGTACAGACCTGTCTGATCAATGCTTCAGTACAGACCTGTCTGATAATGCTTCAGTACAGACCCGTCTGATCAATGCTTCAGTACAGACCTGTCTGATCAATGCTTCAGTACAGACCTGTCTGATAATGCTTCAGTACATACCTGTCCGATCAATGCTTCAGTAGTGATGTGCCTGATCATTGCTTCAGTTCAGGTGAGACTGACCAATGCTTCATTACTTATTTTTCAGATCAATGCATCATCTGATTAAGGCTTCAGTACTGACCCACCGGAGCAATGTTTCAGTTTAATCAACGTTTCAGTACTAATCTGAATGATCAATGCTCAGTATGATCAATGCTTCAGTGCTAAACAGTTTGAAAAATACTTCTGTCTGATCAATGCTTCATTACTGATCTGCCTGATCAGTGCATCAGTACTGATCTGCCTGATCAATGCTTCAGTACTGATCTGCCTGATCAATGCTTCAGTACTGATCTGCCTAATCAATGCTTCAGTACTGATCTGCCTGATCAATGCTTCAATACTGATCTGCCTGATCAATGCTTCAGTACTGATCTGCCTGATCAATGCACAGTACTGATCTGCCTAATCAATGCTTCCTTACTGATCTGCCTGATCAATGCTTCAGTATTGACCTGCCTTATCAACACTTCAGTACTGATGTGCCTGATCAATGCTTCAGTACTGATGTGCCTGATCAAAGCTTCAGTACTGATCTGCCTGATCAATGCTTCAGTACTGATCTGCCTGATCAATGCTTCAGTACTGATCTGCCTGATCAATGCTTCAGTACTGATCTGCCTGATCATTGCTTCAGTACTGATCTGCCTGATCAATGTTTCCAAACTGATCTGCCTGATAAATGCTTCAGTACTGATCTCCATGATCAATGCCTCTATACTGAACTGTCAGATCAATTCATCAGTACAGACCTGTCTGATCAATGCATCAGTACTGATCTGCCTGATCATTGCTTCAGTACTGATCTGCCTGATCAATGCTTCAGTACTGATCTGCCTGATCAATGCTTCAGTACTGATCTGCCTAATCAATGCTTCAGTACTGATCTGCCTGATCAATGCTTCAATACTGATCTGCCTGATCAATGCTTCAGTACTGATCTGCCTGATCAATGCACAGTACTGATCTGCCTAATCAATGCTTCATTACTGACCTGCCTTATCAATGCTTCAGTACTGATCTGCCTGATCAATGCTTCCAAATGGATCTGCTTGATCAATGCTTCCAAGCTGATCTGCTTGATCAATGCTTCAGTACTGATCTGCCTGATTTTTGCTTCAGTACTGATCAGCCTGATTAATGCTTCAGTACTGATCTGCATGATCAATGCTTCAGTATTGATCTGCCTGACCAATGCTTCAGCACTGAACTGTCTGATCAATGCTTCAGTACCGACCTATCTGATCAATGCTTCAGTACAGACCTGTCTGATCAATGCTTCATTATTGACCTGTCTGATAAATGCTTCAGTACTGACCCGTCCGATTAATGCTTCAGTAGTGTTCTGCCTGATCATTGCTTCAGTTCAGGTGAGACTGACCAATGTTTCATTACTGATTTTTCGGATCAATGCATCGTTCTGATTTAGGCTTCAGTACTGACCCATCGGAGCAATGTTTCAGTTTAATCAACGTTTCAGTACTGAGCTGACTGATCAATGCTCATTATGATCAAT
This sequence comes from Carcharodon carcharias, assembly GCF_017639515.1. Lineage (NCBI taxonomy): Eukaryota > Metazoa > Chordata > Chondrichthyes > Lamniformes > Lamnidae > Carcharodon > Carcharodon carcharias. The sequence goes on from NC_054485.1 coordinate 77,711,110, forward strand.
GCTTCAGTGCTAACCAGTCTGATAAACACTTCAGTCTGATCAATGCTTCAGTACAGACCCGTCTGATCAATGCTTCAGTACAGACCTGTCTGATCAATGCTTCAGTACAGACCTGTCTGATAATGCTTCAGTTCAGACCTGTCCGATTAATGCTTCAGTAGTGATGTGCCTGATCATTGCTTCAGTTCAGGTGAGACTGACCAATGCTTCATTACTGATTTTTCTGATCAATGCATCATTCTGATTAAGGCTTCAGTACTGACCCACCAGAGCAATGTTTCAGTTTAATCAACGTTTCAGTACTGATCTGACTGATCAATGCTCAGTATGATCAATGCTTCAGTGCTAAACAGTCTGAAAAATATTTCTGTCTGATCAATGCTTCATTACTGATCTGCCTGATCAATGCATCAGTACTGATCTGCCTGATCAATGCTTCAGTACTGATCTGCCTGATCAATGCTTCAGTACTGATCTGCCTGATCAATGCTTCAGTACTGATCTGCCTAATCAATGCTTCCTTACTGATCTGCCTGATCAATGCTTCAATACTGATCTGCCTGATCAATGCTTCAGTACTGATCTGCCTGATCAATGCACAGTACTGATCTGCCTAATCAATGCTTCCTTACTGATCTGCCTGATCAATGCTTCAGTATTGACCTGCCTTATCAACACTTCAGTACTGATGTGCCTGATCAATGTTTCAGTACTGATGTGCCTGATCAAAGCTTCAGTACTGATGTGCCTGATCAATGCTTCAGTACTGATCTGCCTGATCAATGCTTCAGTACTGATCTAATGCTTCAGTACTGATCTGCCTGATCAATGCTTCAGTACTGATCTGCCTGATCATTGCTTCAGTACTGATCTGCCTGATCAATGTTTCCAAACTGATCTGCCTGATAAATGCTTCTGTACTGATCTCCATGATCAATGCCTCTATACTGAACTGTCTGATCAATGCTTCAGTACAGACCTGTCTGATCAATGCTTCAGTACAGACCTGTCTGATCAATGCTTCAGTACAGACCTGTCTGATAATGCTTCAGTACAGACCCGTCTGTTCAATGCTTCAGTACAGACCTGTCTGATCAATGCTTCAGTACAGACCTGTCTGATAATGCTTCAGTATATACCTGTCCGATCAATGCTTCAGTAGTGATGTGCCTGATCATTGCTTCAGTTCAGGTGAGACTGACCAATGCTTCATTACTTATTTTTCAGATCAATGCATCATCTGATTAAGGCTTCAGTACTGACCCACCGGAGCAGTGTTTCAGTTTAATCAACGTTTCAGTACTAATCTGACTGATCAATGCTCAGTATGATCAATGTTTCAGTGCTAAACAGTCTGAAAAATACTTCTGTCTGATCAATGCTTCATTACTGATCTGCCTGATCAGTGCATCAGTACTGATCTGCCTGATCAATGCTTCAGTACTGATCTGCCTGATCAATGCTTCAGTACTGATCTGCCTGATCAATGTTTCCAAACTGATCTGCCTGATAAATGCTTCAGTACTGATCTCCATGATCAATGCCTCTATACTGAACTGTCTGATCAATGCTTCAGTACAGACCTGTCTGATCAATGCTTCAGTCCTGACCTGTCTGATAAATGCTTCAGTACAGACCTCTCCAATCCATGCTTCAGTAGTGATCGGCCTGATCATTGCTTCAGTTCAGGTGATACTGACCAATGCTTCATTACTGATTTTTCAGATCAATGCATCATTCTGATTAAGGCTTCAGTACTGACCCATCGGAGCAATATTTCAGTTTAATCAATGTTTCAGTACTAACCTGATTGATCAATGCTCAGTATGATCAATGTTTCAGTGCTAAACAGTCTGAAAAATACTTCTGTCTGATCAATGCTTCATTACTGATCTGCCTGATCAATGCATCAGTACTGATCTGCCTGATCAATGCTTCAGTACTGATCTGCCTGATCAATGCTTCAGTACTGATCTGCCTGATCAATGCTTCAGTACTGATCTGCCTAATCAATGCTTCAGTACTGATCTGCCTGATCAATGCTTCAATACTGATCTGCCTGATCAATGCTTCAGTACTGATCTGCCTGATCAATGCACAGTACTGATCTGCCTAATCAATGCTTCATTACTGACCTGCCTTATCAATGCTTCAGTACTGATCTGCCTGCTTTTTGCTTCAGTACTGATCAGCCTGATTAATGCTTCAGTACTGATCTGCATGATCAATGCTTCAGTATTGATCTGCCTGACCAATGCTTCAGCACTGAACTGTCTGATCAATGCTTCAGTACCGACCTATCTGATCAATGCTTCAGTACAGACCTGTCTGATCAATGCTTCATTATTGACCTGTCTGATAAATGCTTCAGTACTGACCCGTCCGATTAATGCTTCAGTAGTGTTCTGCCTGATCATTGCTTCAGTTCAGGTGAGACTGACCAATGTTTCATTACTGATTTTTCGGATCAATGCATCGTTCTGATTAAGGCTTCAGTACTGACACATCGGAGCAATGTTTCAGTTTAATCAACGTTTCAGTACTGAGCTGACTGATCAATGCTCATTATGATCAATGCTTCAGTGCTAACCAGTCTGATAAACACTTCAGTCTGATCAATGCTTCAGTACAGACCCGTCTGATCAATGCTTCAGTACAGACCTGTCTGATCAATGCTTCAGTACAGACCTGTCTGATAATGCTTCAGTTCAGACCTGTCCGATCAATGCTTCAGTAGTGATGTGCCTGATCATTGCTTCAGTTCAGGTGAGACTGACCAATGCTTCATTACTGATTTTTCTGATCAATGCATCATTCTGATTAAGGCTTCAGTACTGACCCACCAGAGCAATGTTTCAGTTTAATCAACGTTTCAGTACTGATCTGACTGATCAATGCTCAGTATGATCAATGCTTCAGTGCTAAACAGTCTGAAAAATACTTCTGTCTGATCAATGCTTCATTACTGATCTGCCTGATCAATGCATCAGTACTGATCTGCCTGATCAATGCTTCAGTACTGATCTGCCTGATCAATGCTTCAGTACTGATCTGCCTGATCAATGCTTCAGTACTGATCTGCCTAATCAATGCTTCAGTACTGATCTGCCTTATCAATGCTTCAATACTGATCTGCCTGATCAATTCTTCAGTACTGATCTGCCTGATCAATGCACAGTACTGATCTGCCTAATCAATGCTTCATTACTGATCTGCCTGATCAATGCTTCAGTACTGACCTGCCTTATCAATGCTTCAGTACTGATGTGCCTGATCAATGCTTCAGTACTGATGAGCCTGATCAATGCTTCAGTACTGATGTGCCTGATCAATGCTTCCAAACGGATCTGCTTGATCAATGCTTCAGTACTGATCTGCCTGATAAATGCTTCATTACTGATCAGCCTGATCAATGCTTCAGTACTGATCTGCATGATCAATGCTTCAGTACTGATCTGCCTGACCAATGCTTCAGCACTGAACTGTCTGATCAATGCTTCAATACAGTCCTGTCTGATCAATGCTTCAGTACAGACCTGTCTGATCAATGCTTCATTGTCGACCTGTCTGATAAATGCTTCAGTACTGACCTGTCCGATTAATGCTTCAGTAGTGTTCTGCCTGATCATTGCTTCAGTTCAGGTGAGACTGACCAATGTTTCATTACTGATTTTTCAGATCAATGCATCATTCTGATTTAGGCTTCAGTACTGACCCATCGGAGCAATGTTTCAGTTTAATCAACGTTTCAGTACTGATCTGACTGATCAATGCTCATTATGATCAATGCTTCAGTGCTAACCAGTCTGATAAACACTTCTGTCTGATTAATGCTTCAGTACGGATCTGCCTGATCAATGCTTCAGTACTGCTCTGCCTGATCAATGCTTCAGTTCTGATCAGCCTGATCAATGCTTCAGTACTGATCTGCCAAATCATTGCTTCAGTACTGATGTGCCTGATAAATGCTTCAGTACTGATCTGCCTATTCAATGCTTCAGTACCTATCAGCCTGATCAATGCTTCAGTACTGATCTACCTGATCAATGCTTCATTACTGATCTGCCTGATCAATGCTTCAGTACTGATGTGCCTGATCAATGCTTCAGTACTGATGTGCCTGATCAAAGCTTCAGTACTGATCTGCCTGATCAATGCTTCAGTACTGATGTGCCTGATCAATGCTTCTGTACTGATCTGCCTGATCAATGCTTCAGTACTGATCTGCCTGATCAATGCTTCAGTACTAATCTGCCTGATCAATGTTTCCAAACTGATCTGCCTGATAAATGCTTCAGTACTGATCTCCATGATCAATGCCTCTATACTGAACTGTCTGATCAATGCTTCAGTACAGACCTGTCTGATCAATGCTTCATTATTGACCTGTCTGATAAATGCTTCAGTACTGACCCGTCCGATTAATGCTTCAGTAGTGTTCTGCCTGATCATTGCTTCAGTTCAGGTGAGACTGACCAATGTTTCATTACTGATTTTTCGGATCAATGCATCATTCTGATTTAGGCTTCAGTACTGACCCATCGGAGCAATGTTTCAGTTTAATCAACGTTTCAGTACTGAGCTGACTGATCAATGCTCATTCTGATCAATGCTTCAGTGCTAACCAGTCTGATAAACACTTCTGTCTGATCAATGCTTCAGTACAGACCCGTCTGATCAATGCTTCAGTACAGACCTGTCTTATCAGTGCTTCAGTACAGACCTGTCTGATAATGCTTCAGTTCAGACCTGTCCGATCAATGCTTCAGTGGTGATGTACCTGATCATTGCTTCAGTTCAGGTGAGACTGACCAATGTTTCATTACTGATTTTTCGGATCAATGCATCATTCTGATTTAGGCTTCAGTACTGACCCATCGGAGCAATGTTTCAGTTTAATCAACGTTTCAGTACTGAGCTGACTGATCAATGCTCATTATGATCAATGCTTCAGTGCTAACCAGTCTGATAAACACTTCTGTCTGATCAATGCTTCAGTACAGACCCGTCTGATCAATGCTTCAGTACAGACCTGTCTTATCAGTGCTTCAGTACAGACCTGTCTGATAATGCTTCAGTTCAGACCTGTCCGATCAATGCTTCAGTGGTGATGTGCCTGATCATTGCTTCAGTTCAGGTGAGACTGACCAATGCTTCATTACTGATTTTTCTGATCAATGCATCATTCTGATTAAGGCTTCAGTACTGACCCACCGGAGCAATGTTTCAGTTTAATCAACGTTTCAGTACTGATCTGACTGATCAATGCTCAGTATGATCAATGCTTCAGTGCTGAACAGAATGAAAAATACTTCTGTCTGATCAATGCTTCATTACTGATCTGCCTGATCAATGCATCAGTACTGATGTGCCTGATCAATGCTTCAGTACTGATCTGCCTAATCAATGCTTCAGTACTGATCTGCCTAATCAATGCTTCAGTACTGATCTGCCTGATCAATGCTTCAATACTGATCTGCCTGATCAATTCTTCAGTACTGATCTGCCTGATCAATGCACAGTACTGATCTGCCTAATCAATGCTTCATTACTGATCTGCCTGATCAATGCTTCAGTACTGACCTGCCTTATCAATGCTTCAGTACTGATGTGCCTGATCAATGCTTCAGTACTGATGAGCCTGATCAATGCTTCAGTACTGATCTGCCTGATCAATGCTTCCAAACGGATCTGCTTGATCAATGCTTCAGTACTGATCTGCCTGATAAATGCTTCATTACTGATCAGCCTGATGAATGCGTAAGTACTGATCTGCATGATCAATGCTTCAGTACTGATCTGCCTGATCAATGCTTCTGCACTGAACTGTCTGATCAATGCTTCAGTACAGTCCTGTCTGATCAATGCTTCAGTACAGACCTGTCTGATCAATGCTTCATTATCGACCTGTCTGATAAATGCTTCAGTACTGACTTCTCCGATTAATGCTTCAGTAGTGTTCTGCCTGATCATTGCTTCAGTTCAGGTGAGACTGACCAATGTTTCATTACTGATTTTTCAGATCAATGCATCATTCTGATTTAGGCTTCAGTACTGACCCATCGGAGCAATGTTTCAGTTTAATCAACGTTTCAGTACTAATCTGACTGATCAATGCTCAGTATGATCAATGCTTCAGTGCTAAACAGTCTGAAAAATACTTCTGTCTGATCAATGCTTCATTACTGATCTGCCTGATCAATGCTTCAGTACTGATCTGCCTAATCAATGCTTCAGTACTGATCTGCCTGATCAATGCTTCAATACTGATCTGCCTGATCAATGCTTCAGTACTGATCTGCCTGATCAATGCACAGTACTGATCTGCCTAATCAATGCTTCCTTACTGATCTGCCTGATCAATGCTTCAGTATTGACCTGCCTTATCAACACTTCAGTACTGATGTGCCTGATCAATGCTTCAGTACTGATGTGCCTGATCAAAGCTTCAGTACTGATCTGCCTGATCAATGCTTCAGTACTGATCTGCCTGATCAATGCTTCAGTACTGATCTGCCTGATCAATGCTTCAGTACTGATCTGCCTGATCATTGCTTCAGTACTGATCTGCCTGATCAATGTTTCCAAACTGATCTGCCTGATAAATGCTTCATTACTGATCTCCATGATCAATGCCTCTATACTGAACTGTCTGATCAATTCTTCAGTACAGACCTGTCTGATCAATGCTTCAGTCCTGACCTGTCTGATAAATGCTTCAGTACAGACCTCTCCAATCCATGCTTCAGTAGTGATCGGCCTGATCATTGCTTCAGTTCAGGTGATACTGACCAATGCTTCATTACTGATTTTTCAGATCAATGCATCATTCTGATTAAGGCTTCAGTACTGACCCATCGGAGCAATATTTCAGTTTAATCAATGTTTCAGTACTAACCTGATTGATCAATGCTCAGTATGATCAATGCTTCAGTGCTAAACAGTCTGAAAAATACTTCTATCTGATCAATGCTTCATTACTGATCTGCCTGATCAATGCATCAGTACTGATCTGCCTGATCAATGCTTCAGTACTGATCTGCCTGATCAATGCTTCAGTACTGATCTGCCTGATCAATGCTTCAGTACTGATCTGCCTAATCAATGCTTCAGTACTGATCTGCCTGATCAATGCTTCAATACTGATCTGCCTGATCAATGCTTCAGTACTGATCTGCCTGATCAATGCACAGTACTGATCTGCCTAATCAATGCTTCATTACTGACCTGCCTTATCAATGCTTCAGTACTGATCTGCCTGATCAATGCTTCCAAATGGATCTGCTTGATCAATGCTTCCAAGCTGATCTGCTTGATCAATGCTTCAGTACTGATCTGCCTGATTTTTGCTTCAGTACTGATCAGCCTGATTAATGCTTCAGTACTGATCTGCATGATCAATGCTTCAGTATTGATCTGCCTGACCAATGCTTCAGCACTGAACTGTCTGATCAATGCTTCAGTACCGACCTATCTGATCAATGCTTCAGTACAGACCTGTCTGATCAATGCTTCATTATTGACCTGTCTGATAAATGCTTCAGTACTGACCCGTCCGATTAATGCTTCAGTAGTGTTCTGCCTGATCATTGCTTCAGTTCAGGTGAGACTGACCAATGTTTCATTACTGATTTTTCGGATCAATGCATCGTTCTGATTTAGGCTTCAGTACTGACCCATCGGAGCAATGTTTCAGTTTAATCAACGTTTCAGTACTGAGCTGACTGATCAATGCTCATTATGATCAATGCTTCAGTGCTAACCAGTCTGATAAACACTTCAGTCTGATCAATGCTTCAGTACAGACCCGTCTGATCAATGCTTCAGTACAGACCTGTCTGATCAATGCTTCAGTACAGACCTGTCTGATAATGCTTCAGTTCAGACCTGTCCGATTAATGCTTCAGTAGTGATGTGCCTGATCATTGCTTCAGTTCAGGTGAGACTGACCAATGCTTCATTACTGATTTTTCTGATCAATGCATCATTCTGATTAAGGCTTCAGTACTGACCCACCAGAGCAATGTTTCAGTTTAATCAACGTTTCAGTACTGATCTGACTGATCAATGCTCAGTATGATCAATGCTTCAGTGCTAAACAGTCTGAAAAATACTTCTGTCTGATCAATGCTTCATTACTGATCTGCCTGATCAATGCATCAGTACTGATCTGCCTGATCAATGCTTCAGTACTGATCTGCCTGATCAATGCTTCAGTACTGATCTGCCTGATCAATGCTTCAGTACTGATCTGCCTAATCAATGCTTCAGTACTGATCTGCCTGATCAATGCTTCAATACTGATCTGCCTGATCAATGCTTCAGTACTGATCTGCCTGATCAATGCACAGTACTGATCTGCCTAATCAATGCTTCCTTACTGATCTGCCTGATCAATGCTTCAGTATTGACCTGCCTTATCAACACTTCAGTACTGATGTGCCTGATCAATGTTTCAGTACTGATGTGCCTGATCAAAGCTTCAGTACTGATCTGCCTGATCAATGCTTCAGTACTGATCTGCCTGATCAATGCTTCAGTACTGATCTGCCTGATCAATGCTTCAGTACTGATCTGCCTGATCATTGCTTCAGTACTGATCTGCCTGATCAATGTTTCCAAACTGATCTGCCTGATAAATGCTTCAGTACTGATCTCCATGATCAATGCCTCTATACTGAACTGTCTGATCAATGCTTCAGTACAGACCTGTCTGATCAATGCTTCAGTCCTGACCTGTCTGATAAATGCTTCAGTACAGACCTCTCCAATCCATGCTTCAGTAGTGATCGGCCTGATCATTGCTTCAGTTCAGGTGATACTGACCAATGCTTCATTACTGATTTTTCAGATCAATGCATCATTCTGATTAAGGCTTCAGTACTGACCCATCGGAGCAATATTTCAGTTTAATCAATGTTTCAGTACTAACCTGATTGATCAATGCTCAGTATGATCAATGTTTCAGTGCTAAACAGTCTAAAAAATACTTCTGTCTGATCAATGCTTCATTACTGATCCGCCTGATCAATGCATCAGTACTGATCTGCCTGATCAATGCTTCAGTACTGATGTGCCTGATCAATGCTTCAGTACTGATCTGCCTGATCAATGCTTCAGTACTGATCAGCCTAATCAATGCTTCAGTACTGATCTGCCTGATCAATGCTTCAATACTGATCTGCCTGATCAATGCTTCAGTACTGATCTGCCTGATCAATGCACAGTACTGATCTGCCTAATCAATGCTTCATTACTGACCTGCCTTATCAATGCTTCAGTACTGATCTGCCTGATCAATGCTTCCAAATGGATCTGCTTGATCAATGCTTCCAAGCTGATCTGCTTGATCAATGCTTCAGTACTGATCTGCCTGATTTTTGCTTCAGTACTGATCAGCCTGATTAATGCTTCAGTACTGATCTGCATGATCAATGCTTCAGTATTGATCTGCCTGACCAATGCTTCAGCACTGAACTGTCTGATCAATGCTTCAGTACCGACCTATCTGATCAATGCTTCAGTACAGACCTGTCTGATCAATGCTTCATTATTGACCTGTCTGATAAATGCTTCAGTACTGACCCGTCCGATTAATGCTTTAGTAGTGTTCTGCCTGATCATTGCTTCAGTTCAGGTGAGACTGACCAATGTTTCATTACTGATTTTTCGGATCAATGCATCGTTCTGATTAAGGCTTCAGTACTGACACATCGGAGCAATGTTTCAGTTTAATCAACGTTTCAGTACTGAGCTGACTGATCAATGCTCATTATGATCAATGCTTCAGTTCTAACCAGTCTGATAAACACTTCAGTCTGATCAATGCTTCAGTACAGACCCGTCTGATCAATGCTTCAGTACAGACCTGTCTGATCAATGCTTCAGTACAGACCTGTCTGATAATGCTTCAGTTCAGACCTGTCCGATCAATGCTTCAGTAGTGATGTGCCTGATCATTGCTTCAGTTCAGGTGAGACTGACCAATGCTTCATTACTGATTTTTCTGATCAATGCATCATTCTGATTAAGGCTTCAGTACTGACCCACCAGAGCAATGCTTCAGTTTAATCAACGTTTCAGTACTGATCTGACTGATCAATGCTCAGTATGATCAATGCTTCAGTGCTAAACAGTCTGAAAAATACTTCTGCCTGATCAATGCTTCATTACTGATCTGCCTGATCAATGCTTCAGTACTGATCTGCCTAATCAATGCTTCAGTACTGATCTGCCTGATCAATGCTTCAATACTGATCTGCCTGATCAATGCTTCAGTACTGATCTGCCTGATCAATGCACAGTACTGATCTGCCTAATCAATGCTTCCTTACTGATCTGCCTGATCAATGCTTCAGTATTGACCTGCCTTATCAACACTTCAGTACTGATGTGCCTGATCAATGTTTCAGTACTGATGTGCCTGATCAAAGCTTCAGTACTGATCTGCCTGATCAATGCTTCAGTACTGATCTGCCTGATCAATGCTTCAGTACTGATCTGCCTGATCAATGCTTCAGTACTGATCTGCCTGATCATTGCTTCAGTACTGATCTGCCTGATCAATGTTTCCAAACTGATCTGCCTGATAAATGCTTCAGTACTGATCTCCATGATCAATGCCTCTATACTGAACTGTCTGATCAATGCTTCAGTACAGACCTGTCTGATCAATGCTTCAGTCCTGACCTGTCTGATAAATGCTTCAGTACAGACCTCTCCAATCCATGCTTCAGTAGTGATCGGCCTGATCATTGCTTCAGTTCAGGTGATACTGACCAATGCTTCATTACTGATTTTTCAGATCAATGCATCATTCTGATTAAGGCTTCAGTACTGACCCATCGGAGCAATATTTCAGTTTAATCAATGTTTCAGTACTAACCTGATTGATCAATGCTCAGTATGATCAATGTTTCAGTGCTAAACAGTCTGAAAAATACTTCTGTCTGATCAATGCTTCATTACTGATCTGCCTGATCAATGCATCAGTACTGATCTGCCTGATCAATGCTTCAGTACTGATCTGCCTGATCAATGCTTCAGTACTGATCTGCCTGATCAATGCTTCAGTACTGATCAGCCTAATCAATGCTTCAGTACTGATCTGCCTGATCAATGCTTCAATACTGATCTGCCTGATCAATGCTTCAGTACTGATCTGCCTGATCAATGCACAGTACTGATCTGCCTAATCAATGCTTCATTACTGACCTGCCTTATCAATGCTTCAGTACTGATCTGCCTGATTTTTGCTTCAGTACTGATCAGCCTGATTAATGCTTCAGTACTGATCTGCATGATCAATGCTTCAGTATTGATCTGCCTGACCAATGCTTCAGCACTGAACTGTCTGATCAATGCTTCAGTACCGACCTATCTGATCAATGCTTCAGTACAGACCTGTCTGATCAATGCTTCATTATTGACCTGTCTGATAAATGCTTCAGTACTGACCCGTCCGATTAATGCTTCAGTAGTGTTCTGCCTGATCATTGCTTCAGTTCAGGTGAGACTGACCAATGTTTCATTACTGATTTTTCGGATCAATGCATCGTTCTGATTAAGGCTTCAGTACTGACACATCGGAGCAATGTTTCAGTTTAATCAACGTTTCAGTACTGAGCTGACTGATCAATGCTCATTATGATCAATGCTTCAGTGCTAACCAGTCTGATAAACACTTCAGTCTGATCAATGCTTCAGTACAGACCCGTCTGATCAATGCTTCAGTACAGACCTGTCTGATCAATGCTTCAGTACAGACCTGTCTGATAATGCTTCAGTTCAGACCTGTCCGATCAATGCTTCAGTAGTGATGTGCCTGATCATTGCTTCAGTTCAGGTGAGACTGACCAATGCTTCATTACTGATTTTTCTGATCAATGCATCATTCTGATTAAGGCTTCAGTACTGACCCACCAGAGCAATGTTTCAGTTTAATCAACGTTTCAGTACTGATCTGACTGATCAATGCTCAGTATGATCAATGCTTCAGTGCTAAACAGTCTGAAAAATACTTCTGTCTGATCAATGCTTCATTACTGATCTGCCTGATCAATGCATCAGTACTGATCTGCCTGATCAATGCTTCAGTACTGATCTGCCTGATCAATGCTTCAGTACTGATCTGCCTGATCAATGCTTCAGTACTGATCTGCCTAATCAATGCTTCAGTACTGATCTGCCTTATCAATGCTTCAATACTGATCTGCCTGATCAATTCTTCAGTACTGATCTGCCTGATCAATGCACAGTACTGATCTGCCTAATCAATGCTTCATTACTGATCTGCCTGATCAATGCTTCAGTACTGACCTGCCTTATCAATGCTTCAGTACTGATGTGCCTGATCAATGCTTCAGTACTGATGAGCCTGATCAATGCTTCAGTACTGATGTGCCTGATCAATGCTTCCAAACGGATCTGCTTGATCAATGCTTCAGTACTGATCTGCCTGATAAATGCTTCATTACTGATCAGCCTGATCAATGCTTCAGTACTGATCTGCATGATCAATGCTTCAGTACTGATCTGCCTGACCAATGCTTCAGCACTGAACTGTCTGATCAATGCTTCAATACAGTCCTGTCTGATCAATGCTTCAGTACAGACCTGTCTGATCAATGCTTCATTGTCGACCTGTCTGATAAATGCTTCAGTACTGACCTGTCCGATTAATGCTTCAGTAGTGTTCTGCCTGATCATTGCTTCAGTTCAGGTGAGACTGACCAATGTTTCATTACTGATTTTTCAGATCAATGCATCATTCTGATTTAGGCTTCAGTACTGACCCATCGGAGCAATGTTTCAGTTTAATCAACGTTTCAGTACTGATCTGACTGATCAATGCTCATTATGATCAATGCTTCAGTGCTAACCAGTCTGATAAACACTTCTGTCTGATTAATGCTTCAGTACGGATCTGCCTGATCAATGCTTCAGTACGGATCTGCCTGATCAATGCTTCAGTACTGCTCTGCCTGATCAATGCTTCAGTTCTGATCAGCCTGATCAATGCTTCAGTACTGATCTGCCAAATCATTGCTTCAGTACTGATGTGCCTGATAAATGCTTCAGTACTGATCTGCCTATTCAATGCTTCAGTACCTATCAGCCTGATCAATGCTTCAGTACTGATCTACCTGATCAATGCTTCAGTACTGATCTGCCTGATCAATGCTTCAGTACTGATGTGCCTGATCAATGCTTCAGTACTGATGTGCCTGATCAAAGCTTCAGTACTGATCTGCCTGATCAATGCTTCAGTACTGATGTGCCTGATCAATGCTTCTGTACTGATCTGCCTGATCAATGCTTCAGTACTGATCTGCCTGATCAATGCTTCAGTACTAATCTGCCTGATCAATGTTTCCAAACTGATCTGCCTGATAAATGCTTCAGTACTGATCTCCATGATCAATGCCTCTATACTGAACTGTCTGATCAATGCTTCAGTACAGACCTGTCTGATCAATGCTTCATTATTGACCTGTCTGATAAATGCTTCAGTACTGACCCGTCCGATTAATGCTTCAGTAGTGTTCTGCCTGATCATTGCTTCAGTTCAGGTGAGACTGACCAATGTTTCATTACTGATTTTTCGGATCAATGCATCATTCTGATTTAGGCTTCAGTACTGACCCATCGGAGCAATGTTTCAGTTTAATCAACGTTTCAGTACTGAGCTGACTGATCAATGCTCATTCTGATCAATGCTTCAGTGCTAACCAGTCTGATAAACACTTCTGTCTGATCAATGCTTCAGTACAGACCCGTCTGATCAATGCTTCAGTACAGACCTGTCTTATCAGTGCTTCAGTACAGACCTGTCTGATAATGCTTCAGTTCAGACCTGTCCGATCAATGCTTCAGTGGTGATGTACCTGATCATTGCTTCAGTTCAGGTGAGACTGACCAATGTTTCATTACTGATTTTTCGGATCAATGCATCATTCTGATTTAGGCTTCAGTACTGACCCATCGGAGCAATGTTTCAGTTTAATCAACGTTTCAGTACTGAGCTGACTGATCAATGCTCATTATGATCAATGCTTCAGTGCTAACCAGTCTGATAAACACTTCTGTCTGATCAATGCTTCAGTACAGACCCGTCTGATCAATGCTTCAGTACAGACCTGTCTTATCAGTGCTTCAGTACAGACCTGTCTGATAATGCTTCAGTTCAGACCTGTCCGATCAATGCTTCAGTGGTGATGTGCCTGATCATTGCTTCAGTTCAGGTGAGACTGACCAATGCTTCATTACTGATTTTTCTGATCAATGCATCATTCTGATTAAGGCTTCAGTACTGACCCACCGGAGCAATGTTTCAGTTTAATCAACGTTTCAGTACTGATCTGACTGATCAATGCTCAGTATGATCAATGCTTCAGTGCTGAACAGAATGAAAAATACTTCTGTCTGATCAATGCTTCATTACTGATCTGCCTGATCAATGCATCAGTACTGATGTGCCTGATCAATGCTTCCAAACGGATCTGCTTGATCAATGCTTCAGTACTGATCTGCCTGATAAATGCTTCATTACTGATCAGCCTGATCAATGCTTCAGTACTGATCTGCATGATCAATGCTTCAGTACTGATCTGCCTGACCAATGCTTCAGCACTGAACTGTCTGATCAATGCTTCAGTACAGTCCTGTCTGATCAATGCTTCAGTACAGACCTGTCTGATCAATGCTTCATTGTCAACCTGTCTGATAAATGCTTCAGTACTGACCTGTCCGATTAATGCTTCAGTAGTGTTCTGCCTGATCATTGCTTCAGTTCAGGTGAGACTGACCAATGTTTCATTACTGATTTTTCAGATCAATGCATCATTCTGATTTAGGCTTCAGTACTGACCCATCGGAGCAATGTTTCAGTTTAATCAACGTTTCAGTACTGATCTGACTGATCAATGCTCATTATGATCAATGCTTCAGTGCTAACCAGTCTGATAACATCTTCTGTCTGATTAATGCTTCAGTACGGATCTGCCTGATCAATGCTTCAGTACGGATCTGCCTGATCAATGCTTCAGTACTGCTCTGCCTGATCAATGCTTCAGTTCTGATCAGCCTGATCAATGCTTCAGTACTGATCTGCCAAATCATTGCTTCAGTACTGATGTGCCTGATAAATGCTTCAGTACTGATCTGCCTATTCAATGCTTCAGTACCTATCAGCCTGATCAATGCTTCAGTACTGATCTACCTGATCAATGCTTCAGTACTGATCTGCCTGATCAATGCTTCAGTACTGATGTGCCTGATCAATGCTTCAGTACTGATGTGCCTGATCAAAGCTTCAGTACTGATCTGCCTGATCAATGCTTCAGTACTGATGTGCCTGATCAATGCTTCTGTACTGATCTGCCTGATCAATGCTTCAGTACTGATCTGCCTGATCAATGCTTCAGTACTAATCTGCCTGATCAATGTTTCCAAACTGATCTGCCTGATAAATGCTTCAGTACTGATCTCCATGATCAATGCCTCTATACTGAACTGTCTGATCAATGCTTCAGTACAGACCTGTCTGATCAATGCTTCATTATTGACCTGTCTGATAAATGCTTCAGTACTGACCCGTCCGATTAATGCTTCAGTAGTGTTCTGCCTGATCATTGCTTCAGTTCAGGTGAGACTGACCAATGTTTCATTACTGATTTTTCGGATCAATGCATCATTCTGATTTAGGCTTCAGTACTGACCCATCGGAGCAATGTTTCAGTTTAATCAACGTTTCAGTACTGAGCTGACTGATCAATGCTCATTCTGATCAATGCTTCAGTGCTAACCAGTCTGATAAACACTTCTGTCTGATCAATGCTTCAGTACAGACCCGTCTGATCAATGCTTCAGTACAGACCTGTCTTATCAGTGCTTCAGTACAGACCTGTCTGATAATGCTTCAGTTCAGACCTGTCCGATCAATGCTTCAGTGGTGATGTACCTGATCATTGCTTCAGTTCAGGTGAGACTGACCAATGTTTCATTACTGATTTTTCGGATCAATGCATCATTCTGATTTAGGCTTCAGTACTGACCCATCGGAGCAATGTTTCAGTTTAATCAACGTTTCAGTACTGAGCTGACTGATCAATGCTCATTATGATCAATGCTTCAGTGCTAACCAGTCTGATAAACACTTCTGTCTGATCAATGCTTCAGTACAGACCCGTCTGATCAATGCTTCAGTACAGACCTGTCTTATCAGTGCTTCAGTACAGACCTGTCTGATAATGCTTCAGTTCAGACCTGTCCGATCAATGCTTCAGTGGTGATGTGCCTGATCATTGCTTCAGTTCAGGTGAGACTGACCAATGCTTCATTACTGATTTTTCTGATCAATGCATCATTCTGATTAAGGCTTCAGTACTGACCCACCGGAGCAATGTTTCAGTTTAATCAACGTTTCAGTACTGATCTGACTGATCAATGCTCAGTATGATCAATGCTTCAGTGCTGAACAGAATGAAAAATACTTCTGTCTGATCAATGCTTCATTACTGATCTGCCTGATCAATGCATCAGTACTGATGTGCCTGATCAATGCTTCAGTACTGATCTGCCTAATCAATGCTTCAGTACTGATCTGCCTAATCAATGCTTCAGTACTGATCTGCCTGATCAATGCTTCAATACTGATCTGCCTGATCAATTCTTCAGTACTGATCTGCCTGATCAATGCACAGTACTGATCTGCCTAATCAATGCTTCATTACTGATCTGCCTGATCAATGCTTCAGTACTGACCTGCCTTATCAATGCTTCAGTACTGATGTGCCTGATCAATGCTTCAGTACTGATGAGCCTGATCAATGCTTCAGTACTGATCTGCCTGATCAATGCTTCCAAATGGATCTGCTTGATCAATGCTTCAGTACTGATCTGCCTGATAAATGCTTCATTACTGATCAGCCTGATGAATGCGTAAGTACTGATCTGCATGATCAATGCTTCAGTACTGATCTGCCTGATCAATGCTTCTGCACTGAACTGTCTGATCAATGCTTCAGTACAGTCCTGTCTGATCAATGCTTCAGTACAGACCTGTCTGATCAATGCTTCATTATCGACCTGTCTGATAAATGCTTCAGTACTGACTTCTCCGATTAATGCTTCAGCAGTGTTCTGCCTGATCATTGCTTCAGTTCAGGTGAGACTGACCAATGTTTCATTACTGATTTTTCAGATCAATGCATCATTCTGATTTAGGCTTCAGTACTGACCCATCGGAGCAATGTTTCAGTTTAATCAACGTTTCAGTACTAATCTGACTGATCAATGCTCAGTATGATCAATGCTTCAGTGCTAAACAGTCTGAAAAATACTTCTGTCTGATCAATGCTTCATTACTGATCTGCCTGATCAGTGCATCAGTACTGATCTGCCTGATCAATGCTTCAGTACTGATCTGCCTGATCAATGCTTCAGTACTGATCTGCCTAATCAATGCTTCAGTACTGATCTGCCTGATCAATGCTTCAATACTGATCTGCCTGATCAATGCTTCAGTACTGATCTGCCTGATCAATGCACAGTACTGATCTGCCTAATCAATGCTTCCTTACTGATCTGCCTGATCAATGCTTCAGTATTGACCTGCCTTATCAACACTTCAGTACTGATGTGCCTGATCAATGTTTCAGTACTGATGTGCCTGATCAAAGCTTCAGTACTGATCTGCCTGATCAATGCTTCAGTACTGATCTGCCTGATCAATGCTTCAGTACTGATCTGCCTGATCAATGCTTCAGTACTGATCTGCCTGATCATTGCTTCAGTACTGATCTGCCTGATCAATGTTTCCAAACTGATCTGCCTGATAAATGCTTCAGTACTGATCTCCATGATCAATGCCTCTATACTGAACTGTCTGATCAATGCTTCAGTACAGACCTGTCTGATCAATGCTTCAGTCCTGACCTGTCTGATAAATGCTTCAGTACAGACCTCTCCAATCCATGCTTCAGTAGTGATCGGCCTGATCATTGCTTCAGTTCAGGTGATACTGACCAATGCTTCATTACTGATTTTTCAGATCAATGCATCATTCTGATTAAGGCTTCCGTACTGACCCATCGGAGCAATATTTCAGTTTAATCAATGTTTCAGTACTAACCTGATTGATCAATGCTCAGTATGATCAATGTTTCAGTGCTAAACAGTCTAAAAAATACTTCTGTCTGATCAATGCTTCATTACTGATCTGCCTGATCAATGCATCAGTACTGATCTGCCTGATCAATGCTTCAGTACTGATGTGCCTGATCAATGCTTCAGTACTGATCTGCCTGATCAATGCTTCAGTACTGATCAGCCTAATCAATGCTTCAGTACTGATCTGCCTGATCAATGCACAGTACTGATCTGCCTAATCAATGCTTCATTACTGACCTGCCTTATCAATGCTTCAGTACTGATCTGCCTGATCAATGCTTCCAAATGGATCTGCTTGATCAATGCTTCCAAGCTGATCTGCTTGATCAATGCTTCAGTACTGATCTGCCTGATTTTTGCTTCAGTACTGATCAGCCTGATTAATGCTTCAGTACTGATCTGCATGATCAATGCTTCAGTATTGATCTGCCTGACCAATGCTTCAGCACTGAACTGTCTGATCAATGCTTCAGTACCGACCTATCTGATCAATGCTTCAGTACAGACCTGTCTGATCAATGCTTCATTATTGACCTGTCTGATAAATGCTTCAGTACTGACCCGTCCGATTAATGCTTCAGTAGTGTTCTGCCTGATCATTGCTTCAGTTCAGGTGAGACTGACCAATGTTTCATTACTGATTTTTCGGATCAATGCATCGTTCTGATTAAGGCTTCAGTACTGACACATCGGAGCAATGTTTCAGTTTAATCAACGTTTCAGTACTGAGCTGACTGATCAATGCTCATTCTGATCAATGCTTCAGTGCTAACCAGTCTGATAAACACTTCAGTCTGATCAATGCTTCAGTACAGACCCGTCTGATCAATGCTTCAGTACAGACCTGTCTGATCAATGCTTCAGTACAGACCTGTCTGATAATGCTTCAGTTCAGACCTGTCCGATCAATGCTTCAGTAGTGATGTGCCTGATCATTGCTTCAGTTCAGGTGAGACTGACCAATGCTTCATTACTGATTTTTCTGATCAATGCATCATTCTGATTAAGGCTTCAGTACTGACCCACCAGAGCAATGTTTCAGTTTAATCAACGTTTCAGTACTGATCTGACTGATCAATGCTCAGTATGATCAATGCTTCAGTGCTAAACAGTCTGAAAAATACTTCTGTCTGATCAATGCTTCATTACTGATCTGCCTGATCAATGCATCAGTACTGATCTGCCTGATCAATGCTTCAGTACTGATCTGCCTGATCAATGCTTCAGTACTGATCTGCCTAATCAATGCTTCAGTACTGATCTGCCTTATCAATGCTTCAATACTGATCTGCCTGATCAATTCTTCAGTACTGATCTGCCTGATCAATGCACAGTACTGATCTGCCTAATCAATGCTTCATTACTGATCTGCCTGATCAATGCTTCAGTACTGACCTGCCTTATCAATGCTTCAGTACTGATGTGCCTGATCAATGCTTCAGTACTGATGAGCCTGATCAATGCTTCAGTACTGATGTGCCTGATCAATGCTTCATTACTGATCAGCCTGATCAATGCTTCAGTACTGATCTGCATGATCAATGCTTCAGTACTGATCTGCCTGACCAATGCTTCAGCACTGAACTGTCTGATCAATGCTTCAGTACAGTCCTGTCTGATCAATGCTTCAGTACAGACCTGTCTGATCAATGCTTCATTGTCAACCTGTCTGATAAATGCTTCATTACTGACCTGTCCGATTAATGCTTCAGTAGTGTTCTGCCTGATCATTGCTTCAGTTCAGGTGAGACTGACCAATGTTTCATTACTGATTTTTCAGATCAATGCATCATTCTGATTTAGGCTTCAGTACTGACCCATCGGAGCAATGTTTCAGTTTAATCAACGTTTCAGTACTGATCTGACTGATCAATGCTCATTATGATCAATGCTTCAGTGCTAACCAGTCTGATAACATCTTCTGTCTGATTAATGCTTCAGTACGGATCTGCCTGATCAATGCTTCAGTACGGATCTGCCTGATCAATGCTTCAGTACTGCTCTGCCTGATCAATGCTTCAGTTCTGATCAGCCTGATCAATGCTTCAGTACTGATCTGCCAAATCATTGCTTCAGTACTGATGTGCCTGATAAATGCTTCAGTACTGATCTGCCTATTCAATGCTTCAGTACCTATCAGCCTGATCAATGCTTCAGTACTGATCTACCTGATCAATGCTTCAGTACTGATCTGCCTGATCAATGCTTCAGTACTGATGTGCCTGATCAATGCTTCAGTACTGATGTGCCTGATCAAAGCTTCAGTACTGATCTGCCTGATCAATGCTTCAGTACTGATGTGCCTGATCAATGCTTCTGTACTGATCTGCCTGATCAATGCTTCAGTACTGATCTGCCTGATCAATGCTTCAGTACTAATCTGCCTGATCAATGTTTCCAAACTGATCTGCCTGATAAATGCTTCAGTACTGATCTCCATGATCAATGCCTCTATACTGAACTGTCTGATCAATGCTTCAGTACAGACCTGTCTGATCAATGCTTCATTATTGACCTGTCTGATAAATGCTTCAGTACTGACCCGTCCGATTAATGCTTCAGTAGTGTTCTGCCTGATCATTGCTTCAGTTCAGGTGAGACTGACCAATGTTTCATTACTGATTTTTCGGATCAATGCATCATTCTGATTTAGGCTTCAGTACTGACCCATCGGAGCAATGTTTCAGTTTAACCAACGTTTCAGTACTGAGCTGACTGATCAATGCTCATTCTGATCAATGCTTCAGTGCTAACCAGTCTGATAAACACTTCTGTCTGATCAATGCTTCAGTACAGACCCGTCTGATCAATGCTTCAGTACAGACCTGTCTTATCAGTGCTTCAGTACAGACCTGTCTGATAATGCTTCAGTTCAGACCTGTCCGATCAATGCTTCAGTGGTGATGTACCTGATCATTGCTTCAGTTCAGGTGAGACTGACCAACGTTTCATTACTGATTTTTCGGATCAATGCATCATTCTGATTTAGGCTTCAGTACTGACCCATCGGAGCAATGTTTCAGTTTAATCAACGTTTCAGTACTGAGCTGACTGATCAATGCTCATTATGATCAATGCTTCAGTGCTAACCAGTCTGATAAACACTTCTGTCTGATCAATGCTTCAGTACAGACCCGTCTGATCAATGCTTCAGTACAGACCTGTCTTATCAGTGCTTCAGTACAGACCTGTCTGATAATGCTTCAGTTCAGACCTGTCCGATCAATGCTTCAGTGGTGATGTGCCTGATCATTGCTTCAGTTCAGGTGAGACTGACCAATGCTTCATTACTGATTTTTCTGATCAATGCATCATTCTGATTAAGGCTTCAGTACTGACCCACCGGAGCAATGTTTCAGTTTAATCAACGTTTCAGTACTGATCTGACTGATCAATGCTCAGTATGATCAATGCTTCAGTGCTGAACAGAATGAAAAATACTTCTGTCTGATCAATGCTTCATTACTGATCTGCCTGATCAATGCATCAGTACTGATGTGCCTGATCAATGCTTCAGTACTGATCTGCCTAATCAATGCTTCAGTACTGATCTGCCTAATCAATGCTTCAGTACTGATCTGCCTGATCAATGCTTCAATACTGATCTGCCTGATCAATTCTTCAGTACTGATCTGCCTGATCAATGCACAGTACTGATCTGCCTAATCAATGCTTCATTACTGATCTGCCTGATCAATGCTTCAGTACTGACCTGCCTTATCAATGCTTCAGTACTGATGTGCCTGATCAATGCTTCAGTACTGATGAGCCTGATCAATGCTTCAGTACTGATCTGCCTGATCAATGCTTCCAAACGGATCTGCTTGATCAATGCTTCAGTACTGATCTGCCTGATAAATGCTTCATTACTGATCAGCCTGATGAATGCGTAAGTACTGATCTGCATGATCAATGCTTCAGTACTGATCTGCCTGATCAATGCTTCTGCACTGAACTGTCTGATCAATGCTTCAGTACAGTCCTGTCTGATCAATGCTTCAGTACAGACCTGTCTGATCAATGCTTCATTATCGACCTGTCTGATAAATGCTTCAGTACTGACTTCTCCGATTAATGCTTCAGTAGTGTTCTGCCTGATCATTGCTTCAGTTCAGGTGAGACTGACCAATGTTTCATTACTGATTTTTCAGATCAATGCATCATTCTGATTTAGGCTTCAGTACTGACCCATCGGAGCAATGTTTCAGGTTAATCAACGTTTCAGTACTGAGCTGACTGATCAATGCTCATTATGATCAATGCTTCAGTGCTAACCAGTCTGATAAACACTTCTGTCTGATCAATGCTTCAGTACGGATCTGCCTGATCAATGGTACAGTACGGATCTGCCTGATCAATGCTTCAGTACGGATCTGCCTGATCAATGCTTCAGTTCTGATCAGCCTGATCAATGCTACAGTACTGATGTGCCTGATCATTGCTTCAGTACTGATGTGCCTATTCAATGCTTCAGTACCTATCAGCCTGATCAATGCTTCAGTACTGATCTACCTGATCAATGCTTCAGTACTGATCTGCCTGATCAATGCTTCAGTACTGCTCTGCCTGATCAATGCTTCAGTACTGATGTGCCTGATCAAAGCTTCAGTACTGATCTGCCTGATCAATGCTTCAGTACTGATGTGCCTGATCAATGCTTCTGTACTGATCTGCCTGATCAATGCTTCAGTACTGATCTGCCTGATCAATGCTTCAGTACTGATCTGCCTGATCAATGTTTCCAAACTGATCTGCCTGATAAATGCTTCAGTACTGATCTCCATGATCAATGCCTCTATACTGAACTGTCTGATCAATGCTTCAGTACAGACCTGTCTGATCAATGCTTCAGTACTGACCTGTCTGATAAATGCTTCAGTACAGACCTGTCCACTCCATGCTTCAGTAGTGATCGGCCTGATCTTTGCTTCAGTTCAGGTGAGACTGACCAATGCTTCATTACTGATTTTTCAGATCAATGCATCATTCTGATTAAGGCTTCAGTACTGACCCATCGGAGCAATATTTCAGTTTAATCAATGTTTCAGTACTAACCTGATTGATCAATGCTCAGTATTATCAATGCTTCATTGCTAACCAGTCTGTTAAATACTTCTG
The DNA here is from genome assembly GCF_017639515.1 of Carcharodon carcharias. Classification (NCBI taxonomy): domain Eukaryota; kingdom Metazoa; phylum Chordata; class Chondrichthyes; order Lamniformes; family Lamnidae; genus Carcharodon; species Carcharodon carcharias. The sequence goes on from NC_054485.1 coordinate 77,734,399, forward strand.
TCTGATCAATGCTTCAGTAATGATGTGCCTGATCAATGCTTCAGTACTGATCTGCCTGATCAAATCTTCAGTACTGATCTGCCTGATCAAAGCTTCAGTACTGATCTGCCTGGTCAAAGCTTCAGTACTGATCTGCCTGATCAAAGCTTCAGTACTGATCTGCCTGATCAATGCTTCAGTACTGATCTGCCAGATCAATGCTTCAGTACTGATCTGCCGTATCAATGCTTCAGTGCTGATCTGCCTGATCATTGCTTCAATACTGATCTGCCTGATCAAAGCTTCAGTACTGATGTGCCTGATCAATGTTTCAGTACTGATGTGCCTGATCAATGCTTCAGTACTGATCTGCCTGATCAATGCTTCAGTACTGATCTGCCTGATCATTGCATCAGTACTGATCTGCCTGATCAAAGCTTCAGTACTGATCTGCCTGATCAATGCTTCAGTACCGATCTGCCTGATCAAAGCTTCAGTACCGATCTGCCTGATCAATGCTTCAGTACTGATCTGCCTGATCAATGCTTCAGCACTGATCTGCCTGATCAATGCTTCAGCACTGAACTGTCTGATCAATGCTTCAGTACAGACCTGTCTGATCAATGCTTCAGTACACACCTGTCTGATCAATGCTTCAGTACAGACCTGTCCGATCAATGTTTCAGTAGTGATCTGCCTGATCATTGCTTCAGTTCTGGAGAGACTGACCAATGCTTCATTGCTGATTTTTCTGATCAATGCATCATTCTGATTAAGGCTTCAGTACTGACCAGTCAGAGCAAAGTTTCAGTTTAATCAACGTTTCAGTACTGATCTGCCTGATCAATGCTTCAGCGATGAACTGTCAAATCAATGCTCCAGTACAAACCTGTCTAATCAATGCTTCAGTATAGACCTGTCTGATCAAAGCTTCATTACTGACCTGTCTGATAAATGCTTCAGTACAGACCTGTCCGATTTGTGCTTCAGTACTGTTCTGCCTGATCATTGCTTCAGTTCAGCTGAGACTGACCAATGCTTCATTACTGATTTTTCAGATCAATGCATCATTCTGATTAAGGCTTCAGTACTGACCCATCGGAGCAATGTTTCAGTTTAATCAACGTTTCAGTACTGACCTGACTGATCAATGCTCATTATGAACAATGCTTCAGTGCTAACCAGTCTGATAAACACTTCTGTCTGATCAATGCTTCAGTACTGATCTGCCTGATCAATGCTTCAGTACTGATCTGCCTGATCAATGCTTCAGTTCTGATCTGCCTGATCAATGCTTCAGTACGGATCTTCTGATCAATGCTTCAGTACGTATCTGCCTGATCAATGATTCAGTACGGATCTGCCTGATCAATGCTTCATTACTGATCAGCCTGATCAATGCCTCAGTACTGATGTGCTTGATCAATGCTTCAGTACTGATGTGCCTGATCAATGCTTCAGTTCTGATCTGCCTGATCAATGCTTCAGTACTGATCTGCCTGATCAATGCTTCAGTACTGATCTTCCTTATCAATTCTTCAGTACTGATCTGCCTGATCAATGCTTCAGTACTGATCTGCCTGATGAATGCTTCTGTACTGATCTGCCTGATCAATGCTTCCAAACTGTTCTGCTTGATCAATGCTTCCAAACTGATCTGCCTGATAAATGCTTCAGTACTGATCAGCCTGATCAATGCTTCAGTTCTGATCTGCATGATCAATGCTTCTGTACTGAACTTTCTAATCAATGCTTCAGGACAGACCTGTCTGATCAATGCTTCAGTACTGACCTGTCTGATAAATGCTTCAGTACAGAGCTGGCCGATCCATGCTTCAGTAGTGATCTGCCTGATCATTGCTTCAGTTCTGGAGAGACTGACCAATGATTCATTGCTGATTTTTCTGATCAATGCATCATTCTGATTAAGGCTTCAGTACTGACCAGTCAGAGCAAAGTTTCAGTTTAATCAACGTTTCAGTACTGATCTGCCTGATCAATGCTTCAGCGATGAACTGTCAAATCAATGCTCCAGTACAAACCTGTCTAATCAATGCTTCAGTACAGACCTGTCTGATCAAAGCTTCATTACTGACCTGTCTGATAAATGCTTCAGTACAGACCTGTCCGATTTTGCTTCAGTACTGTTCTGCCTGATCATTGCTTCAGTTCAGCTGAGACTGACCAATGCTTCATTACTGATTTTTCAGATCAATGCATCATTCTGATTAAGGCTTCAGTACTGACCCATCGGAGCAATGTTTCAGTTTAATCAACGTTTCAGTACTGACCTGACTGATCAATGCTCATTATGAACAATGTTTCAGTGCTAACCAGTCTGATAAACACTTCTGTCTGATCAATGCTTCAGTACTGATCTGCCTGATCAATGCTTCAGTACTGATCTGCCTGATCAATGCTTCAGTTCTGATCTGCCTGATCAATGCTTCAGTACGGATCTTCTGATCAATGCTTCAGTACGTATCTGCCTGATCAATGATTCAGTACGGATCTGCCTGATCAATGCTTCATTACTGATCAGCCTGATCAATGCCTCAGTACTGATGTGCTTGATCATTGCTTCAGTACTGATGTGCCTGATCAATGCTTCAGTTCTGATCTGCCTGATCAATGCTTCAGTACTGATCTGCCTGATCAATGCTTCAGTACTGATCTTCCTTATCAATTCTTCAGTACTGATCTGCCTGATCAATGCTTCCAAACTGATCTGCTTGATCAATGCTTCCAAACTGATCTGCCTGATAAATGCTTCAGTACTGATCAGCCTGATCAATGCTTCAGTTCTGATCTGCATGATCAATGCTTCTGTACTGAACTTTCTAATCAATGCTTCAGGACAGACCTGTCTGATCAATGCTTCAGTACTGACCTGTCTGATAAATGCTTCAGTACAGAGCTGGCCGATCCATGCTTCAGTAGTGATCTGCCTGATCATTGCTTCAGTTCAGGTGAGACTGACCAATGCTTCATTACTGATTTTTCAGATCAATGCATCATTCTGATTAAGGCTTCAGTACTGACCCATCGGAGCAATGTTTCAGTTTAATCAACGTTTCAGTACTGACCTGACTGATCATTGCTCAGTATGATCAATGCTTCAATGCTAACCAGTCTGATAAACACTTCTGTCTGATCAATGCTTCAGTACTGATCTGCCTGATCAATGCATCAGTTCTGATCTGCCTGATCAATGCTTCAGTACTGTTCTGCCTGATCAATGCTTCAGTACGGATCTGCCTGATCAATGCTTCAGTACGGATCTGCCTGATCAATGCTTCAGTACGTTTCTGCCTGATCAATGCTTCAGTACGGATCTGCCTGATCAATGCTTCAGTACTGATCAGCCTGATCAATGCTTCAGTAACGATGTGCCTGATCAATGCTTCAGTACTGATGTGCCTGATCAATGCTTCATTACTGATGTGCCTGATCAATGCTTCAGTACTGATCTGCCTGATCAATGCTTCAGTCCTGACCTGTCTGATCAATGCTTCAGTCCTGACTTGTCTGATCAATGCTTCAGTCCGCACCTGTCTGATCAATGCTTCAGTCCGGACCGGTCTGATCAATGCTTCAAACCGGACCTGTCTGATCAATGCTTCAGTCCGTATCTGTCTGATCAAAGTTTCACTCCGGACCTGTGTAATCAATGCTTCAGTCCGGACCTGTCTGTTCAATGCTTCAGTGCGGACCTGTCTGATCAATGCTTCAGTCCGGACATGTCTGATCAATGCTTCAGTCCGGACCTGTCTGATCAATGCTTCAGTCCGGATCTGTCTGATCAATGCTTCAGACCGGACATGTCTGATCAATGCTTCAGTCCGGACCTGTCTGATCAATGCCTCAGTACGGATCTGCCTGATCAATGCTTCAGTACTGATCTGCCTGATCAATGCTTCAGTACTGATGTGCCTGATCAATGCTTCATTACTGATGTGCCTGATCAATGCTTCAGTACTGATCTGCCTGATCAATGCTTCAGTCCTGACCTGTCTGATCAATGCTTCAGTCCGGACCTGTCTGATCAATGCTTCAGTCCGGACCTGTCTGATCAATGCTTCAGTCCGCACCTGTCTGATCAATGCTTCAGTCCGGACCTGTCTGATCAATGCTTCAATCCGGACCTGTCTGATCAATCCTTCAGTCCGTATCTGTCTGATCATAGCTTCACTCCGGACCTGTGTAATCAATGCTTCAGTCCGGACCTGTCTGTTCAATGCTTCAGTGCGGACCTGTCTGATCAATGCTTCAGTCCGGACATGTCTGATCAATGCTTCAGTCTGGACCTGTCTGATCAATGCTTCAGTCCAGACATGTCTGATCAATGCTTCAGTCCGGACCTGTCTGATCAATGCTTCAGTCCGGACCTCACTGATCAATGCTTCAGTCCTGACCTGTCTGATCAATTCTTCATTCCGGACCTGTCTGATGAATGCCTCAGTCCGGACCTGTCTGATCAATGCTTCAGTCCAGACCTGTCTGATCAATGCTTCAGTACTGATCTGTCTGGTCAATGCTTCAGTTCTGAGCTGTCTCATCAATGCTTCAGTACTGAGCTGTCTGATCAATGCGTCAGTACTGAGCTGTCTAATCAATGCTTCAGTACTGAGCTGTCTGATCAATGCTACAGTACTGAGCTGTCTGATCAATGCTTCAGGCCGGACCTGTCTGATCAATGCTTCAGGCCGGACCTGTCTGTTCAATGCTTCAGTCCGAACCTGTCTGGTCAATGCTTCAGTCCGGACCTGTCTGGTCAATGCGTCAGGACTGATCTGTCTGATCAATGCTTCAGTACTGAGCTGTCTGGTCAATGCTTCTGTACTGATCTGTCTGGTCATTGCTTCCGAACTGAGCTGTCTGTTCAATGCTCACTACTGAGCTGTCTGATCAATGCTTCAGTCCGGAACTGTCCAATCAATGCTTCAGTCCTGACATGTCTGATCAATGTTTCAGTCCGGACCTGTCTGATCAATGCTTCAGTCCGTACCCCTCTGATCAATGCATCAGTCCGGACCTGTCTGATCAAAGCTTCAGTCCGGACCTGTCTGATCAATGCTTCAGTTTGGAAGTGTCTGATCAATGCTTCAGTCCGGACCTGTCTGATCAATGCTTCAGTCCGGATCCCTCTGATCAATGCTTCAGTCCGGACCTGTCTGATCAAAGCTTCAGTACTGATCTGACTGATCAATGCTTCTGCACTGAACTTTCTGATCAATGCTTCTGTACAGACCTGTCTGATGAATGCTTCAGCACAGACCTCTCCGATCATTTCTTCAGTAGTGACCTGTCTGATCAATGCGTCAGTGCTGATCTGACTTATCATTGCTTCAGTGATGGTGAGTCTGACCAATGCTTCATTACTGATTTTGCTGATGAATGCATCATTCTGATTAAAGCTTCAGTACTGACTCATCGGAGCAATGTTTCAGTTTAATCAACATTTCAGTGCTGACCTGCTTGATCAATGCTTCAGCACTGAACTGTCTGATCAATGCTCAGTATGATCAATGCTTCAGTGCTAACCAGTCTGATAAATACTTCAGTCTGATCAATACATTAGCACAGATCTGCCTGATCAATGATTCAGTCCAGACCTGTCTGATCAATGCTTCAGTCCGGACCTGTCTGATCAATGCTTCAGCCCGGACCTGTCTTATCAATGCTTCAGTCCGGACCTGTCTGATCAATGCTTCAGTCCGGACCTGTCTGATCAATGCTTCAGTCCGGACCTGTCTGATCAATGCTTCAGTCCAGACCTGTCTGATCAATGCTTCAGTCCAGACCTGTCTGATCAATGCTTCAGTCCAGACCTGTCTGATCAATGCTTCAGTACTGAGCTTTCTGGTCAATTCATCAGTACTGATCTGTCAGGTCAATGCTTCAGTACTGAGCTGTCTGATCAATGCTTCAGAACTGAGCTGTCTGATCAATGCTTCAGTACTGAGCTGTCTGATCAATGCTTCAGTACTGAGCTGTCTGATCAATTCTTCTGTCCGGACCTGTCTGATCATTGCTTCAGTCTGGAACTGTCTGATCAATGCTTCAGTCGGGACTTTTCTGATCAATGCTTCAGTCCGGACCTGTCTGATCAATGCTTCAGTCCTGAAATGTCTGATGAATGCTTCAGTCCGGACCTGTCTGATCAATGCTTTAGTCCGGACCTGTCTGATCAATGCGTCAGTCCGGACCTGTCTGATCAATGCTTCAGTCCGGACCTGTCTGATCAATGCTTCAGTCCGGAACTGTCTGATCAATGCTTCAGTCCGGACGTGTCTGATCAATGCTTCAGTCCGGAACTCTCTGATCAATGCTTCAGTCCTGCCCTGTCTGATCAATTGTTCAGTCCGGATCAGTCTGATCAATGCTTCAGTCCGGTCCTTTCTGATGAATGCTTCAATCCGGACCTTTCTGATCAATGATTCAGTACTGAGCTGTCTGATCAATGCTTCAGTACTGATCAGCCTGATCAATGCTTCTGCAATGAACTGTCTGATCAATGCTTCAGTACACACCTGTCCGATCAATGCTTCAGTACTGATCTGACTTATCATTGCTTCAGTGCTGGTGAGTCTGACCAATGCTTCATTATTGATTATTCTGATCAATGCATCATTCTGATTAAAGCTTCAGTACTGACCCATCGGAGTAATGTTACAGTTTAATCAAAGTTTCAGTACTGACCTGCTTGATCAATGCTTCAGCACTGACCTGTCTGATCAATGCTCAGTATGATCAATGCTTCAGTGCTAACCAGTCTGATAAATACTTCAGTCTGATCAATACGTTAGTACAGATCAGCCTGATCAATGAATCAGTCCAGACCTGTCTGGTCAATGCTTCAGTACTGAGCTATCTGATCAATGCATCAGTCCGGACCTGTCTGATCAATGCTTCATTCCGGACCTGTCTGATCAATGCTTCAGTCCGGACCTGTGTGATCAATTCTTCAGTCCGGACCTGTGTGATCAATGCTTCAGTCCGGACCTATCTGTTCAATGCTTCAGTCCATACCTGTCTGATCAATGCTTCAGTCCGGACCTCTCTGATCAATGCTTCATTCCTGACCTCTCTGATCAATGCTTCAGTCCTAAACTGTCTGATCAATGCTTCAGTCCTGACCTGTCTGATCAATGCTTCAGTACTGATCTGCCTGATCAATGCTTCAGTACCGATCTGCCTGATCAAAGCTTCAGTACTGATCTGCCTGATCAATGCTTCAGTACTGATATGCCTAATCAATGCTTCAGTACTGATCTGCCTGATCAATGCTTCAGTCCGGACCTGTCTGATCAATGCTTCAGTCCGGACCTGTCTGATCAATGCTTCAGTCCGGACCTGTCTGATCAATGCTTCAGTCCTGACCTGTCTGATCAATGCTTCAGTCCGGACCTGTCTGATCAATGCTTCAGTCCGGACCTGTCTGATCAATGCTTCAGTCCGGACCTGTCTGATCAATGCTTCAGTCCGGACCTGTCTGATCAATGCTTCAGTCCGGACCTGTCTGATCAATGCTTCAGTCCGGACCTGTCTGATCAATGCTTCAGTCCGGACCTGTCTGATCAATGCTTCAGTCCGGACCTGTCTGATCAATGCTTCAGTCCGGACCTGTCTGATCAATGCTTCAGTCCGGACCTGTCTGATCAATGCTTCAGTCCGGACCTGTCTGATCAATGCTTCAGTCCGGACCTGTCTGATCAATGCTTCAGTCCGGACCTGTCTGATCAATGCTTCAGTCCGGACCTGTCTGATCAATGCTTCAGTCCGGACCTGTCTGATCAATGCTTCAGTCCGGACCTGTCTGATCAATGCTTCAGTCCGGACCTGTCTGATCAATGCTTCAGTCCGGACCTGTCTGATCAATGCTTCAGTCCGGACCTGTCTGATCAATGCTTCAGTCCGGACCTGTCTGATCAATGCTTCAGTCCGGACCTGTCTGATCAATGCTTCAGTCCGGACCTGTCTGATCAATGCTTCAGTCCGGACCTGTCTGATCAATGCTTCAGTCCGGACCTGTCTGATCAATGCTTCAGTCCGGACCTGTCTGATCAATGCTTCAGTCCTGACCTGTCTGATCAATGCTTCAGTCCGGACCTGTCTGATCAATGCTTCAGTCCTGACCTGTCTGATCAATGCTTCAGTCCTGACCTGTCTGATCAATGCTTCAGTCCGGACCTGTCTGATCAATGCTTCAGTCCTGACCTGTCTGATCAATGCTTCAGTCCGGACCTGTCTGATCAATGCTTCAGTCCGGACCTGTCTGATCAATGCTTCAGTCCGGACCTGTCTGATCAATGCTTCAGTCCGGACCTCTCTGATCAATGCTTCAGTCCTGACCTGTCTGATCAATGCTTCAGTCCTGACCTGTCTGATCAATGCTTCAGTCCGGACCTGTCTGATCAATGCTTCAGTCCGGACCTGTCTGATCAATGCTTCAGTCCGGACCTGTCTGATCAATGCTTCAGTCCGGACCTGTCTGATCAATGCTTCAGTCCTGACCTGTCTGATCAATGATTCAGTCCGGACCTGTCTGATCAATGCTTCGGTCGGGACATGTCTGATCAATGCTTCACTCCGGACCTGTCTGAACAATGCTTCAGTCCGGACCTGTCTGATCAATGCTTCAGTCCTGACCTGTCTGATCAATGCTTCAGTCCGGACCTGTCTGATCAATGCTTCAGTCCGGACCTGTCTGATCAATGCTTCATTCCGGACCAGTCTGATCAATGCTTCAGTCCGGACCTGTCTGATCAATGCCTCAGTCCGGACCTGTCTGATCAATGCTTCAGTCCAGACCTGTCTGATCAATGCTTCAGTACTGATCTGTCTGATCAATGCTTCAGTACTGAGCTGTCTGATCAATGCTTCAGTCCGGACTTGTCTGATCAATGCTTCAGTCCGGACCTGTCTGATCAATGCTTCAGTCCGGACCTGTCTGATCAATGCTTCAGTCCGGACCTGTCTGATCAATGCTTCAGTCCGGACCTGTCTGATCAATGCTTCAGTCCGGAACTGTCTGATCAATGCTTCAGTCCGGACTGTCTGATCAATGCTTCAGTCCGGACCTGTCTGTTCAATGCTTCAGTGCGGACCTGGCTGATCAATGCTTCAGTACAGACATGTCTGATCAATGCTTCAGTCCGGACCTGTCTGATCAATGCTTCAGTCCGGACCTGTCTGATCAAAGCTTCACTCCGGACCTGTCTAATCAATGCTTCAGTCCGGACCTGTCTGATCAATGCTTCAGTCGGACCTGTCTGATCAATGCTTCAGTCCGGACCTGTCTGATCAATGCTTCAGTCCGGACCTGTCTGATCAATGCTTCAGTCCGGACCTGTCTGATCAATGCTTCAGTCCGGACCTGTCTGATCAATGCTTCAGTCCGGACCTGTCTGATCAATGCTTCAGTCCTGACCTGTCTGATCAATGCTTCAGTCCGGACCTGTCTGATCAATGCTTCAGTCCAGACCTGTCTGATCAATGCTTCCGTCCGGACCTGTCTGATCAATGCTTCAGTACTGAACTGTCTGATCAATGCTTCAGAACTCAGCTGTCTGATCAATGCTTCAGTACTGAGCTGTCTGATCAATGCTTCAGTATTGAGCTGTCTGATCAATGCTTCAGTACTGAGCTGTCTGATCAATGCTTCAGTACTGAGCTGTCTGATCAATGCTTCAGTCCGGACCTGTCTGATCAATGCTTCAGTCCGGACCTGTCTGATCAATGCTTCAGACGGACCTGTCTGATCAATGCTTCAGTCCGGACCTGTCTGATCAATGCTTCAGTCCTGACCTGTCTGATCAATGCTTCAGTCCTGACCTGTCTGATCAATGCTTCAGTCCGGACCTGTCTGATCAATGCTTCAGTCCGGACCTGTCTGATCAATGCTTCAGTCCGGACCTGTCTGATCAATGCTTCAGTCCGGACCTGTCTGATCAATGCTTCAGTCCGACCTGTCTGATCAATGCTTCAGTCCGGACCTGTCTGATCAATGCTTCAGTCCGGACCTGTCTGATCAATGCTTCAGTCCGGACCTGTCTGATCAATGCTTCAATCCGGACCTGTCTGATCAATGCTTCAGTCCTGACCTGTCTGATCAATTTTTCAGTCCGGACCTGTCTGATCAATGCTTCAGTCCGGACCTGTCTGATCAATGCTTCAGTCCGGACCTGTCTGATCAATGCTTCAGTCCTGACCTGTCTGATCAATGCTTCAGTCCGGACCTGTCTGATCAATGCTTCAGTCCGGACCTGTCTGATCAATGCTTCAGTCCGGACCTGTCTGATCAATGCTTCAGTCCGGACCTGTCTGATCAATGCTTCAGTCCGGACCTGTCTGATCAATGCTTCAGTCCTGACCTGTCTGATCAATGCTTCAGTCCGGACCTGTCTGATCAATGCTTCAGTCCGGACCTGTCTGATCAATGCTTCAGTCCGGACCTGTCTGATCAATGCTTCAGTCCGGACCTGTCTGATCAATGCTTCAGTCCGGACCTGTCTGATCAATGCTTCAGTCCGGACCTGTCTGATCAATGCTTCAGTCCGGACCTGTCTGATCAATGCTTCAGTCCGGACCTGTCTGATCAATGCTTCAGTCCGGACCTGTCTGATCAATGCTTCAGTCCGGACCTGTCTGATCAATGCTTCAGTCCGGACCTGTCTGATCAATGCTTCAGTCCGGACCTGTCTGATCAATGCTTCAGTCCGGACCTGTCTGATCAATGCTTCAGTCCGGACCTGTCTGATCAATGCTTCAGTCCGGACCTGTCTGATCAATGCTTCAGTCCGGACCTGTCTGATCAATGCTTCAGTCCGGACCTGTCTGATCAATGCTTCAGTCCGGACCTGTCTGATCAATGCTTCAGTCCGGACCTGTCTGATCAATGCTTCAGTCCGGACCTGTCTGATCAATGCTTCAGTCCGGACCTGTCTGATCAATGCTTCAGTCCGGACCTGTCTGATCAATGCTTCAGTCCGGACCTGTCTGATCAATGCTTCAGTCCTGACCTGTCTGATCAATGCTTCAGTCCTGACCTGTCTGATCAATGCTTCAGTCCGGACCTGTCTGATCAATGCTTCAGTCCGGACCTGTCTGATCAATGCTTCAGTCCGGACCTGTCTGATCAATGCTTCAGTCCGGACCTGTCTGATCAATGCTTCAGTCCGGACCTGTCTGATCAATGCTTCAGTCCGGACCTGTCTGATCAATGCTTCAGTCCTGACCTGTCTGATCAATGCTTCAGTCCGGACCTGTCTGATCAATGCTTCAGTCCGGACCTGTCTGATCAATGCTTCAGTCCGGACCTGTCTGATCAATGCTTCAGTCCGGACCTGTCTGATCAATGCTTCAGTCCGGACCTGTCTGATCAATGCTTCAGTCCTGACCTGTCTGATCAATGCTTCAGTCCGGACCTGTCTGATCAATGCTTCAGTCCTGACCTGTCTGATCAATGCTTCAGTCCGGACCTGTCTGATCAATGCTTCAGTCCGGACCTGTCTGATCAATGCTTCAGTCCTGACCTGTCTGATCAATGCTTCAGTCCGGACCTGTCTGATCAATGCTTCAGTCCGGACCTGTCTGATCAATGCTTCAGTCCGGACCTGTCTGATCAATGCTTCAGTCCTGACCTGTCTGATCAATGCTTCAGTCCTGACCTGTCTGATCAATGCTTCAGTCCTGACCTGTCTGATCAATGCTTCAGTCCGGACCTGTCTGATCAATGCTTCAGTCCGGACCTGTCTGATCAATGCTTCAGTCCGGACCTGTCTGATCAATGCTTCAGTCCGGACCTGTCTGATCAATGCTTCAGTCCGGACCTGTCTGATCAATGCTTCAGTCCGGACCTGTCTGATCAATGCTTCAGTCCGGACCTGTCTGATCAATGCTTCAGTCCGGACCTGTCTGATCAATGCTTCAGTCCGGACCTGTCTGATCAATGCTTCAGTCCGGACCTGTCTGATCAATGCTTCAGTCCGGACCTGTCTGATCAATGCTTCAGTCCGGACCTGTCTGATCAATGCTTCAGTCCGGACCTGTCTGATCAATGCTTCAGTCCGGACCTGTCTGATCAATGCTTCAGTCCGGACCTGTCTGATCAATGCTTCAGTCCGGACCTGTCTGATCAATGCTTCAGTCCGGACCTGTCTGATCAATGCTTCAGTCCGGACATGTCTGATCAATGCTTCAGTCCGGACCTGTCTGATCAATGCTTCAGTCCGGACCTGTCTGATCAATGCTTCAGTCCTGACCTGTCTGATCAATGCTTCAGTCCGGACCTGTCTGATCAATGCTTCAGTCCTGACCTGTCTGATCAATGCTTCAGTCCTGACCTGTCTGATCAATGCTTCAGTACTGACCTGTCTGATCAATGCTTCAGTCCGGACCTGTCTGATCAATGCTTCAGTCCGGACCTGTCTGATCAATGCTTCAGTCCGGACCTGTCTGATCAATGCTTCAGTCCGGACCTGTCTGATCAATGCTTCAGTCCGGACCTGTCTGATCAATGCTTCAGTCCTGACCTGTCTGATCAATGCTTCAGTCCGGACCTGTCTGATCAATGCTTCAGTCCGGACCTGTCTGATCAATGCTTCAGTCCGGACCTGTCTGATCAATGCTTCAGTCCGGACCTGTCTGATCAATGCTTCAGTCCGGACCTGTCTGATCAATGAATCAGTCCTGACCTGTCTGATCAATGTTTCAGTCCGGACCTGTCTGATCAATGCTTCAGTCCGGACCTGTCTGATCAATGCTTCAGTCCGGACCTGTCTGATCAATGCTTCAGTCCTGACCTGTCTGATCAATGCTTCAGTCCGGACCTGTCTGATCAATGCTTCAGTACTGAGCTGACTGATCAATGCTTCAGTCCGGACCTGTCTGATCAATGCTTCAGTCTGGACCTGTCTGATCAATGCTTCAGTACTGACCTGTCTGATCAATGCTTCAGTCCGGACCTGTCTGATCAATGCTTCAGTCCGGACCTGTCTGATCAATGCTTCAGTCCGGACCTGTCTGATCAATGCTTCAGTCCTGACCTGTCTGATCAATGCTTCAGTCCTGACCTGTCTGATCAATGCTTCAGTCCTGACCTGTCTGATCAATGTTTCAGTCCGGACCTGTCTGATCAATGCTTCAGTCCGGACCTGTCTGATCAATGCTTCAGTCCGGACATGTCTGATCAATGCTTCAGTCCGGACCTGTCTGATCAATGCTTCAGTCCGGACCTGTCTGATCAATGCTTCAGTCCGGACCTGTCTGATCAATGCTTCAGTCCGGACCTGTCTGATCAATGCTTCAGTCCGGACCTGTCTGATCAATGCTTCAGTCCGGACCTGTCTGTTCAATGCTTCAGTCCGGACCTGTCTGATCAATGCTTCAGTCCGGACCTGTCTGATCAATGCTTCAATCCGGACCTGTCTGATCAATGCTTCAGTCCGGACCTGTCTGATCAATGCTTCAGTCCGGACCTGTCTGATCAATGCTTCAGTCCGGACCTGTCTGATCAATGCTTCAGTCCGGACCTGTCTGATCAATGCTTCAGTCCGGACCTGTCTGATCAATGCTTCAGTCCGGACCTGTCTGATCAATGCTTCAGTCCGGACCTGTCTGATCAATGCTTCAGTCCGGACCTGTCTGATCAATGCTTCAGTCCGGACCTGTCTGATCAATGCTTCAGTCCTGACCTGTCTGATCAATGCTTCAGTCCGGACCTGTCTGATCAATGCTTCAGTCCGGACCTGTCTGATCAATGCTTCAGTCCAGACCTGTCTGATCAATGCTTCAGTACTGATCTGTCTGGTCAATGCTTCAGTTCTGAGCTGTCTCATCAATGCTTCAGTACTGAGCTGTCTGATCAATGCGTCAGTACTGAGCTGTCTGATCAATGCTTCAGTACTGAGCTGTCTGATCAATGCTTCAGTACAGAGCTGTCTGATCAATGCTTCAGGCCTGCCCTGTCTGATCAATGCTTCAGGCCGGACCTGTCTGTTCAATGCTTCAGTCCGAACCTGTCTGGTCAATGCTTCAGTCCGGACCTGTCTGGTCAATGCGTCAGGACTGATCTGTCTGATCAATGCTTCAGTCCTGACCTGTCTGGTCAATGTTTCATTCCGGACCTGTCTGATCAATGTTTCAGTCCGGACCTGTCTAATCAATGCTTCAGTCCGGACCTGTCAGATCAATGCTTCAGTCCGGACCTGTCTGATCAATGCTTCAGTCCGGACCTGTCTGATCAATGCTTCAATCCGGACCTGTCTGATCAATGCTTCAGTCCGGACCTGTCTGATCAATGCTTCAGTCCGGACCTGTCTGATCAATGCTTCAGTCCGGACCTGTCTGATCAATGCTTCAGTCCGGACCTGTCTGATCAATGCTTCAGTCCGGACCTGTCTGATCAATGCTTCAGTCCGGACCTGTCTGATCAATGCTTCAGTCCGGACCTGTCTGATCAATGCTTCAGTCCGGACCTGTCTGATCAATGCTTCAGTCCGGACCTGTCTGATCAATGCTTCAGTCCGGACCTGTCTGATCAATGCTTCAGTCCGGACCTGTCTGATCAATGCTTCAGTCCGGACCTGTCTGATCAATGCTTCAGTCCGGACCTGTCTGATCAATGCTTCAGTCCGGACCTGTCTGATCAATGCTTCAGTCCGGACCTGTCTGATCAATGCTTCAGTCCTGACCTGTCTGATCAATGCTTCAGTCCGGACCTGTCTGATCAATGCTTCAGTCCGGACCTGTCTGATCAATGCTTCAGTCCTGACCTGTCTGATCAATGCTTCAGTCTGGACCTGTCTGATCAATGCTTCAGTCCGGACCTGTCTGATCAATGCTTCAGTCCGGACCTGTCCGATCAATGCTTCAGTCCGGACCTGTCTGATCAATGCTTCAGTCCGGACCTGTCTGATCAATGCTTCAGTCCGGACCTGTCTGATCAATGCTTCAGTCCGGACCTGTCTGATCAATGCTTCAGTCCGGACCTGTCTGATCAATGCTTCAGTCCGGACCTGTCTGATCAATGCTTCAGTCCTGACCTGTCTGATCAAAGCTTCAGTACTGAGCTGTCTGATCAATGCTTCAGTACTGAGCTGTCTGATCAATGCTTCAGTACTGAGCTGTCTGATCAATGCTTCAGTAGAAAGCTGTCTGATCAATGCTTCAGTCCGGACCTGTCTGATCAATGCTTCAGTCCTGACCTGTCTGATCAATGCTTCAGTCCGGACCTGTCTGATCAATGCTTCAGTCCGGACCTGTCTGATCAATGCTTCAGTCCGGACCTGTCTGATCAATGCTTCAGTCCGGACCTGTCTGATCAATGCTTCAGTCCGGACCTGTCTGATCAATGCTTCAGTCCGGACCTGTCTGATCAATGCTTCAGTCCGGACCTGTCTGATCAATGCTTCAGTCCGGACCTGTCTGATCAATGCTTCAGTCCGGACCTGTCTGATCAATGCTTCAGTCCGGACCTGTCTGATCAATGCTTCAGTCCTGACCTGTCTGATCAATGCTTCAGTCCGGACCTGTCTGATCAATGCTTCAGTCCGGACCTGTCTGATCAATGCTTCAGTCCGACCTGTCTGATCAATGCTTCAGTCCTGACCTGTCTGATCAATGCTTCAGTCCTGACCTGTCTGATCAATGCTTCAGTACTGACCTGTCTGATCAATGCTTCAGTACTGAGCTGTCTGATCAATGCTTCAGTACTGAGCTGTCTGATCAATGCTTCAGTCCGGACCTGTCTGATCAATGCTTCAGTCCGGACCTGTCTGATCAATGCTTCAGTCCGGACCTGTCTGATCAATGCTTCAGTCCGGACCTGTCTGATCAATGCTTCAGTACTGACCTGTCTGATCAATGCTTCAGTCCTGACCTGTCTGATCAATGCTTCAGTCCGGACCTGTCTGATCAATGCTTCAGTCCGGACCTGTCTAATCAATGCTTCAGTCCGGACCTGTCAGATCAATGCTTCAGTCCGGACCTGTCTGATCAATGCTTCAGTCCGGACCTGTCTGATCAATGCTTCAGTCCGGACCTGTCTGATCAATGCTTCAGTCCGGACCTGTCTGATCAATGCTTCAGTCCGGACCTGTCTGATCATTGCTTCAGTCCGGACCTGTCTGATCAATGCTTCAGTCGGGACTTTTCTGATCAATGCTTCAGTCCGGACCTGTCTGATCAATGCTTCAGTCCGGACCTGTCTGATCAATGCTTCAGTCCGGACCTGTCTGATCAATGCTTCAGTCCGGACCTGTCTGATCAATGCTTCAGTCCGGACCTGTCTGATCAATGCTTCAGTCCTGACCTGTCTGATCAATGCTTCAGTCCGGACCTGTCTGATCAATGCTTCAGTCCGGACCTGTCTGATCAATGCTTCAGTCCGGACCTGTCTGATCAATGCTTCAGTCCGGACCTGTCTGATCAATGCTTCAGTCCGGACCTGTCTGATCAATGCTTCAGTCCGGACCTGTCTGATCAATGCTTCAGTCCGGACCTGTCTGATCAATGCTTCAGTCCGGACCTGTCTGATCAATGCTTCAGTCCGGACCTGTCTGATCAATGCTTCAGTCCGGACCTGTCTGATCAATGCTTCAGTCCGGACCAGTCTGATCAATGCTTCAGTCCGGACCTGTCTGATCAATGCTTCAGTCCGAACCTGTCTGATCAATGCTTCAGTCCGGACCTGTCTGATCAATGCTTCAGTCCGGACCTGTCTGATCAATGCTTCAGTCCGGACCTGTCTGATCAATGCTTCAGTCCGGACCTGTCTGATCAATGCTTCAGTCCGGACCTGTCTGATCAATGCTTCAGTCCGGACCTGTCTGATCAATGCTTCAGTCCGGACCTGTCTGATCAATGCTTCAGTCCTGACCTGTCTGATCAATGCTTCAGTCCGGACCTGTCTGATCAATGCTTCAGTCCGGACCTGTCTGATCAATGCTTCAGTCCGGACCTGTCTGATCAATGCTTCAGTCCTGACCTGTCTGATCAATGCTTCAGTCCTGACCTGTCTGATCAATGCTTCAGTCCGGACCTGTCTGATCAATGCTTCAGTCCGGACCTGTCTGATCAATGCTTCAGTCCGGACCTGTCTGATCAATGCTTCAGTCCGGACCTGTCTGATCAATGCTTCAGTCCGGACCTGTCTGATCAATGCTTCAGTCCGGACCTGTCTGATCAATGCTTCAGTCCGGACCTGTCTGATCAATGCTTCAGTCCGGACCTGTCTGATCAATGCTTCAGTCCGGACCTGTCTGATCAATGCTTCAGTCCGGACCTGTCTGATCAATGCTTCAGTCCGGACCTGTCTGATCAATGCTTCAGTCCGGACCTGTCTGATCAATGCTTCAGTCCGGACCTGTCTGATCAATGCTTCAGTCCGGACCTGTCTGATCAATGCTTCAGTCCGGACCTGTCTGATCAATGCTTCAGTCCGGACCTGTGTGATCAATGCTTCAGTCCGGACCTGTCTGATCAATGCTTCAGTCCGGACCTGTCTGATCAATGCTTCAGTCCGGACCTGTCTGATCAATGCTTCAGTCCGGACCTGTCTGATCAATGCTTCAGTCCGGAACTGTCTGATCAATGCTTCAGTCCGGACCTGTCTGATCAATGCTTCAGTCCGGACCTGTCTGATCAATGCTTCAGTCCGGACCTGTCTGATCAATGCTTCAGTCCGGACCTGTCTGATCAATGCTTCAGTCCGGACCTGTCTGATCAATGCTTCAGTCCGGACCTGTCTGATCAATGCTTCAGTCCGGACCTGTCTGATCAATGCTTCAGTCCGGACCTGTCTGATCAATGCTTCAGTCCGGACCTGTCTGATCAATGCTTCAGTCCGGACCTGTCTGATCAATGCTTCAGTCCGGACCTGTCTGATCAATGCTTCAGTCCGGACCTGTCTGATCAATGCTTCAGTCCGGACCTCTCTGATCAATGCTTCAGTCCTGACCTCTCTGATCAATGCTTCAGTCCGGACCTGTCTGATCAATGCTTCAGTCCGGACCTGTCTGATCAATGCTTCAGTCCGGACCTGTCTGATCAATGCTTCAGTCCGGACCTGTCTGATCAATGCTTCAGTCCGGACCTGTCTGATCAATGCTTCAGTCCGGACCTGTCTGATCAATGCTTCAGTCCGGACCTGTCTGATCAATGCTTCAGTCCGGACCTCTCTGATCAATGCTTCAGTCCTGACCTGTCTGATCAATGCTTCAGTCCGGACCTGTCTGATCAATGCTTCAGTCCGGACCTGTCTGATCAATGCTTCAGTCCGGACCTGTCTGATCAATGCTTCAGTCCGGACCTGTCTGATCAATGCTTCAGTCCTGACCTGTCTGATCAATGCTTCAGTACTGACCTGTCTGATCAATGCTTCAGTCCTGAGCTGTCTGATCAATGCTTCAGTACTGAGCTGTCTGATCAATGCTTCAGTCCGGACCTGTCTGATCAATGCTTCAGTCCGGACCTGTCTGATCAATGCTTCAGTCCGGACCTGTCTGATCAATGCTTCAGTCCGGACCTGTCTGATCAATGCTTCAGTCCGGACCTGTCTGATCAATGCTTCAGTCCGAACTGTCTGATCAATTCTTCAGTACAGACCTGTCTGATCAATGCTTCAGTACAGACCTGTCTGATCAATGCTTCAGTCCTGACCTGTCTGATCAATGCTTCAGTACAGACCTGTCTGATCAATGCTTCAGTCCTGACCTGTCTGATCAATTTTCCAGTCCGGACCTGTCTGATCAATGCTTCAGTCCGGACCTGTCTGATCAATGCTTCAGTCCGGACCTGTCTGATCAATGCTTCAGTCCGGACCTGTCTGATCAATGCTTCAGTCCGGACCTGTCTGATCAATGCTTCAGTCCGGACCTGTCTGATCAATGCTTCAGTCCGGACCTGTCTGATCAATGCTTCAGTCCGGACCTGTCTGATCAATGCTTCAGTCCGGACCTGTCTGATCAATGCTTCAGTCCGGACCTGTCTGATCAATGCTTCAGTCCGGACCTGTCTGATCAATGCTTCAGTCCGGACCTGTCTGATCAATGCTTCAGTCCGGACCTGTCTGATCAATGCTTCAGTCCTGACCTGTCTGATCAATGCTTCAGTCCGGACCTGTCTGATCAATGCTTCAGTCCGGACCTGTCTGATCAATGCTTCAGTCCGGACCTGTCTGATCAATGCTTCAGTCCGGACCTGTCTGATCAATGCTTCAGTCCGGACCTGTCTGATCAATGCTTCAGTCCGGACCTGTCTGATCAATGCTTCAGTCCGGACCTGTCTGATCAATGCTTCAGTCCGGACCTGTCTGATCAATGCTTCAGTCCGGACCTGTCTGATCAATGCTTCAGTCCGGACCTGTCTGATCAATGCTTCAGTCCGGACCTGTCTGATCAATGCTTCAGTCCTGACCTGTCTGATCAATGCTTCAGTCCTGACCTGTCTGATCAATGCTTCAGTCCGGACCTGTCTGATCAATGCTTCAGTCCGGACCTGTCTGATCAATGCTTCAGTCCGGACCTGTCTGATCAATGCTTCAGTCCGGACCTGTCTGATCAATGCTTCAGTCCGGACCTGTCTGATCAATGCTTCAGTCCGGACCTGTCTGATCAATGCTTCAGTCCGGACCTGTCTGATCAATGCTTCAGTCCGGACCTGTCTGATCAATGCTTCAGTCCGGACCTGTCTGATCAATGCTTCAGTCCGGACCTGTCTGATCAATGCTTCAGTCCGGACCTGTCTGATCAATGCTTCAGTCCGGACCTGTCTGTTCAATGCTTCAGTCCGGACTTGTCTGATCAACGCTTCAGTACTGAGCTGTCTGGTCAATGCTTCAGTCCGGACCTGTCTGATGAACGCATCAGTCCGGACCTGTCTGATGAATGCTTCAGTCCGTCCTGTCTGATCAATGCTTCAGTCCGGACCTGTCTGATCAATGCTTCAGTCCGGACCTGTCTGATCAATGCTTCAGTCCGGACCTGTCTGATCAATGCTTCAGTCCGGACCTGTCTGATCAATGCTTCAGTACTGAGCTGTCTTATCAATGCTTCAGTCCGGACCTGTCTGATCAATGTTTCAGTCCGGACCTGTCTGATCAATGCTTCAGTCCGGACCTGTCTGATCAATGCTTCAGTCCGGACCTGTCTGATCAATGCTTCAGTCCGGACCTGTCTGATCAATGCTTCAGTCCGGACCTGTCTGATCAATGCTTCAGTCCGGACCTGTCTGATCAATGCTTCAGTCCGGACCTGTCTGATCAATGCTTCAGTCCGGACCTGTCTGATCAATGCTTCAGTCCGGACCTGTCTGATCAATGCTTCAGTCCGGACCTGTCTGATCAATGCTTCAGTCCGGACCTGTCTGATCAATGCTTCAGTCCGGACCTGTCTGATCAATGCTTCAGTCCGGACCTGTCTGATCAATGCTTCAGTCCGGACCTGTCTGATCAATGCTTCAGTCCGGACCTGTCTGATCAATGCTTCAGTCCGGACCTGTCTGATCAATGCTTCAGTCCGGACCTGTCTGATCAATGCTTCAGTCCGGACCTGTCTGATCAATGCTTCAGTCCGGACCTGTCTGATCAATGCTTCAGTCCGGACCTGTCTGATCAATGCTTCAGTCCTGACCTGTCTGATCAATGCTTCAGTCCGGACCTGTCTGATCAATGCTTCAGTCCGGACCTGTCTGATCAATGCTTCAGTCCGGACCTGTCTGATCAATGCTTCAGTCCGGACCTGTCTGATCAATGCTTCAGTCCGGACCTGTCTGATCAATGCTTCAGTCCGGACCTGTCTGATCAATGCTTCAGTCCGGACCTGTCTGATCAATGCTTCAGTCCGGACCTCTCTGATCAATGCTTCAGTCCTGACCTGTCTGATCAATGCTTCAGTCCTGACCTGTCTGATCAATGCTTCAGTCCGGACCTGTCTGATCAATGCTTCAGTCCGGACCTGTCTGATCAATGCTTCAGTCCGGACCTGTCTGATCAATGCTTCAGTCCTGACCTGTCTGATCAATGCTTCAGTCCGGACCTGTCTGATCAATGCTTCAGTCCGGACCTGTCTGATCAATGCTTCAGTCCGGACCTGTCTGATCAATGCTTCAGTCCGGACCTGTCTGATCAATGCTTCAGTCCGGACCTGTCTGATCAATGCTTCAGTCCGGACCTGTCTGATCAATGCTTCAGTCCGGACCTGTCTGATCAATGCTTCAGTCCGGACCTGTCTGATCAATGCTTCAGTCCGGACCTGTCTGATCAATGCTTCAGTCCGGACCTGTCTGATCAATGCTTCAGTCCGGACCTGTCTGATCAATGCTTCAGTCCGGACCTGTCTGATCAATGCTTCAGTCCGGACCTGTCTGATCAATGCTTCAGTCCGGACCTGTCTGATCAATGCTTCAGTCCGGACCTGTCTGATCAATGCTTCAGTCCGGACCTGTCTGATCAATGCTTCAGTCCGGACCTGTCTGATCAATGCTTCAGTCCGGACCTGTCTGATCAATGCTTCAGTCCGGACCTGTCTGATCAATGCTTCAGTCCGGACCTGTCTGATCAATGCTTCAGTCCGGACCTGTCTGATCAATGCTTCAGTCCGGACCTGTCTGATCAATGCTTCAGTCCGGACCTGTCTGATCAATGCTTCAGTCCTGACCTGTCTGATCTATGTTTCAGTCCGGACCTGTCTGATCAATGCTTCAGTCCGGACCTGTCTGATCAATGCTTCAGTCCTGACCTGTCTGATCAATGTTTCAGTCCGGACCTGTCTGATCAATGCTTCAGTCCGGACCTGTCTGATCAATGCTTCAGTCCGGACCTGTCTGATCAATGCTTCAGTCCGGACCTGTCTGATCAATGCTTCAGTCCGGACCTGTCTGATCAATGCTTCAGTCCGGACCTGTCTGATCAATGCTTCAGTCCGGACCTGTCTGATCAATGCTTCAGTCCGGACCTGTCTGATCAATGCTTCAGTCCGGACCTGTCTGATCAATGCTTCAGTCCGGACCTGTCTGATCAATGCTTCAGTCCTGACCTGTCTGATCAATGCTTCAGTCCGGACCTGTCTGATCAATGCTTCAGTCCGGACCTGTCTGATCAATGCTTCAGTCCGGACCTGTCTGATCAATGCTTCAGTCCGGACCTGTCTGATCAATGCTTCAGTCCGGACCTGTCTGATCAATGCTTCAGTCCGGACCTGTCTGATCAATGCTTCAGTCCGGACCTGTCTGATCAATGCTTCAGTCCGGACCTGTCTGATCAATGCTTCAGTCCGGACCTGTCTGATCAATGCTTCAGTCCGGACCTGTCTGATCAATGCTTCAGTCCGGACCTGTCTGATCAATGCTTCAGTCCGGACCTGTCTGATCAATGCTTCAGTCCGGACCTGTCTGATCAATGCTTCAGTCCGGACCTGTCTGATCAATGCTTCAGTCCGGACCTGTCTGATCAATGCTTCAGTCCGGACCTGTCTGATCAATGCTTCAGTCCGGACCTGTCTGATCAATGCTTCAGTCCGGACCTGTCTGATCAATGCTTCAGTCCGGACCTGTCTGATCAATGCTTCAGTCCGGACCTGTCTGATCAATGCTTCAGTCCGGACCTGTCTGATCAATGCTTCAGTCCGGACCTGTCTGATCAATGCTTCAGTCCGGACCTGTCTGATCAATGCTTCAGTCCGGACCTGTCTGATCAATGCTTCAGTCCGGACCTGTCTGATCAATGCTTCAGTCCGGACCTGTCTGATCAATGCTTCAGTCCGGACCTGTCTGATCAATGCTTCAGTCCGAACCTGTCTGGTCAATGCTTCAGTCCGGACCTGTCTGGTCAATGCGTCAGGACTGATCTGTATGATCAATGCTTCAGTCCTGACCTGTCTGGTCAATGTTTCATTCCGGACCTGTCTGATCAATGCTTCAGTCCGGACCTGTCTAATCAATGCTTCAGTCCGGACCTGTCAGATCAATGCTTCAGTCCGGACCTGTCCGATCAATGCTTCAGTCCGTATCTGTCTGATCAAAGCTTCACTCCGGACGTGTGTAATCAATGCTTCAGTCCGGACCTGTCTGTTCAATGCTTCAGTGCGGACCTGTCTGATCAATGCTTCAATCCGGACCTGTTTGATCAATGCTTCAGTCCGTATCTGTCTGATCAAAGCTTCACTCCGGACCTGTGTAATCAATGCTTCAGTCCGGACCTGTCTGTTCAATGATTCAGTGCGGACCTGTCTGATCAATGCTTCAGTCCAGACATGTCTGATCAATGCTTCAGTCCGGACATGTCTGATCAATGCTTCAGTGCGGACCTGTCTGATCAATGCTTCAGTACAGACATGTCTGATCAATGCTTCAGTCCGGACCTGTCTGATCAATGCTTCAGTCCGTATCTGTCTGATCAAAGCTTCACTCCGGACCTGTGTAATCAATGCTTCAGTCCGGACCTGTCTGTTCAATGCTTCAGTACTGAGCTGTCTGATCAATGCTTCAGGCCGGACCTGTCTGATCAATGCTTCAGGCCGGACCTGTCTGTTCAATGCTTCAGTCTGAACCTGTCTGGTCAATGCTTCAGTCCGGACCTGTCTGGTCAATGCGTCAGGACTGATCTGTCTGATCAATGCTTCAGTCCTGACCTGTCTGGTCAATGTTTCATTCCGGACCTGTCTGATCAATGCTTCAGTCCGGACCTGTCTAATCAATGCTTCAGTCCGGACCTGTCAGATCAATGCTTCAGTCCGGACCTGTCTGATCAATGCTTCTGTCCGGACCTGTCTGATCAATGCTTCAATCCGGACCTGTCTGATCAATGCTTCAGTCCGTATCTGTCTGATCAAAGCTTCACTCCGGACCTGTGTAATCAATGCTTCAGTCCGGACCTGTCTGTTCAATGCTTCAGTGCGGACCTGTCTGATCAATGCTTCAATCCGGACCTGTCTGATCAATGCTTCAGTCCGTATCTGTCTAATCAAAGCTTCACTCCGGACCTGTGTAATCAATGCTTCAGTCCGGACCTGTCTGTTCAATGCTTCAGTGCGGACCTGTCTGATCAATGCTTCAGTACTGAAATGTCTGATCAATGCTTCAGTCCGGACCTGTCTGATCAATGCATCAGTCCGGACCTGTCTGATCAATGCTTCAGTCCGGACATGTCTGGTCAATGCTTCAGTCCGGACCTGTCTGATCAATGCTTCATTCCGGACCTCTCTGATCAATGCTTCAGTCCTGACCTGTCTGATCAATTCTTCATTCCGGACCTGTCTGATGAATGCCTCAGTCCGGACCTGTCTGGTCAATGCGTCAGGACTGATCTGTCGGATCAATGCTTCAGTCCTGACTTGTCTGATCAGTGCTTCAGGCCGGACCTGTCTGTTCAATGCTTCAATCCGAACCTGTCCGGTCAATGCTTCAGTCCGGACCTGTCTGGTCAATGCGTCAGCACTGATCTGTCTGATCAATGCTTCAGTCCTGACCTGTCTGGTCAATGTTTCATTCCGGACCTGTCTGATCAATGTTTCATTCCGGACCTGTCTAATCAATGCTTCAGTCCGGACCTGTCTAATCAATGATTCAGTCCGGTCCTGTCTGATCAATGCTTCAATCCGGACCTGTCTAATCAATGCTTCAGTCCGTATCTGTCTGATCAAAGCTTCACTCCGGACGTGTGTAATCAATGCTTCAGTCCGGACCTGTCTGTTCAATGCTTCAGTGCGGACCTGTCTGATCAATGCTTCAATCCGGACCTGTCTGATCAATGCTTCAGTCCGTATCTGTCTGATCAAAGCTTCACTCCGGACCTGTGTAATCAATGCTTCAGTCCGGACCTGTCTGTTCAATGCTTCAGTGCGGACCTGTCTGATCAATGCTTCAGTCCGGACATGTCTGATCAATGCTTCAGTCCGGACCTGTCTGATCAATGCTTCAGTGCGGACCTGTCTGATCAATGCTTCAGTACAGACCTGTCTGATCAATGCTTCAGTCCGGACCTGTCTGATCAATGCTTCAGTCCGTACCTGTCTGATCAATGCTTCAGTCCGGACCTGTCTGATCAATGCTTCAGTCCGGACCTGTCTGATCAATGCTTCAGTACTGAGCTGTCTGATCAATGCTTCAGTCCGGACCTGTCTGATCAATGCTTCAGTCCGGACCTGTCTGATCAATGCTTCAGTCCGGACCTGTCTGATCAATGCTTCAGTCCGGACCTGTCTGATCAATGCTTCAGTCCTGACCTGTCTGATCAATGCTTCAGTCCGGACCTGTCTGATCAATGCTTCAGTCCGGACCTGTCTGATCAATGCTTCAGTCCGGACCTGTCTGATCAATGCTTCAGTCCGGACCTGTCTGATCAATGCTTCAGTCCGGACCTGTCTGATCAATGCTTCAGTCCGGACCTGTCTGATCAATGCTTCAGTCCGGACCTGTCTGATCAATGCTTCAGTCCGGATCTGTCTGATCAAAGCTTCACTCCGGACCTGTCTGACCAATGCTTCAGTCCGGACCTGTCTGATCAATGCTTCAGTCCGGACCTGTCTGATCAATGCTTCAGTCCGGACCTGTCTGATCAATGCTTCAGTCCGGACTGTCTGATCAATGCTTCAGTCAGGACCTGTCTGATCAATGCTTCAGTCCGGACCTGTCTGTTCAATGCTTCAGTCCGGACCTGTCTGATCAATGCTTCAGTACTGAACTGTCTGATCAATGCTTCAGTCCGGACCTGTCTGATCAATGCTTCAGTCCGGACCTGTCTGATCAATGCTTCAGTCCGGACATGTCTGGTCAATGCTTCAGTCCGGACCTGTCTGGTCAATGCTTCAGTCCGGACCTGTCTGATCAATGCTTCAGTCCGGACCTGTCTGATCAATGCTTCAGTCCGGACCTGTCTGATCAATGCTTCAGTCCGGACCTGTCTGATCAATGCTTCAGTACTGAGCTGTCTGATCAATGCTTCAGTACTGACCTGTCTGATCAATGCTTCAGTACTGAGCTGTCTGATCAATGCTTCAGTACTGAGCTGTCTGATCAATGCTTCAGTCCGGACCTGTCTGATCAATGCTTCAGTCCTGACCTGTCTGATCAATGCTTCAGTCCGCACCTGTCTGATCAATGCTTCAGTCCGGACCTGTCTGATCAATGCTTCAGTCCGGACCTGTCTGATCAATGCTTCAGTCCGGACCTGTCTGATCAATGCTTCAGTCCGGACCTGTCTGATCAATGCTTCAGTCCGGACCTGTCTGATCAATGCTTCAGTCCGGACCTGTCTGATCAATGCTTCAGTCCGGACCTGTCTGATCAATGCTTCAGTCCGGACCTGTCTGATCAATGCTTCAATCCTGAGCTGTCTGATCAATGCTTCAGTCCGTATCTGTCTGATCAAAGCTTCACTCCGGACCTGTGTAATCAATGCTTCAGTCTGGACCTGTCTGTTCAATGCTTCAATGCGGACCTGTCTGATCAATGCTTCAATCCGGACCTGTCTGATCAATGCTTCAGTCCGTATCTGTCTGATCAAAGCTTCACTCCGGACCTGTGTAATCAATGGTTCAGTCCGGACCTGTCTGTTCAATGCTTCAGTGCGGACCTGTCTCATCAATGCTTCAGTACAGACATGTCTGATCAATGCTTCAGTCCAGAACTGTCTGATCAATGCTTCAGTCCGTATCTGTCTGATCAAAGCTTCACTCCGGACCTGTGTAATCAATGCTTCACTCCGGACCTGTCTGTTCAATGCTTCAGTGCGGACCTGTCTGATCAATGCTTCAGTGTGGACATGTCTGATCAATGCTTCAGTCTGGACATGTCTGATCAATGCATCAGTCCGGACCTGTCTGATCAATGCTTCAGTCCGGACATGTCTGGTCAATGCTTCAGTCCGGACCTGTCTGCTCAATGCTTCAGTCCGGACCTCTCTGATCAATGCTTCAGTCCTGACCTGTCTGATCAATTCTTCATTCCGGACCTGTCTGATGAATGCCTCAGTCCGGACCTGTCTGATCAATGCTTCAGTCCAGACATGTCTGATCAATGCTTCAGTACTGAACTGTCTGGTCAATGCTTCAGATCTGAGCTGTCTCATCAATGCTTCAGTACTGACCTGTCTGATCAATGCGTCAGTACTGAGCTGTCTGATCAATGCTTCAGTACTGAGCTGTCTGATCAATGCTTCAGTACTGAGTTGTTTGATCAATGCTTCAGGCCGGACCAGTCTGATCAATGCTTCAGGCCGGACCTGTCTGTTCAATGCTTCAGTCCGAACCTGTCTGGTCAATGCTTCAGTCCGGACCTGTCTGGTCAATGCGTCAGGACTGATCTGTCTGATCAATGCTTCAGTCCTGACCTTTCTGTTCAATGTTTCATTCCGGACCTGTCTGATCAATGCTTCAGTCCGGACGTGTCTAATCAATGCTTCAGTCCGGACCTGTCAGATCAATGCTTCAGTCCGGACCTGTCCGATCAATGCTTCAGTCCGGACCTCTCTGATCAATGCTTCAGTCCTGACCTCTCTGATCAATTCTTCATTCCGGACCTGTCTGATGAATGCCTCAGTCCGGACCTGTCTGATCAATGCTTCAGTCCAGACCTGTCTGATCAATGCTTCAGTACTGATCTGTCTGGTCAATGCTTCAGTTCTGAGCTATCTCATCAATGCTTCAGTACTGAGCTGTCTGATCAATGCGTCAGTACTGAGCTGTCTGATCAATGCTTCAGTACTGAGCTGTCTGATCAATGCTTCAGTACTGAGCTGTCTGATCAATGCTTCAGTACTGAGCTGTCTGATCAATGCTTCAGTCCGGACCTGTCTGATCAATGCTTCAGTCCGGACCTGTCTGATCAATGCTTCAGTCCGCACCTGTCTGATCAATGCTTCAGTCCGGACCTGTCTGATCAATGCTTCAGTCCTGACCTGTCTGATCAATGCTTCAGTCCTGACCTGTCTGATCAATGTTTCAGTCCGGACCTGTCTGATCAATGCTTCAGTCCGGACCTGTCTGATCAATGCTTCAGTCCGGACCTGTCTGATCAATGCTTCAGTCCGGACCTGTCTGATCAATGCTTCAGTCCGGACCTCTCTGATCAATGCTTCAGTCCTGACCTGTCTGATCAATTCTTCAGTCCGGACCTGTCTGATCAATGCTTCAGTCCGGACCTGTCTGATCAATGCTTCAGTCCAGACCTGTCTGATCAATGCTTCAGTACTGACCTGTCCGATCAATGCTTCAGTCCGGACCTGTCTGATCAATGCTTCAGTCCTGACCTGTCTGATCAATGCTTCAGTCCTGAGCTGTCTGATCAATGCTTCAGTACTGAGCTGTCTGATCAATGCTTCAGTACTGAGCTGTCTGATCAATGCTTCAGTACTGAGCTGTCTGATCAATGCTTCAGGCCGGACCTGTCTGATCAATGCTTCAGGCCGGACCTGTCTGTTCAATGCTTCAGTCCGAACCTGTCTGGTCAATGCTTCAGTCCGGACCTGTCTGGTCAATGCGTCAGGACTGATCTGTCTGATCAATGCTTCAGTCCTGACCTGTCTGGTCAATGTTTCATTCCGGACCTGTCTGATCAATGCTTCAGTCCGGACCTGTCTAATCAATGCTTCAGTCCGGACCTGTCAGATCAATGCTTCATTCCGGACCTGTCTGATCAATGTTTCATTCCGGACCTGTCTGAAAAATGCTTCAGTCCGGACCTGTCTAATCAATGATTCAGTCCGGTCCTGTCTGATCAATGCTTCAGTCCGGACCTGTCTGATCAATGCTTCAATCCGGACCTGTCTAATCAATGCTTCAGTCCGGACCTGTCTGATCAATGCTTCAGTCCGGACCTGTCTGATCAATGCTTCAGTCCGGACCTGTCTGATCAATGCTTCAGTCCGGACCTGTCTGATCAATGCTTCAGTCCGGACCTGTCTGATCAATGCTTCAGTCCGGACCTGTCTGATCAATGCTTCAGTCCGGACCTGTCTGATCAATGCTTCAGTCCGGACCTGTCTGATCAATGCTTCAGTCCGGACCTGTCTGATCAATGCTTCAGTCCGGACCTGTCTGATCAATGCTTCAGTCCGGACCTGTCTGATCAATGCTTCAGTCCGGACCTGTCTGATCAATGCTTCAGTCCTGACCTGTCTGATCAATGCTTCAGTCCGGACCTGTCTGATCAATGCTTCAGTCCGGACCTGTCTGATCAATGCTTCAGTCCGGACCTGTCTGATCAATGCTTCAGTCCGGACCTGTATGATCAATGCTTCAGTCCGGACCTGTCTGGTCAATGCTTCAGTCCGGACCTGTCTGGTCAATGCGTCAGGACTGATCTGTATGATCAATGCTTCAGTCCTGACCTGTCTGGTCAATGTTTCATTCCGGACCTGTCTGATCAATGCTTCAGTCCGGACCTGTCTAATCAATGCTTCAGTCCGGACCTGTCAGATCAATGCTTCAGTCCGGACCTGTCCGATCAATGCTTCAGTCCGGACCTGTCTGATCAATGCTTCAGTCCGGACATGTCTGATCAATGCTTCAATCCGGACCTGTCTGATCAAAGCTTCACTCCGGACCTGTGTAATCAATGCTTCAGTCCGGACCTGTCTGTTCAACGTTTCAGTGCGGACCTGTCTGATCAATGCTTCAATCCGGACCTGTCTGATGAATGCTTCAATCCGTATCTGTCTGATCAAAGCTTCACTCCGGACCTTTGTAATCAATGCTTCAGTCCGGACCTGTCTGTTCAATGCATCAGTGCGGACCTGTCTGATCAATGCTTCAGTACAGACATGTCTGGTCAATGCTTCAGTCCGGACCTGTCTGATCAATGCTTCATTCCAGACCTCTCTGATCAATGCTTCAGTCCTGACCAATCTGATCAATTCTTCATTCCGGACCTGTCTGATGAATGCCTCAGTCCGGACCTGTCTGATCAATGCTTCAGTCCAGACCTGTCTGATCAATGCTTCAGTACTGATCTGTCTGGTCAATGCTTCAGTACTGATCTGTCTGGTCAATGCTTCAGTTCTGAGCTATCTCATCAATGCTTCAGTACTGAGCTGTCTGATCAATGCGTCAGTACTGAGCTGTCTGCTCAATGCTTCAGTACTGAGCTGTCTGATCAACGCTTCTGTACTGAGCTGTCTGATCAATGCTTCAGGCCGGTCCTGTCTGATCAATGCTTCAGGCCGGACCTGTCTGTTCAATGCTTCAGTCCGAACCTGTCTGGTCAATGCTTCAGTCCAGACCAGTCTGGTCAATGCGTCAGGACTGATCTGTCGGATCAATGCTTCAGTCCTGACCTGTCTGATCAATGCTTCAGGCCGGACCTGTCTGTTCAATGCTTCAGTCCGAACCTGTCTGGTCAATGCTTCAGTCCGGACCTGTCTGGTCAATGCGTCAGCACTGATCTGTCTGATCAATGCTTCAGTCCTGACCTGTCTGGTCAATGTTTCATTCCGGACCTGTCTGATCAATGCTTCAGTCCGGACATGTCTGATCAATGCTTCAGTCCGGACCTGTCTGATCAATGCTTCAGTGCGGACCTGTCTGATCAATGCTTCAGTACAGACATGTCTGATCAATGCCTCAGTCCGGACCTGTCTGATCAATGCTTCAGTCCAGACCTGTCTGATCAATGCTTCAGTACTGATCTGTCTGGTCAATGCTTCAGTTCTGAGCTATCTCATCAATGCTTCAGTACTGAGCTGTCTGATCAATGCGTCAGTACTGAGCTGTCTGCTCAATGCTTCAGTACTGAGCTGTCTGATCAACGCTTCTGTACTGAGCTGTCTGATCAATGCTTCAGTCCGGACCTGTCTGATCAATGCTTCAGTCCGGACCTGTCTGATCAATGCTTCAGTCCGGACCTGTCTGATCAATGCTTCAGTCCAGACCTGTCTGATCAATGCTTCAGTCCTGATCTGTCTGATCAATGCTTCAGTCCTGACCTGTCTGATCAATGCTTCAGTCCGGACCTGTCTGATCAATGCTTCAGTCCGGACCTGTCTGATCAATGCTTCAGTCCGGACCTGTCTGATCAATGCTTCAGTCCTGACCTGTCTGATCAATGCTTCAGTCCTGACCTGTCTGATCAATGCTTCAGTCCGGACCTGTCTGATCAATGCTTCAGTCCGGACCTGTCTGATCAATGCTTCAGTCCGGACCTGTCTGATCAATGCTTCAGTCCGGACCTGTCTGATCAATGCTTCAGTCCGGACCTGTCTGATCAATGCTTCAGTCCGGACCTGTCTGATCAATGCTTCAGTCCGGACCTGTCTGATCAATGCTTCAGTCCGGACCTGTCTAATCAATGCTTCAGTCCGGACCTGTCTGTTCAATGCTTCAGTGCGGACCTGTCTGATCAATGCTTCAGTCCGTATCTGTCTGATCAAAGCTTCACTCCGGACGTGTGTAATCAATGCTTCAGTCCGGACCTGTCTGTTCAATGCTTCAGTGCGGACCTGTCTGATCAATGCTTCAATCCGGACCTGTTTGATCAATGCTTCAGTCCGTATCTGTCTGATCAAAGCTTCACTCCGGACCTGTGTAATCAATGCTTCAGTCCGGACCTGTCTGTTCAATGATTCAGTGCGGACCTGTCTGATCAATGCTTCAGTCCAGACATGTCTGATCAATGCTTCAGTCCGGCCATGTCTGATCAATGCTTCAGTGCGGACCTGTCTGATCAATGCTTCAGTACAGACATGTCTGATCAATGCTTCAGTCCGGACCTGTCTGATCAATGCTTCAGTCCGTATCTGTCTGATCAAAGCTTCACTCCGGACCTGTGTAATCAATGCTTCAGTCCGGACCTGTCTGTTCAATGCTTCAGTACTGAGCTGTCTGATCAATGCTTCAGGCCGGACCTGTCTGATCAATGCTTCAGGCCGGACCTGTCTGTTCAATGCTTCAGTCTGAACCTGTCTGGTCAATGCTTCAGTCCGGACCTGTCTGGTCAATGCGTCAGGACTGATCTGTCTGATCAATGCTTCAGTCCAGACCTGTCTGGTCAATGTTTCATTCCGGACCTGTCTGATCAATGCTTCAGTCCGGACCTGTCTAATCAATGCTTCAGTCCGGACCTGTCAGATCAATGCTTCAGTCCGGACCTGTCTGATCAATGCTTCTGTCCGGACCTGTCTGATCAATGCTTCAATCCGGACCTGTCTGATCAATGCTTCAGTCCGTATCTGTCTGATCAAAGCTTCACTCCGGACCTGTGTAATCAATGCTTCAGTCTGGACCTGTCTGTTCAATGCTTCAGTGCGGACCTGTCTGATCAATGCTTCAATCCGGACCTGTCTGATCAATGCTTCAGTCCGTACCTGTCTGATCAATGCTTCAGTCCGGACCTGTCTAATCAATGCTTCAGTCCGGACCTGTCTGATCAATGCTTCAGTCCGGACCTGTCTGATCAATGCTTCAGTCCGGACCTGTCTGATCAATGCTTCAGTCCGGACCTGTCTGATCAATGCTTCAGTCCGGACCTGTCTGATCAATGCTTCAGTCCGGACCTGTCTGGTCAATGCTTCAGTCCGGACCTGTCTGATCAATGCTTCAGTCCGGACCTCTCTGATCAATGCTTCAGTCCTGACCTGTCTGATCAATGCTTCAGTCCTGACCTGTCTGATCAATGCTTCAGTCCGGACCTGTCTGATCAATGCTTCAGGTTTGAGCTGTCGGATCAATGCTTCAGTACTGAGCTGTCTGATCAATGCTTCAGTGCTGACCTGTCTGATCAATGCTTCAGTCCGGACGTGTCTGATCAATGCTTCAGACGGACCTCTCTGATCAATGCTTCAGTCCTGACCTGTCCGATCAATGCTTCAGTCCTGACCTGTCTGATCAATGCTTCAGTCCGGACCTGTCTGATCAATGCTTCAGTCCGGACCTGTCTGATCAATGCTTCAGTCCGGACCTGTCTGATCAATGCTTCAGTCCGGACCTGTCTGATCAATGCTTCAGTCCGGACCTGTCTGATCAATGCTTCAGTCCGGACCTGTCTGATCAATGCTTCAGTCCGGACCTGTCTGATCAATGCTTCAGTCCGGACCTGTCTGATCAATGCTTCAGTCCGGACCTGTCTGATCAATGCTTCAGTCCGGACCTGTCTGATCAATGCTTCAGTCCGGACCTGTCTGATCAATGCTTCAGTCCGGACCTGTCTGATCAATGCTTCAGTCCGGACCTGTCTGATCAATGCTTCAGTCCGGACCTGTCTGATCAATGCTTCAGTCCGGACCTGTCTGATCAATGCTTCAGTCCGGACCTGTCTGATCAATGCTTCAGTCCGGACCTGTCTGATCAATGCTTCAGTACAGACATGTCTGATCAATGCTTCAGTCCGGACCTGTCTGATCAATGCTTCAGTCCGTATCTGTCTGATCAAAGCTTCACTCCGGACCTGTGTAATCAATGCTTCAGTCCGGACCTGTCTGTTCAATGCTTCAGTACTGAGCTGTCTGATCAATGCTTCAGGCCGGACCTGTCTGATCAATGCTTCAGGCCGGACCTGTCTGTTCAATGCTTCAGTCTGATCCTGTCTGGTCAATGCTTCAGTCCGGACCTGTCTGGTCAATGCGTCAGGACTGATCTGTCTGATCAATGCTTCAGTCCGGACCTGTCTGGTCAATGTTTCATTCCGGACCTGTCTGATCAATGCTTCAGTCCGGACCTGTCTAATCAATGCTTCAGTCCGGACCTGTCAGATCAATGCTTCAGTCCGGACCTGTCTGATCAATGCTTCAGTCCGGACCTGTCTGATCAATGCTTCAAGCCGTTCCTGTCTGATCAATGCTTCAGTCCGGATCTGTCTGATCAATGCTTCAGTCCGGACCTGTCTGATCAATGCTTCAGTCCGGACCTGTCTGATCAATGCTTCAGTCCGGAACTGTCTGATCAATGCTTCAGTCCGGACCTGTCTGATCAATGCTTCAGTCCGGACCTGTCTGATCAATGCTTCAGTCCGGACCTGTCTGATCAATGCTTCAGTCCGGACCTGTCTGATCAATGCTTCAGTCCGGACCTGTCTGATCAATGCTTCAGTACTGAACTGTCTGATCAATGCTTCAGTCCGGACCTGTCTGATCAATGCTTCAGTCCGGACCTGTCTGATCAATGCTTCAGTCCGGACATGTCTGATCAATGCTTCAGTCCGGACCTGTCTGATCAATGCTTCAGTCCGGACCTGTCTGATCAATGCTTCAGTCCTGACCTGTCTGATCAATTCTTCAGTCCGGACCTGTCTGATCAATGCTTCAGTCCGGACCTGTCTGATCAATGCTTCAGTACTGAGCTGTCTGATCAATGCTTCAGTACTGAGCTGTCTGATCAATGCTTCAGTACTGAGCTGTCTGATCAAAGCTTCAGTACTGAGCTGTCTGATCAATGCTTCAGGCCGGACCTGTCTGATCAATGCTTCAGGCCGGACCTGTCTGTTCAATGCTTCAGTCCGAACCAGTCTGGTCAATGCTTTAGTCCGGACCTGTCTGGTCAATGCGTCAGGACTGATATGTCTGATCAATGCTTCAGTCCTGACCTGTCTGGTCAATGTTTCATTCCGGACCTTTCTGATCAATGCTTCAGTCCGGACCTGTCTAATCAATGCTTCAGTCCGGACCTGTCAGATCAATGCTTCAGTCCGGACCTGTCTGATCAATGCTTCAGTCCGGACCTGTCTGATCAATGCTTCAATCCGGACCTGTCTGATCAATGCTTCAGTCCGTATCTGTCTGATCAAAGCTTCACTCCGGACCTGTGTAATCAATGATTCAGTCTGGACCTGTCTGTTCAATGCTTCAATGCGGACCTGTCTGATCAATGCTTCAATCCGGACCTGTCTGATCAATGCTTCAGTCCGTATCTGTCTGATCAATGCTTCAGTCCGGACCTGTGTGATCAATGCTTCAGTCCCGATCTGTCTGATCAATGCTTCAGTGCGGACCTGTCTGATCAATGCTTCAGTACAGACCTGTCTGATCAATGCTTCAGTCCAGAACTGTCTGATCAATGCTTCAGTCCGGAGCTGACTGATCAATGCTTCACTCCGGACCTGTGTAATCAATGCTTCACTCCGGACCTGTCTGTTCAATGCTTCAGTGCGGACCTGTCTGATCAATGCTTCAGTCCGGACATGTCTGATCAATGCTTCAGTCTGGACATGTCTGATCAATGCATCAGTCCGGACCTGTCTGATCAATGCTTCAGTCCGGACCTGTCTGATCAATGCTTCAGTCCGGACCTGTCTGATCAATGCTTCAGTCCGGACCTCTCTGATCAATGCTTCAGTCCTGACCTGTCTGATCAATTCTTCATTCCGGACCTGTCTGATGAATGCCTCAGTCCGGACCTGTCTGATCAATGCTTCAGTCCAGGCCTGTCTGATCAATGCTTCAGTACTGAACTGTCTGGTCAATGCTTCAGATCTGAGCTGTCTCATCAATGCTTCAGTACTGACCTGTCTGGTCAATGCGTCAGTACTGAGCTGTCTGATCAATGCTTCAGTACTGAGCTGTCTGATCAATGCTTCAGTACTGAGCTGTCTGATCAATGCTTCAGGCCGGACCTGTCTGATCAATGCTTCAGGCCGGACCTGTCTGTTCAATGCTTCAGTCCGAACCTGTCTGGTCAATGCTTCAGTCCGGACCTGTCTGGTCAATGCGTCAGGACTGATCTGTCTGATCAATGCTTCAGTCCTGACCTGTCTGGTCAATGTTTCATTCCGGACCTGTCTGATCAATGCTTCAGTCCGGACGTGTCTAATCAATGCTTCAGTCCGGACCTGTCAGATCAATGCTTCAGTCCGGACCTGTCTGATCAATGCTTCAGTCCGGACCTCTCTGATCAATGCTTCAGTCCTGACCTCTCTGATCAATTCTTCATTCCGGACCTGTCTGATGAATGCCTCAGTCCGGACCTGTCTGATCAATGCTTCAGTCCAGACCTGTCTGATCAATGCTTCAGTACTGATCTGTCTGGTCAATGCTTCAGTTCTGAGCTATCTCATCAATGCTTCAGTACTGAGCTGTCTGATCAATGCGTCTGTACTGAGCTGTCTGATCAATGCTTCAGTACTGAGCTGTCTGATCAATGCTTCAGTACTGAGCTGTCTGATCAATGCTTCAGTACTGAGCTGTCTGATCAATGCTTCAAACCGGACCAGTCTGATCAATGCTTCAGGCCGGACCTGTCTGATCAATGCTTCAGTCCGAACCTGTCTGGTCAATGCTTCAGTCCGGACCTGTCTGGTCAATGCGTCAGGACTGATCTGTCTGATCAATGCTTCAGTCCTGACCTGTCTGGTCAATGTTTCATTCCGGACCTGTCTGAACAATGCTTCAGTCCGGACCTGTCTAATCAATGCTTCAGTCCGGACCTGTCAGATCAATGCTTCAGTCCGGACCTGTCCGATCAATGCTTCAGTCCGGAACTCTCTGATCAATGCTTCAGACCTGACCTGTCTGATCAATTCTTCATTCCGGACCAGTCTGATGAATGCCTCAGTCCGGACCTGTCTGATCAATGCTTCAGTCCAGACCTGTCTGATCAATGCTTCAGTACTGATCTGTCTTGTCAATGCTTCAGTTCTGAGCTATCTCATCAAAGCTTCAGTACTGAGCTGTCTGATCAATGCGTCAGTACTGAGCTGTCTGATCAATGCTTCAGTACTGAGCTGTCTGATCAATGCTTCAGTACTGAGCTGTCTGATCAATGCTTCAGTACTGAGCTGTCTGATCAATGCCTCAGGCCGGACCTGTCTGATCAATGCTTCAGGCCGGACCTGTCTGTTCAATGCTTCAGTCCGAACCTGTCTGGTCAATGCTTCAGTCCGGACCTGTCTGGTCAATGCGTCAGGACTGATCTGTCTGATCAATGCTTCAGTCCTGACCTGTCTGGTCAATGTTTCATTCCGGACCTGTCTGATCAATGCTTCAGTCCGGACCTGTCTAATCAATGCTTCAGTCCGGACCTGTCAGATCAATGCTTCAGTCCTGACCTGTCTGGTCAATGTTTCATTCCAGACCTGTCTGATCAATGCTTCAGTCCGGACGTGTCTAATCAATGATTCAGTCCGGTCCTGTCTGATCAATGCTTCAGTCCGGACCTGTCTGATCAATGCTTCAATCCGGACCTGTCTAATCAATGCTTCAGTCCGTATCTGTCTGATCAAAGCTTCACTCCGGACCTGTGTAATCAATGCTTCAGTCCGGTCCTGTCTGTTCAATGCTTCAGTGCGGATCTGTCTGATCAATGCTTCAATCCGGACCTGTCTGATCAATGCTTCAGTCCTTACCTGTCTGATCAATGCTTCAGTCCGGACCTGTCTGATCAATGCTTCAGTCCAGACCTGTCTGATCAATGCTTCAGTCCGGACCTGTCTGATCAATGCTTCAGTCCGGACCTGTCTGATCAATGCTTCAGTCCGGACCTGTCTGATCAATGCTTCAGTCCGGACCTGTCTGATCAATGCTTCAGTCCGGACCTGTCTGATCAATGCTTCAGTCCTGGCCTGTCTGATCAATGCTTCAGTCCGGACCTGTCTGATCAATGCTTCAGTCCGGACCTGTCTGATCAATGCTTCATTCCATACCTGTCTGATCAATGCTTCAGTCCGGACCTGTCTGATCAATGCTTCAGTCCGGACCTGTCTGATCAATGCTTCAGTCCGGACCTGTCTGATCAATGCTTCAGTCCGGACCTGTCTGATCAATGCTTCAGTCCGGACCTGTCTGATCAATGCTTCAGTCCGGACCTGTCTGATCAATGCTTCATTCCGGACCTGTCTGATCAATGCTTCAGTCCGGACCTGTCTGATCAATGCTTCAGTCCGTATCTGTCTGATCAAAGCTTCACTCCGGACCTGTGTAATCAATGCTTCAGTCCGGACCTGTCTGTTCAATGCTTCAGTACTGAGCTGTCTGATCAATGCTTCAGGCCGGACCTGTCTGATCAATGCTTCAGGCCGGACCTGTCTGTTCAATGCTTCAGTCTGATCCTGTCTGGTCAATGCTTCAGTCCGGACCTGTCTGGTCAATGCGTCAGGACTGATCTGTCTGATCAATGCTTCAGTCCGGACCTGTCTGGTCAATGTTTCATTCCGGACCTGTCTGATCAATGCTTCAGTCCGGACCTGTCTAATCAATGCTTCAGTCCGGACCTGTCAGATCAATGCTTCAGTCCGGACCTGTCTGATCAATGCTTCTGTCCGGACCTGTCTGATCAATGCTTCAATCCGGACCTGTCTGATCAATGCTTCAGTCCGTATCTGTCTGATCAAAGCTTCACTCCGGACCTGTGTAATCAATGCTTCAGTCCGGACCTGTCTGTTCAATGCTTCAGTGCGGACCTGTCTGATCAATGCTTCAATCCGGACCTGTCTGATCAATGCTTCAGTCCGTATCTGTCTAATCAAAGCTTCACTCAGGACCTGTGTAATCAATGCTTCAGTCCGGACCTGTCTGTTCAATGCTTCAGTGCGGACCTGTCTGATCAATGCTTCAGTACTGAAATGTCTGATCAATGCTTCAGTCCGGACCTGTCTGATCAATGCATCAGTCCGGACCTGTCTGATCAATGCTTCAGTCCGGACATGTCTGGTCAATGCTTCAGTCCGGACCTGTCTGATCAATGCTTCATTCCGGACCTGTCTGATCAATGCTTCAGTCCTGACCTGTCTGATCAATTCTTCATTCCGGACCTGTCTGATGAATGCCTCAGTCCGGACCTGTCTCATCAATGCTTCAGTACTGAGCTGTCTGATCAATGCGTCAGTACTGAGCTGTCTGATCAATGCTTCAGTACTGAGCTGTCTGATCAAAGCTTCAGTACTGAGCTGTCTGATCAATGCTTCAGGCCGGACCTGTCTGATCAATGCTTCAGGCCTGACCTGTCTTTTCAATGCTTCAGTCCGAACCTGCCTGGTCAATGCTTTAGTCCGGACCTGTCTGGTCAATGCGTCAGGACTGATATGTCTGATCAATGCTTCAGTCCTGACCTGTCTGGTCAATGTTTCATTCCGGACCTTTCTGATCAATGCTTCAGTCCGGACCTGTCTAATCAATGCTTCAGTCCGGACCTGTCAGATCAATGCTTCAGTCCGGACCTGTCTGATCAATGCTTCAGTCCGGACCTGTCTGATCAATGCTTCAATCCGGACCTGTCTGATCAATGCTTCAGTCCGTATCTGTCTGATCAAAGCTTCACTCCGGACCTGTGTAATCAATGCTTCAGTCTGGACCTGTCTGTTCAATGCTTCAATGCGGACCTGTCTGATCAATGCTTCAATCCGGACCTGTCTGATCAATGCTTCAGTCCGTATCTGTCTGATCAAAGCTTCACTCCGGACCTGTGTAATCAATGGTTCAGTCCGGACCTGTCTGTTCAATGCTTCAGTGCGGACCTGTCTCATCAATGCTTCAGTACAGACATGTCTGATCAATGCTTCAGTCCAGAACTGTCTGATCAATGCTTCAGTCCGTATCTGTCTGATCAAAGCTTCACTCCGGACCTGTGTAATCAATGCTTCACTCCGGACCTGTCTGTTCAATGCTTCAGTGCGGACCTGTCTGATCAATGCTTCAGTGTGGACATGTCTGATCAATGCTTCAGTCTGGACATGTCTGATCAATGCATCAGTCCGGACCTGTCTGATCAATGCTTCAGTCCGGACATGTCTGGTCAATGCTTCAGTCCGGACCTGTCTGCTCAATGCTTCAGTCCGGACCTCTCTGATCAATGCTTCAGTCCTGACCTGTCTGATCAATTCTTCATTCCGGACCTGTCTGATGAATGCCTCAGTCCGGACCTGTCTGATCAATGCTTCAGTCCAGACATGTCTGATCAATGCTTCAGTACTGAACTGTCTGGTCAATGCTTCAGATCTGAGCTGTCTCATCAATGCTTCAGTACTGACCTGTCTGATCAATGCGTCAGTACTGAGCTGTCTGATCAATGCTTCAGTACTGAGCTGTCTGATCAATGCTTCAGTACTGAGCTGTCTGATCAATGCTTCAGGCCGGACCTGTCTGATCAATGCTTCAGGCCGGACCTGTCTGTTCAATGCTTCAGTCCGAACCTGTCTGGTCAATGCTTCAGTCCGGACCTGTCTGGTCAATGCGTCAGGACTGATCTGTCTGATCAATGCTTCAGTCCTGACCTTTCTGTTCAATGTTTCAGTCCGGACCTGTCTGATCAATGCTTCAGTCCGGACGTGTCTAATCAATGCTTCAGTCCGGACCTGTCAGATCAATGCTTCAGTCCGGACCTGTCCGATCAATGCTTCAGTCCGGACCTGTCTGATCAATGCTTCAGTCCTGACCTGTCTGATCAATGCTTCAGTCCGGACCTGTCTGATCAATGCTTCAGTCCGGACCTGTCTGATCAATGCTTCAGTACTGAGCTGTCTGATCAATGCTTCAGTACTGAGCTGTCTGGTCAATGCTTCAGTCGTGAGCTGTCTGATCAATGCTTCAGTCTGGAACTGTCTGATCAATGCTTCAGTACTGAGCTGTCTGATCAATGCTTCAGTCCTGACCTGTCTGATCAATGCTTCAGTACTGAGCTGTCTGATCAATGCTTCAGTACTGAGCTGTCTGATCAATGCTTCAGTCCGGACCTGTCTGATCAATGCTTCAGTCCGGACCTGTCTGATCAATGCTTCAGTCCGGACCTGTCTGATCAATGCTTCAGTCCGGACCTGTCTGATCAATGCTTCAGTCCTGACCTGTCTGATCAATGCTTCAGTCCTGACCTGTCTGATCAATGCTTCAGTCCGGACCTGTCTGAACAATGCTTCAGTCCGGACCTGTCTAATCAATGCTTCAGTCCGGACCTGTCAGATCAATGCTTCAGTCCGGACCTGTCCGATCAATGCTTCAGTCCGGACCTCTCTGATCAATGCTTCAGACCTGACCTGTCTGATCAATTCTTCATTCCGGACCAGTCTGATGAATGCCTCAGTCCGGACCTGTCTGATCAATGCTTCAGTCCAGACCTGTCTGATCAATGCTTCAGTACTGATCTGTCTGGTCAATGCTTCAGTTCTGAGCTATCTCATCAAAGCTTCAGTACTGAGCTGTCTGATCAATGCGTCAGTACTGAGCTGTCTGATCAATGCTTCAGTACTGAGCTGTCTGATCAATGCTTCAGTACTGAGCTGTCTGATCAATGCTTCAGTACTGAGCTGTCTGATCAATGCCTCAGGCCGGACCTGTCTGATCAATGCTTCAGGCCGGACCTGTCTGTTCAATGCTTCAGTCCGAACCTGTCTGGTCAATGCTTCAGTCCGGACCTGTCTGGTCAATGCGTCAGGACTGATCTGTCTGATCAATGCTTCAGTCCTGACCTGTCTGGTCAATGTTTCATTCCGGACCTGTCTGATCAATGCTTCAGTCCGGACCTGTCTAATCAATGCTTCAGTCCGGACCTGTCAGATCAATGCTTCAGTCGGGACCTGTCTGGTCAATGTTTCATTCCGGACCTGACTAATCAATGCTTCAGTCCGGACCTGTCTAATCAATGATTCAGTCCGGTCCTGTCTGATCAATGCTTCAGTCCGGACCTGTCTGATCAATGCTTCAATCCGGACCTGTCTAATCAATGCTTCAGTCCGTATCTGTCTGATCAAAGCTTCACTCCGGACCTGTGTAATCAATGCTTCAGTCCGGTCCTGTCTGTTCAATGCTTCAGTGCGGATCTGTCTGATCAATGCTTCAATCCGGACCTGTCTGATCAATGCTTCAGTCCGTATCTGTCTTATCAAAGCTTCACTCCGGACCTGTGTAATCAATGCTTCAGTCCAGACCTGTCTGTACAATGCTTCAGTGCGGACCTGTCTGACCAATGCTTCAGTCCGGACATGTCTGATCAATGCTTCAGTCCGGACCTGTCTGATCAATGCATCAGTCCGGACCTGTCTGATCAATGCTTAGTCCGGACATGTCTGGTCAATGCTTCAGTCTGGAAATGTCTGATCAATGCTTCAGTCCGGACCTGTCTGATCAATGCATCAGTCCGGACCTGTCTGATCAATGCTTAGTCCGGACATGTCTGGTCAATGCTTCAGTCCGAACCTGTCTGGTCAATGCTTCAGTCCGGACCTGTCTGGTCAATGCGTCAGGACTGATCTGTATGATCAATGCTTCAGTCCTGACCTGTCTGGTCAATGTTTCATTCCGGACCTGTCTGATCAATGCTTCAGTCCGGACCTGTCTAATCAATGCTTCAGTCCGGACCTGTCAGATCAATGCTTCAGTCCGGACCTGTCC